>NC_134801.1:8739364-8746864 GCF_046742065.1 Oratosquilla oratoria
TAAGCACATGAATCTGTTTTCCCTAAAAAAGCGTAGACTCAGAGGTGACTTGATACAGGTCTTTAAGATTTTAAAGGGAATTGACAACATCAAAAGTGACAACATTTTCACATTGAATGAGAATCAGACAAGAAACAATGGTCTCAAACTGTCCGGAAATAGATTCAATTTGGAAGTAGGTAGAAACAACTTTGCCAACCTTGTAGTTAATGAATGGAATAAACTTCCTGCACAGGTAGTGCAATGTAGTTCAGTTCGAAGCTTTAAGAATCATTTAGATAAATACCTAAGTAAGATGCTGTAATTATTATGATTTATGTTATATTATTTGTTTTTGTTTTGTTATAATTTGTCTGTCTGATTTTCATTTGTTATTAGTTATATGTCAATTTATTATCATTTACTATTTACCTGTTTGTTTGTTATTCAACTATACCAATGCATTTATCTATGTATTTTAATTGTTATTTACATTGTTATAGTTTTAATTTATTATCAATATGAATTTTTTTTTTTTTTTCATCCGACCTAGATATGGATCAAAAGGTCTCCTGTCGGCATGCTTTGCCTTTGTAATATATATATATATATATATATATATATATATATATATATATATATGTATATATATATATTTCTGGGGCACAGGTTTTCTCTAAGGCAATTCTGGTTGAAATCAACTGCACTAGTTGCTTTAACAATCTTCAAGACTGTATTCTTTAATCTGGAGAATACTTTCCTATTAGCAACTGTGAGGGACAGGAAGTAGTCATTCATGACTCTCAAAAGAATATACACAGTGTATGCCAACTGATATATTTTTGCATAGTAATAGTATTGAACAACTATTGACTCCACCGAAACTATAGTTTTTCGCCTCGTCGTGAGGCGTCTTCAGGGTGAGGACTGCTTTGTAGGATGCTCTGCTATATTGAAGGTCTTCCAACGAATAATGACCGCTGGTTGGATGGGCGGGCTTATAAGGCTCAGCCTGCCTAGCTCAGATGGAATACGGGCCTCTCATTGGCTGAGAGGTGCAGTATGGGATTTTGTCCGGGAGCCAAGGGGGTGAGATTTTGTCTGGGAGCCAAGGGGGTGGGATTTTGTCTGGAAGCCAAGGGGGTGGGATTTTGTCTGGAAGTCAAGGGTGTGGGATTTTGTCTAGGAGCCAAGAGGGTGGGATTTTGTCTGGGATTCAAGAGGGAGGGATTTTGTCTGGGAGTCAAGAGGGTGGGATTTTGTCTGGGAGCCAAGAGGGTGGGATTTTGTCCGGGAGCCAAGGGGGTGGGATTTTGTCTAGAAGCTCTGGCCTGATTTGCTGCTGCTCTGGTTACTGGTCCTAGGCGCTGATTGACTAGCTGGACATGTTCCATTTGTTCGCGGGGCTGCTGCTGTCTAAGGGCTTGTTGTTCCTGGAGGGGGTTATTCTTTACAGGGCGCGCGGAAGGGAGAATAAAATCGGCAGCTTGCTGTATGTTGATGGTAGGGCGCTGGCAAGTAATGGATACTGCTTCTGCCCATAGAAACCAGGGATCAATTTTCCAGCATTTCACAGAAACACACAACATGAAGCCTCCTCTACAGAAGCTGCTAGACCAAACGGACATTCTTCACAAGGAGTCTGCCTTCAGGAAGCTGCAGATTGCAAAATCCCACCCTCTTGGCTCCTAGAAAAAATCCCACACCCTTGACTTCCAGACAAAATCCCACCCCCTTGGCTTCCAGACAAAATCCCACCCCCTTGGCTCCCAGACAAAATCCCACCCCCTTGGCTCCCGGACAAAATCCCATACTGCACCTCTCAGCCAATGAGAGGCCAGTATTCCATCTGAGCTAGGCAGGCTGAGCCTTATAAGCCCGCCCATCCAACCAGCGGTCATTATTCGTTGGAAGACCTTCAATATAGCAGAGCATCCTACAAAGCAGTCCTCACCCTGAAGACGCCTCACGACGAGGCGAAAAACTATAGTTTCGGTGGAGTCAATAGTTGTTCAATACTATTACTATGCAAAAATATATCAGTTGGCATACACTGTGTATATTCTTTTGAGAGTCATGAATGACTACTTCCTGTCCCTCTCAGTTGCTAATAGGAAAGTATTCTCCAGATTAAAGAATACAGTCTTGAAGATTGTTAAAGCAACTAGTGCAGTTGATTTCAACCAGAATATATATATATATATATATATATATATATATATATATATATATATATATATATATATGTATATAGATACCCCGTCTGGGGTATTTGGCTGCTCCCCGTCTGGGGTATTGGCTACTTGTTATTGTGGCAAAGTAGCATGCAGTTGATACTTTAGTGTCTATATGGGGCGCCCCTACGGACCAGAGCCACACATCATTTTGTCTATGATAGAGGAAATCTCTGTTCATAGAGAAATGATGACACTTTTATACTACGACTGTCCCTCCGTTATGCTGTCCTCCAACCCCTTGTTGCTGTCCTGTACCATTTCTCTGAGTATTCCCTTTCTGTGATGGGGGAATTCCCTGTGGTGGGGGAAATGAATACTGCCACCAAGTTTTCCCACTTGGATCGTAAGAGGCGAGAAGAAAGGGACGGGGTTTGGGACTAGGCATCCTTCTCCTTGTAGCCCCACAGGGGAAATTCCTAAAAAAAAAGAAAAGAAGGCATAAGAGGGGCTGGAAAGCCTCGGACCAGCACCCTAAGGTTTGGGTCTTTTAATGTGCTGGGATGTGGCACAGATGAGAGTAAAAGGGAAGAGATAGGTAGTATGTTTGTGAGAAGAAAGATGGATGTGTTGGCTTTGAGTGAAACTAAGTTGAAAGGGAAGGGTGAGTGTAAGTTTGGGAGTGTAAGTGAGAGGTTATCAGGAGTGAAGAGAGGGCGAGGGAGGGAAGGGGTGGCCATTCTAGTAAGTGAAGAGATAGGTAAACGGGTAGTGGAGTGGAAGGAGGTTTCCTCAAGGATAATGTGGATGAAGGTGAAACTGGGGAAGGAGATGTGGGTCTTTGTAAGTGCATATGGGCCTGGCAGTGAGAAGAGTGTAGAAGAAAGGGAGGCCTTTTGTATAGATCTAAATGAGTGCATAGAGGAATTGGGAAGAAATGTCAATGTGATAGTACTGGGAGACCTTAATGCTAGGGTGGGAAATGGTCCAATCGATGGAGTGGTTGGGAAATGTGGAGTTCCAGGAAAGAATCGTAGTGGAGAGTTGATGGTGGAAATGTGTCTAGAAAGAGAGTTGATGATAGCAAATACAGTATTTCGGAAGAAAGTCAAGCATAAGTACACATGGGAGAGGGTGGTGGAGGGAAGGGTGGTAGATAGAGCGCTAATGGATTATGTAGTGGTAAATAGGATTATGATAGGAAGAGTTAAGGATGTACATGTGGTAAGGGGAGAGAGTGGGGGAATATTAGATCATTTTTTGGTGGAAGGTAAGTTGAAAGTGGAGGATAGATGGAGAAAGAGGAAAGGGACAAAAGGTAGGGAGGTTCTTAGAGTGAACTCTTTGAATGAGAAGGAAAAGGAGAAGGAGTACGGAAAGAAGCTGAAGGAGGAGTGGGAGGGAGTAAAGGGTAGAGTAGAGCTGGGTGTGGAGGAGGAATGGGGATGGTTCAAGGAGGGAGTCATAAAGTGTGCAAGGATGGTGTGTGGAACAGAAGAACAGGGGGAAATAGAAGAAAGGGTAGTGAATGGTGGGATGAGGAAACAAAGAAGGTTGTAGAAGAGAAGAAGCGAGCTTTCACAGATTGGTTACAAAATAGAACGAGGGAGTCATATGAGAGGTACAAAGAAAAGAAAAGAGAAGTAAAGCAAAAGGTAAAGGTTGCAAAGAGGAGAGCAGATGTGAAATGGGGTAGGAGTATGACAGAAAATTTTGAAAGTAATAAAAAGATGTTTTGGAAAGAAATTAAGAGAGGAAGAGGAGGCAAATCAAGTAGAGAAGAAAAGGTAAAAGGTGCAGATGGAGAGATGATAATGGAAGAGAAGGCAGTAAGGGGAAGATGGGTAGAATATTTTAGGGAGTTGCTTAATGTGAAGGAGGATAGGGAAGGAAAGATAGCTGCAGTGGGAAGTGCGAAGAAAATGAGAATGATGAATGAGGAGAATGGAGGAGAAATAAGGAAGGATGAAGTGAAGGCAGTTGTTAAGATTATGAAAGCAGGTAAGGCACCTGGTCTGGATGGATGCCATGCGGAATGTCTGAGAAAGAGAGGTTCAGTGATGGTGGACTGGTTGGTAAGGTTATTTAATGTTTGTTGGAGAGAGGGTAGAGTACCGGAGGACTGGAGGAGTGCCTGTATAGTTCCTCTTTACAAGGGAAAAGGGGACAAGTGTGAATGTAGTAGTTTCAGAGGGATTAGCTTGTTGAGTGTAGTTGGGAAGGCTTATGGGAGGATCTTGGTTGAGAGGATTAGGAGAGGAACAGAAGGAGTAATTGGTAAGGAACAGTGTGGATTTAGGACAGGTAGAGGTTGTGTAGATCAGATCTTTGTGGTAAGACAGATATGTGAGAAAGCTATAGGAAAGGGGAAGGATGTTTTTTGGGCTTTTATGGATCTGGAAAAGGCTTATGATAGGGTAGACAGAAAGGCACTGTGGGAGGTTATGAAGATATACGGGATAGGAGGAAAGCTTCTAGGAGCTCTCAAGAGTTTTTATGAGAATAGTAGAGCTTGTGTCAGGATTGGAAATGGAGAGAGTGAGTGGTTTGAAGTAAAGGTGGGACTTCGTCAAGGATGCGTTATGTCACCCTGGCTGTTCAACTTATACATGGATGGGGTGGTGCGAGAGGTAAATGCTAGGGTAGTGGGTCAGGGATTGGAGATGGTTAAAGAAAATGGAGAAAAGTGGGAGGTAAGCCAGTTGTTGTTTGCGGACGACACTGCGCTTGTGGCAGGATCGGAGGAGGGATTGAGGAAGTTGGTGGCAGTGTTTAGGAGAGTATGTGATAGAAGAAATCTAAAGATAAATGTGGGTAAAATTAAGGTGATGAGATGTACAAGGGGTGAAAGTGGCAGTAGACTGGAAGTGAGCATTATGGGAGAGCGACTGGAGGAAGTGGATAGTTTTAGATACTTGGGTGCAAATGTGGCAGGGAAAGGTGGAGTGAAAGTGGAGGTAGAATGTAGATTGAGAGAAGCGAGTAAATGCCTTGGTGGATTAAATGAGGAATAGACTTTTGGGAATGGATGCTAAGAGGAGACTGTATGAAGGAAAGATTGTGCCAACAACACTGTATGGGGCAGAAACATGGAACATAAGAGAGGAAGAGAGAAGGAGTTTGAATGTGTTTGAGATGAGGTGTCTGAGAAGTATGATGGGGGTTACTAGGCTGGATAGAGTGAGAAATGAGGAGGTGAGGAGGAGAACGGGGGTGGAAAGGGAGCTGGGAGATAGGGTTGGTGAAAGAATATTAGGATGGTTTGGACACATGGAAAGAATGAGTGAAGAAATACTAGTAAAAGAGGTGTGGAAGGCAGATGTGGAGGGCCTGAACATGAGGGGGCGTCCTAGGATGAGGTGGATGGATGGGGTGAAGGGGGCTTTGGGGAAGAGAGGAATGTCTGTTGAGGAAGGACGGGAGAGGACAGAAGACAGGGGTGAATGGAGAATGGTTGTATATGGATGATGTTGGGATAGCATGAGGAGGAATGGGCGGGTGGATGGAGGGTGAGGTAGTATGTGTGAGCAAAATTTGACGCAGCCCGAAGGGATTTCTCCCCGTCCTCTCATTTTATGCAATGGGGGGACGGAGAGGGGGGGTCGCCGATTTAATGAAGCGGCCTTGCTGTGTATGTGCTGTGTCTTGCGACACTGCTTCTGACCCAGGGCAGTGGACAAGGTGCAGGGATGACCCGTCATTCAGGAGGTGCTAAGATAAGAGGGAGGGTGGAGGGGTGTGGAGTGTATTCAGGGATGGAATGGGTGGGAATGATTTTATGCCTTTTTCTTTTTGGCTACCTCCCTTGTAAGGGGGAAAAAGCCTTGGTATATGTATGTATGTGTATGTATGTATGTATGTGTATGCATGGTGGGGGGAAAGAATACTGCCACCAAGTTTCCCACTTGGATCGTAAGAGGCGAGAAGAAAGGGACGGGGAGAGGGACTAGGCATCCTTCTCCCTGTAGCCCCACGGGGCATATTTCTAAAAAAAAAAGTGAAGGCATAAGGAGTGCTGGAGGGCCTCGGGCCAGCACCCTAAGGTTTGGGTCTTTTAATGTGCGTGGATGTGGTACAGATGAGAGTAAAAGTGAAGAGATAGGTAGTATGTTTGTGAGAAGAAAGATGGATGTGTTGGCTTTGAGTGAAACTAAGTTGAAAGGGAAGGGTGAGTGTAAGTTTGGGAGTGTAAGTGGGAGGTTATTAGGAGTGAAGAGAGGGCGAGGGAGGGAAGGGGTGGCTATTCTAGTAAGTGAGGAGATAGGTAAACAGGTAGTGGAGTGGAAGGAGGTTTCCTCAAGGATAATGTGGATGAAGGCGAAACTGGGAAAGGAGATGTGGGTCTTTGTAAGTCCATATGGGCCTGGCAGTGAGAAGAGCGTGGAAGAAAGGGAGGCCTTTTGGATAGATTTAAATGAGTGCATAGAGGGTTTAGGAAGAAATGTCAATGTAATAGTACTGGGAGACCTTAATGCTAGGGTGGGAAATGGTCCAATCGATGGAGTGGTTGGGAAGTGTGGAGTTCCAGGAAAGAATCGTAGTGGAGAGTTGATGGTGGAAATGTGTCTAGAAAGAGAGTTGATGATAGCAAATACAGTATTTCGGAAGAAAGTCAAGCATGAGTACACATGGGAGAGGGTGGTGGAGGGAAGGGTGGTAGATAGAGCGCTAATGGATTATGTAGTGGTAAATAGGATTATGATAGGAAGAGTTAAGGATGTACATGTGCTAAGGGGAGAGGGTGGGGGAATATTAGATCATTTTTTGGTGGAAGGTAAGCTGAGAGTGGAGGATAGATGGAGAAAGAGGAAAGGGGCAAAAGGTAGGGAGGTTCTTAGAGTGAACTCCTTGAATGAAAAGGAAAAGGAGAAGGAGTACGAAAAGAAGCTGAAGGAGGAGTGGGAGGGAGTAAAGGATAGAGCAGAGATGGGTGTGGAGGAGGAATGGGGATGGTTCAAGGAGGGAGTCTTAAAGTGTGCAAGGATGGTGTGTGGAACAGAAGGACAGGGGGAAATAGAAGAAAGGGTAGTGAATGGTGGGATGAGGAAACAAAGAAGGTTGTAGAAGAGAAGAAGCGAGCATTCACAGATTGGTTACAAAATAGAACGAGGGAGTCATATGAGACGTACAAAGAAAAGAAAAGAGAAGTAAAGCAAAAAGTAAGGGAGGCAAAGAGGAGAGCAGATGTGAAATGGGGTAGGAGTATGACAGAAAATTTTGAAAGTAATAAAAAGATGTTTTGGAAAGAAATTAAGAGAGGAACAGGAGGCGAATCAAGTAGGGAAGAAAAGGTAAAAGGTACAGATGGAGAGATGATAATGGAAGAGATGGCAGTAAGGGGAAGATG
>NC_134801.1:8751864-8756864 GCF_046742065.1 Oratosquilla oratoria
GGATAGAATGAGAAATGAGGAGGTGAGGCAGAGTGGTGGTAAAAATGATAACTAGCAGAAAAGGTTGATAAATTAATACTGAGATATTTTGGCCATATGGAAAGAATGAATGAAGACTAGCAAGGCAGAGGTGTGGAAGGCAGAGGTAGATGGAGTGAACTTGAGGGGAAGAGCAAGAATGGAATGAGTGAATGGGGTAAAGAAAAGCTTGAGTACAAGGGGAATATATATCGAGCAGGGAAGAGAGAGTGTAAGAGATAGGTATGAGTGGTGAGTGGTTATGAATGGATGAAATTTGACGCGACCCAAAGGAATTTCTTTTTGTTTGCTTTGTAATTTCTTAAGTAGATGATGGGGAAGGATCACCATGTAAAGAAGCGGTGGGGGTAAACCAGCTTTGGCTGTCGGGTCCTGCTGTGGAGGTGCTGTGTCATGCTACATTGTTTATGACTTCAACAGCGGACGGGAAACAGGGATGATCCTTTATTCACAAGGAACTAAGATAGAAGGGGTAACAAATAGGTTTTGGATAGGTGTAAAATAGGTGAAGAGTGGGTCTACGCTTTGACTGGTCCACTCCCCTTCTAAAAGTAAAGGGGCCTTTTGGTGTATATATCTATCCACTAAGGGTACACTTCAGACTTTATTATAAGTAAGACAAGACGATTGCCATTCCTTGAATGATTTTGGAGAAAAGGAGTAAAATTTACGTTTAACTTCGAATTATTAAAAAACAAAAATATATCTGATTTATTTCAGTCCCAGGGCATCGTCGGGAAGGATGACATTGTCTAAAATGACACAAAACAAATTTCTGTAAATGTTCAGAAAACCCACTTTGTCAAGTTTGCTCCTCGGGTGAATATGTTTGCTAGTATTCAGTAGACTGGAAGAGGTGTCACCGAATTGAGGGATTGATCTGATGAGGTATGACTTTTGATATAACGTCCAATTTCCTTATTATATTTGAGTCTCCAATCTTTGAGGCACCTTCACATCCCCCAATATTTTTACACCACCAACCCATCACACCCCAACGACAACACCTCCGCAAAGATGACGCAGCCTCTTATCAGTTCTTGGGTCCCTTTATCAGCACAAGAGGTCAACAGATAAGGCACGTTACAGCCCAGGAGGAGGAAAGAGTGCTAGTGTTCTCCGGCTGACTTTGCATCATTTTCTTTCCGTCTCTCTGTTTGTTTGCCTGTCTCTCTGTTTCTCTCTCTCCTTTCCTCCCTCCCTCCCTCCCTCCATCCATCCATCCTCCCATTGTCTGTGTATCTGTCTGTCTGTCTGTCTGTCTGTCTGTCTGTCTGTCTGTCTGTCTGTCTGTCTGTCTGTCTGTCTGTCTGTCTGTCTGTCTGTCTGTCTGTCTGTCTGTCTGTCTGTCTGTCTGTCTGTCTGTCTGTCTGTCTGTCTGTCTGTCTGCCTGCCTTTCCTCCATCATCTATCTCTCTCTCTCTCTCTCTCTCTCTCTCTCTCTCTCTCTCTCTCTCTCTCTCTCTCTCTCTCTCTCTCTCTCTCTCTCTCTCTCTCTCTCTCTCTCTCTCTCTCTCTCTCTCTCTCTCTCTCTCTCTCTCTCTCTCTCTCTCTCTCTCTCTCTCTCTCTCTCTCTCTCTCTCTCTCTCTCTCTCTCTCTCTCTCTCTCTCTCTCTCTCTCCCTCTCCTTCTTTTTTCTTTCTCACTTTCTTTATCTATTTTATTTTGTATTGATCTATCAATTTACCTCTGCTCCCACTATGTTCCTTTCATTTCCTTTTCTCTCATGCACATTTAAATCAATCAGTGAAAGAGGTTGTTGCTCTGATATCAATAATATTTTCCCTTTTCTAAAGGAAAGACATGACTTGGTTTAGTAATAATACGTCGCAAAAACATTGTTTTTTTTTTCATAACTATCTTTTACCCTTCGCAACAGGGGCAGTGCAATGAACATTAGGGACGCGCCAACGCATTTTGTGTACTTTGTCAGATTTTGAGTTCATTGTCGTCGTTATAAAGAACACGGCTCCAATCATTTTGAATGAAAAAATTGCCTGAAAGAGCCAAAAACAATAGGATAGTTTGAGGTTCAATCACTTGGGAAATTGCAAAATCACGAATAGTTTTCATTGTTCTTTTCGATCACTTTTTACATTGGTGTGTCTCCGACAATGGTAGAATACTTGGATCGTGATAACATTTCTTGTTGCCACGAGTGTTTCCGATACTCCTTTGCAGCCATCTGTGGAGTATCATACCTCATGAAGCAATCATACCAGGAATTCTAGCAACATAATTACGGATCAATTTTTTTTGCTACTGAAAACTTATCTCCATTCAAACTGTATTGATCATTTTTAACTTCTCAATCCATCCATTCTATTACCCTCCTATATCTTCTTAACCCCTCAAAAAAACAAAAAAAAAATCTTCTTTTCATCTTTTCCCAAGTCAAAGGAGGAGTATGCCGACAGGAGACCTTTTGGTCCATAACTAGGTCGGATGCAAAAAATAAATAAATGTATAAATAAATAAAAATATATATATATAATAATGATAAATAAATAGATAAATAACAATTATGATAGTATAAATAATAATAAAAAATGATTTAATAAATAAATAGATAATGGTAAATAATAAACAAACAGGTAAGTAAATAATAATAAATTGATAGATAAATAATAATAAATGATCATCAAGGAAATTATAATAAACAAATAGACAAATAATAATAAACAGTTGAATAATAATAAACAAATAAATAATATAAAATAAATGGCAGGCACTACAGCATCTTGCTTAGGTATTCATCTAAACGAATCTTAGAGCTTCGAACTAAACTGCATTGCACTGCCTCTGCAAGAATTTTATTCCATTCATTAACTACACCGTTGGCAAAGTTGTTTCTTCCCACTTCCAAATTAAATCTATTTCCTGTTTAAGTCGATTTTCGTATGATTTATTTTTTATGTTTAGAATCAGTTTTGTGGCTCGCCGTTGTACTTTTTTCCAATTTGTCAATATCTTTAATGAGATTCGGTGACCATACGGAAACAGCATATTCCAAATGTGGACGAACTAACGATCTATATAGCTTGTTAATGAGAGATGGACTTTTGAAGTCAGAAGATTGCTCAATCAGTCCTAGAATCTCATTTGCTTTCTCAGAGGATGAAATACACAGCTTAGATGATTTGAGATCGTTACTAATAATTATGCCGAGATCCTTTTCACTATCCACTTTTGTTATTTTTACCATGCATTTACTTGTGTTAAATTTCATTAGCCCCTTTTCAGACCATTTCTGTAGTTTATCTAAATCTTCTTGAATATCTAATTGGTTTGAGTGTTCATTTGCCATTCCGCACAGTTTTGTATCATCAGCAAATTTAGAGACTTTCAATCCGTGATCTTTATCATTTATGTATAATAAGAATAGAAGTGGCCCAAGAACGGAACCCTGAGGAACTCCACTCGTAAAAATTTTCCATCTAGAGCTTTTGCCATTTAGAACAAATCTCTGTTTTCGATCGTTTAACAAATTACTAGTCCAACTTAATGGACTACCACTTATTCCGTGTGAATCTAATCTAGTAAGTAGTCTTTTGTGGGGACGGTATCAAAAGCTTTTGCAAAGTCTAGATATGTAAAATATATATTGTTTCTTTTGTTATAATTCGAGATTTCTTTTTATTATTATTATTATCATTTTTATAACAGACATTGAGTGGGTGATTTTGGCTTGCTGTCCATCTCACATCAAAGGGATCCTTGTTCTGGTTTCTTTTAGCAAAATCTTCGGAGCAGTTGAGACACTTTTTCATACAGGCTCTAAAAATTATGCAACTGATTTTTTTTTTTTTTTTTTTTTCGGAAACAAATGGCCATGATATGACAAGTCCAACGCTTTTTCCAATTTTTACGTACCCGCCATCGAGTTTCTAAATTGTAAATAAAAAAAAAATTATATCTGTATAGCTGATATAGGTATATGTACAGTATGAGTACTGATAATTATGAGGAGGAGAGGGAAGCTAACATGTCTAATCACCCTGCATAGTCAATTTACTTTTTTTTTTTTTTTTTTTAGTAGTAGGTGGGCTTCAGTCATCCATATCTACAGAGAAGGAACGAGAGTGAAATCGAATGCGCGCATGAGTGTGTATGCTTGTGGGTAATTCAAGACGGTCTTGGATAGCGTGATGAACTCGTGATCAACGACTATTATCCTTCGAATGGGAGCTCAGAGCTCATGTATGGCCCGATCTGTGGGTAATATGAACCTACACTCATACGCAAACCCAAACCCTTACCCACCAATGTTGGAGTGTCGGTTTCCAGTGCAACGACGGCAAAATATTGGCTTTAGCGAGACTCAAACTTGTGTCATTTTTGACCGCGGAAAATTCTCATCCATTCGCACAGTCTTCTATTCATTCATTCCCGATACTAGTTTATCGTGACATTTTTCATTCTCACAAAATATTTAGTTGCTTCCCTTGCGCTCCAATTTACTTCCACTCCTATTTCTCCATTGCCTTCTACATGTGACCCTAAATAGTTAAAACTATTTCTTTCAGCCTCTGTCCTTTAAGACTTTCCTTCAACTTTACTGTCATCCGCACCCCTCATGGATCTCATCACCTTACCTTTGCCTACATTTACTTTATCTATCTCCTCTCATATACCCTTCCAATTCCGGCCACCAACTGCCTCAGTTCCTCCTCTTACCCAGCCACAAGCGCGGTAGGATCCAAAAATATCATTTGGACCATCTCCCATTTCCCTTCACTCTCATACTCCAAACCCTTGCGTTTACCTTCTGTACCACAAAATCCATATACACGTTGAATAACCGTGGTGATATTACACAACCCTGTTGCACCCCTCGCCTTCACTCTCTATATTCCCTACCCACGAGTTATATTACTCACATAAGAACTTTTAACCACACCCTCTAAAGCTTTCCCCTATACTCTATATGTGCAAGATCCAACCCTAAGGGTTTCTTTCAT
>NC_134801.1:8761864-8774364 GCF_046742065.1 Oratosquilla oratoria
TGGTACAGGACAGTAACAAGGGATTGGGGGAAAGCATAACGAAAGGACAGTCGTAGTATAAAAGTATCGTCATTTCTCTATGAACAGAGTTTTCCTCTATCACAGACAAAATGATGTGTGGCTCTGGTTCGTAGGGGCGCCCCATATAGACCCTAAAGTATCAACTGCATGCTACTCTGCCACAATAACATGCAGCTAATACCCCAGACGGGGAAGAGATAAGTAAGCATGTAGTGGAGTGGAAGGGGATTTCTTGAAGGTTGATATGGATGAAGGTGAAGCTGGGAAGGGAGATGTGGGTTTTTGTAAGTGCGTATGGGCCTGGTAGTGAGAAGAACGTAGAGGAGAGGGAGGCTTTTTAGGTAGATATAAATGAGTACATAGAGGGATTAGGAAGAAATATCAATGTAGTTGTATTGGGAGACCTTAATGCTTAATGCTATGGTAGGAAACGAACCAATAGACGGAGTGATTGGAAAGTATGGAGTTCCATGTAAAAATTGTAGTGGAGAATTGATGGTGAAGATGTGTCTTGAAAGAGAGTTCATGATAGCAAATACAGTGTTTAGGAAGAAAGTGAAGCATAAGTACACATGGGAGAGGTTGGTGGATGGAAGGGTGGCAGATAGAGCGTTAATGGACTATATAGTGGTGACCAGGAGTATGGTAGGAAGAGTTAAGGGTGTACATGTTCTAAGGGGAGAGAGTGGGGGATTATTAGATAATTTTTTGGTGGAAGGTAAATTGAGAGTGGAGAATAGGTGAAGAAAGAGGAAAAAGTTAGAAGGTAGGGTGGTACTTAGCTGACAAAGGAGTGGGAGGGAGTGAAGGATAGAGTAGAACTAGGAGTAGAGGAAGAATGAGGGTGGTTCAAGGAGGGAGTCATAAGGTGTGCAAAGATGGTGTGTGGAACAAAGAGGGCGGGAGGAAATAGAAGGAAGGGTAGTTAGTGGTGGGATGAGGAAGCAAACAAGGGTGTAAAAGAGAAGAAGCAGGCATTCATAGATTGGCTACAAATTAGGATGAGGGATTGTATGAGAGGTACAAAGTAAAGAGAAGGGAAGTTAAGCAAAAGATAAAGGAAGCAAAGAGGAGGGCAGATGTGAAATGGGGTAAGAGTATGACAAAAAAAATTGAAAGTAATAAAAAGATGTTTTGGAAAGAAATTAAAAGAGGAAAAGGAGGCAAATCAATCAGAGAAGAAAAGGTCAAAGGTACAGATGGAGAGATGATAATGGAAGAGAAGTCAGTGAGAGGAAGGTGGGCAGAGTCCTTTAGGGAGTTGCTAAATGTGAAGGAGAATAGGGAATGAAAGGTAGTTGCAGTGGGAAGCGCTAAGAAAATGACCGTGATGAATGAGGAAAAATGGAGGAGAAATAGGGAAATATGAAGTGAAAGCAGCTGCTAAGATGATGAGAGCAGGTAAGGCACCTGGGTTGGATGAATGCCATTCAGAATGTCTGAAGAAAAGAAGTACAGTTATGGTGGACTGGCTGGTGAGGTTATTTAATGTTTATTTAAGAGAAGGTAGAGTGCCGGAGGACTGGAGGAGTGCCTGTATAGTTCCGCTTTACAAGGGAAAGGGTGACAATTTTGAGTGTAGTAGTTTCAGAGGAATCAGTTTGTTGAGTGTAGTTGGGAAGGCTTATGGGAGTGTCCTGATTGAGAGGATTAGGAGAACAGAGGGAGTAATTGGTGAGAAACAGTTAAATTTAAAGTATATCGTAAACCAACCAATGTAAGTTCATATATCCATTATTATTATTCTCATCCAAATAATATTAAACGTACAGTCTTTTCTTCAATGTTTCTAAGAGCTTTTCGTATTTGTAGTCCTAAATTTATTGGGCTAGAATTGAAATACCCTAAGCAATTCCTTAATATTGCTTACAATTTTGCAAGGAAATAATTTTTAACTCCTCAGCCTAAATCACCTTTTAATTATCATAATGTTTTAATTTTACCATTTCAAGAAAACAATTTAAGTATCACAGAAATATTAAAAAGATTAACGTAAAGGTGGTTTTTAAACATGATAGTACAGTAAAACATAAACTCATCAACAATAGTATTGAAATTAAAAAAAGGATGCATTGATAAAATTCCTTGCAAAATGTGTAATCAATTTTACATAGGTCAAACTGCCAAACCCTTAAACATTAGAATTGAACAATACAAGAAAATTTTTAGGGATGGCAATAATTCTAGTGGAATATTCAAGCATATCGAATTAAATAATCATCCAGTTGATTAGGGTAATGGCCAGGCAATCTATTATACCAACAACATAATAGCAAGAAACTTAATAGAGTGTAGTTTGATTCATACCACCAGTGATAAAAATACCAACCTACACAAGGCCTTATATAAACTTGATAATTCTATTTGTCAAGAAATTAGTAAGATAATATCAGGTAAAATGCAATCTAAGAAAGGTAAGGTACAATTTTTCTCTTAGATTGCACTATCTTACGTCATGACAATAGCCTTAAATTTAAAGTATATCGTAAACCAACCAATGTAAGTTCATATATCCATTATTCTTCTTCTCATCCAAATAATATTAAACGTACAGTCTTTTCTTCAATGTTTCTAAGAGCTTTTCGTATTTGTAGTCCTGAATTTATTGATGACGAAATCAGAAATGTTTTTAACATTGGGCTAGAATTAAAATACCCTAAGCAATTCCTTAATATTGCTTACAATTTTGCAAGGAAATAATTTTTAACTCCTCAGCCTAAATCACCTTTTAATTATCATAATGTTTTAATTTTACCATTTCAAGAAAACAATTTAAGTATCACAGAATTATTAAAAAGATTAACGTAAAGGTAGTTTTTAAAAATTATAGTACAGTAAAACATAAACTCATCAACAATAGTATTGAAATTAATTAAGGATGCATTTATAGAATTCCTTGCAAAATGTGTAATCAATTTTACATAGGCCAAACTGCCAAACCCTTAAACATTAGAATTGAACAATACAAGAAAAATGTTAGGGATGGCAATAATTCTAGTGGAATATTCAAGCATATCGAATTAAATAATCATCCAGTTGATTGGGGTAATGCCCAGGCAATCTATTATACCAACAACATAATAGCAAGAAACTTAATAGAGTGTAGTTTGATTCATACCACCAGTGATCAAAATACCAACCTACACAAGGGCTTATATAAACTTGATAATTCTATTTGTCAAGAAATTAGTAAGATAATATCAGGTAAAATGTAACCCGGCGACTATGACCTAATGTCGCCCCACCATCATTAGTGGAAACATTGACCCTGGCGACTGTGACCTGATGTCGCCCCACCATCATTAGTGTATTGACTTTGACCTTCCGCCCTCCAGGGGGTAATTGTCCGCTACCCTTATTCAAACTGTCCTTGTTCCTTTTTTCATGTATATGTTATCTATGTATTTCTATTACTATGTACTTGTTACACTGAAGATGTAATATACGAAAGCGCTCTGCTTCGTTAGTTTCTTTTTTCTAAGTGGTCTACTTTGCATAAGTGAACACACGTACCCGTGTTCTTATTAGCATATATATACATATATACACATATATATATATATATATATATATATGCATGTGTTGTTAAAGTCGACAGCATTAAGGAGGTTGTTAATCTTCTTATGGGTATTCTCCAGCTTTCGGCATAAACCAAGTTGCCAGAATGATTCATTTATTCAACGTTTCGTCTGCAAAGAGACATCTTCAGGAAAATCTGTAACATAGATATTACCGACATACAGAAATAAAGAAAAAAGGTGTTAACCTAAACAAAAATTCACAATTATGGAAATAGATATCAATAAATCAGCAATAATTCAAACCCTATCTCGATACACGGGCCTATGGGGACCACTACTTACAAAAATTAAAGGTCCAAAGAAATGACGAAGGAAATCGTCAGTTGGTGACTTATATATACGACCCTAGCCGGCTTGGGTGGTGGAAGGGGTAGTGGGGGAAGGGTTAGTGGGCGGGGTTGACTTCTCATTATGACGGGAAGAAGAGGGTCGAGGAGGGGGGTTGGGGGTTTAGGGAGTTGCGAGGTCGGTTGGGGAGAGGATGGATGGAGTGAGTGGGAGGAGGTGGAGAGGGGTTGGGGCGTATTGACATAGGGTGTGGTCACGGGTGGTGGTGGCTTCACTGTATTGTTAAACAAACCAATGACGGAAATCATGTTTCTTTGGATATTTATTATAGGGCTATATTCCCTTATAAACATAGCTTCTAAAAGCTTAAGTTTATGTGCATCCCTATTGCTTGCTATAATCCTGGTGTTCTTAACTAGGCAATCACGGGTGGCTGTTTGGTTATGATATTTCAATAAATGATGTTTAATAACCCCGTTTTGCAAGTGCATTGATATTCTCCTACTGAGACTACATCTAGTATGACCAATATATGATGAATGCGGGTTACACAGTCCCCGGTAAGACATTTAAATTCGTACACAATGTTGGTTTTAGACATGGCCTCAGTTTTACTATTCAAGTTGTTAGTTATTACCAATGAGCTAGTTTTTGGGTTGGAGTAGAATACAACCACGCGGATTTCCTTCTCTTTAGAAACTTGGTGGCAGTTCTTAGTGATGATATCTTTAATGATTTTCTCATCTTTTTTGTAACCCTTGGTGAAGATGTTATGATAGTAGATGTTAATGAATTGGGGCTTAGAGGATGTTTGGGGGGAAAGGTGGTCACACATCATTTTATTACAAATTGCATCAAATTCATTGTTAGGGAAACCATTATTTACCAGAATCTGGCGAATGTGCTGCAGTTCTATATCCAGGACCTGCCAAGAAGAACAAACTTTGATGACCCTACGGGCATACGCTCTAATCACACTGGTTTTATAATTTGCTGGGCACTCCCTTTTATAGTTCAAACATTTTTCAGATTTAGTAGGTTTCCTGTACACACTCGTGGCAAATTCCCCGGATGAAGAGTCAACTAAAACATCAAGGAAAGGGAGTTTGCCATCCTTGTTCAGTTCAGTCGTAAAGCTAAGTCCGGATTCCTCCTGGAGGTGCAGTCTTAATTCCTCGAGAAGGGCTTCTGATTGTGTGCACACAAAGATGTCGTCGATGTATCTGTAGTAAATTGATGGTTTGATAACCCCTTCCTGAAAGACTGCTTCCTCTACTGCCGACATGAACGCTTGGGCAAAGAGTACTCCCTGGGGGGAGCCCATCGCTATCCCGTCGTGCTGGACATACAACTTTCCCTCCGGACATTTAAAGGGGGCCTCAGTAGTGCAGATTTTCAGCATCTCTTCCATTATGTGCCTCGGGATGGTTGGCGGGGGGAAATCTGCGTGTTCATAAACATATTCCAGAATGATGTTAATAGTCCTGAGCACAGGTACGTTTGAAAATAAACTAGCAGCATCCAACGATGCTAGAAAGCCGTTAGACTTATTATCCCTTAAGATGTCTATGAATTCTTCTCTAGATTTTAAAGAATAAGTATTAGGGATATAAGGAGAAATTATATCATGCAAAGTTTTAGCTATCGCTATAACAGGGGGTAGGAATTTGGGAAATTATGGGCCTGAGGGGGTTTCCTTCCTTGTGGGTCTTTACGTTACCATAAAAATAACCAGGAGAAAAATCACCGACTAGGGGTACAAATTTGTTGCCTCCTATTGTGGTGCCGTCGATTGAGTGGTGTTTAACCAAGAGCACCTCCGATGGGAGTGATCAGAGACACCCACATAAGGACGATTTGGGAAATAAGAAATCAAGGTATACGCTGCCACCACCCAATCGTCTATATGGATATATCTGACCATAAATGGAAACTGCTCCTTGTTATTCACGTCTGACTCCGTCCCCTTACCTCAGGTCGTTCGGGGTTGGTTCTGGGTAACGAAAAGGCCTATGCCCAAGTGGGGTAGTAAAAGAATATAAGTGAAGGTTTTCTGTGTTAATTATTACACTGAAGCAAAAATATAGTAAGATACAAAAGTATATTGTGGTTTTCTCCAACTAGACAATCTATTGATCCTTACAGTATGAAAAATATATGGGTATGCGAGATATTTAATAACACAGTTTTTTTTTTTTTTTTTTTTTTTTTTTTTTTTTTTTTTTTTTTTTTTTTTTTTTTTTTTTTTTTTTTTTTTTTGCTTATGGGCATCATAAGTAAGGTCACAGGCACGTGGAAAAACGTAGTTATTTACGCTCCAACCTTCCGGTCACTGTATAAGTCTACTTACAATATTGTGTCTACCTTCAACCCCGTATTCTTATTAGAGAACGATCACAGACAGAATTGTACTCTAAGGATTACACTCTCATAGCTAATGTATATATGCGTGATACCGTCTAACTCCTTCCACGCAAAGTGTTTGTGGAGTACACTCCCTTAAACCCTTTTTTTCCTGTTATCGGGATAGTTTTTGGCATCAAACTCAAAACTTAATAATAATAATAACTATCTACCTACTATATCTGCACTATATCATTTAACTCACATATTGACATTTATTTTCATTAATCTTACAGAGCGTACACATACCTGTTATCGGGATAGTTTTTGGCATCAGACTAAAATTTTAGCTGCGCACAAAAAAAAAACGAGATGGCTATGTGTTCGTATCTATGGGTAAACTACAAACCTCCCCTGTTGTATTATTTCGTAAAACTTCATTTCGCTTCTCAACACAGCCCCTAGCTGCTACAATCTCTCCCTAAACTATTTCTCTAGTGGAATCCTGAACTGAAAGTTGGGAATTTTTCCTATTACTCTTAAAATTAATGGTCCTAGTTTACGCCTCTGTCCGAACGTGTCAGTGACGTCACGGGTGGGCGGAGCTACGGTGCGCCCGCTATGTTCGAGAACATTCTAATGTTGTCTCCAAGATTAGTTGAACCAAAATCAGTTGAAATAGATTTATAGCTACCTCCTATTGTATGTTTTTCTTCAATGATTATAGTAAGGTTCTTTGCCAACACACCTTGATGGGTAGACACAGAACAAAATAAATCCATGATCTATTAAGGCTCTATTTTCTACTTTGCTTCTTGGTTGAATAAAACCGTCACGACGTCCATACTACCCAGTCTCTCAAGTCAACACTCAAATAAATAAATAGATCAATAAAACGAAATTCCAAAAATAATATCCCTTCAAAATTCCTGTCCTTACACTATCACGGCGTTAACAGTGGAAATAAGTTCATTAAGTCTAGATTTAATCTGAACAACAGGGTTACGAGAGATACGTTTAAACTTAGAATTATCTAGGAGGATATCATGGCATTTCTGAAAATAAGTTTCCTTGTTGAGGATCACATAGCAAGAAGCTTTGTCTGCCCTTCTGATGACTATCCTCTCGTTGTTACGCAGTTGTTCTGCGGCTTCCTTCAGACGAGGGGGAAGTTGGCTCTGGTGGTGGTGGCGGTGTTTTGTACTTTCTGCCTGTAGCTGTTCCTGTAGATCTGGGTTAACTGAAATAACACCTTTTTTTTTTTGTAATTTACAAATGTTATCAAAGAGAGTGGCTAATTCTACCTTCTTGTTAACCTGCTTAAATTTGGGCATAAGGGAACAATTAATTCCGAGGTTTAAGAATTCACATTGGGCCTCTGACAGGGGTTCATCGGAAAGATTGATGAAGCTATCTGTTGGTTTAGGTAGGGCTAAGTAACCTCCATAAAGTTTAAATAACTTTTTAGAGATGCGTGTTCTGCCTACCTGGTAGTGATTGGCTACCTTCAAGTTCAGAGCCTCTAAAGTCTTCTGTTTCAAATCCTGGTTAAAGCTTGCAGCAACGTATTCCTGCTCGGAAGCCCGGAGTTCCTCTTTAAGGGAAGACAGGAGGTTGAGCTTACTTTCCGTTTCTTCATTAACCATGGTCCTGCGGAAATCCTGTAAGGATTCCGTATACTGCACTGCTCGGTCGTGGAGACGTACATTTGAATATGTAGGGAGCAGATTCTCTTGTATGCATGTGTTGTTAAAATCGACAGCATTAAGGAGGTTGCTAATGTTCTTATGGGTATTCTCCAGCTTTCTAACCAATACTCTGCCATTAGGAGGGTCGGCATAAACCAAGTTGCCAAAATTATTCATTTATTCAACGTTTCGTCTGCAAAGAGACATCTTCAGTAAAATCTGTAACATAAATATTACCGACATACAGAAATAAAGAAAAAAGGTGTTAACCTAAACAAAAATTCACAATTATGGAAATAGATATCAATAAATCAGCAATAATTCAAACCCTATCTCGATACACGGGCCGTTGGGGACCACTTCTTACAAAAATTAAATGTCCAAAGAAATGACGAAGGAAATCGTCGGTTGGTGACTTATATATACGAACCTAGCCGGCTTGGGTGGTGGAAGGGGTAGTGGGGGAAGGGTTAGTGGGCGGGGTTGACTTCTCATTATGACGGAAAGAAGAGGGTCGAGGAGGGGGGGGTTGGGGGTTTAGGGAGTTGCGAGGTCGGTTGGGGGGAGGATGGATGGAGTGGATGGGAGGAGATGGAGGGGGGGTTGGGGCGTATTGACATAGGGTGTGATATCCGTGATATCCTCCTAGATAATTCTAAGTTTAAACGTATCACAAAGAAAATTGTCTTAAGTAATGACATTAAGGAGAGGAATATCATAGAATCATGTTATACAAAAGTTTCATTTGAGAACAACATGAATATGAGTATGGGAATGTATAAATTAGATAACTTTGTTACAAATAAAAATGTTGACAGTAGCCGGGTCATACGTCCGGTCGTGCTGAGATAATGAGGTCACAATTGAACTGTCCTAATTTTCCCCCCTACTGTTTCTTGTGCATATATATATAACGTCAATACCACCTTACTCTCTACCTTGAAAATGTCTTGAATAGACGAAAACGTTCGGTCACCTTTCATTTTATTTTCCGAGTGGTTTTATTACACATACACACACACACACACACACACATATATATATATATATATACATATATATGTGTGTGTGTGTGTGTGTGTGTGTGTGTGTGTGTGTGTGTGTGTGTGTGTGTGTGTGTGTGTGTGTGTGTGTGTGTGTGTGTGTGTGCATATATATATACAGTATATATATATATATGTATATATATATATATGTATATATGTACATATATATATATATATATATATATATATATGTATACACCCGCTGTGGTTCTAGAGGTTTCATATTCTAGAGGAAGAGTCTTGGTATCCTTGTAGAGTTGCAGTGACTTAACCTACTTGGTGTCTGCTCGGATGTGATGAAAGGAGATCTCTTACCTTTGGTGAGCAATAAACTCCTTGTTGGAAGTAATTATCATTCTCGAGGACTAGGACATGCCTAGCAAGCCGGTGGATTTGATCATCTGGATCAATCGACAAAACTGATGCCTCGGAGCGGACGGAGCGCAACCAACACGCAACGATACAGGACAGCCTCTTAGTAATATACGATTATGTACTATCAATGCATCTACATTGAATGTTAAATTGGAGGAGGTGATGGAATTATTGTTGGAGAGAAATATAGACATCATGGGTATATGTGAAACTAGATTACATGGATAGGTATGAAGAAGTTACATAATGATTGTCAACTAATTTATAAAGGAACGGATTTGGAAAGATAGAATATGTTAATGAGAGAATATTGGGAATGACACTTAAGTGCAAATAAAGTCTCATTAATACAAATATACGCAACGCATCAAGGAAGAGCCCCCACCCCCCAAAAAAATTATATCAGAATTTACAAGAGACCTTGGACAAAATTGAAGATGTAGATAAGATCTACTGGGGAACTTGAATGATCACGTTGGAAATAAAAGAAACAATATTGAAAGTGTGATGGGTGTTTTGGGGATTGATGAAGGGAATGGCGATGATAAAAATATGATAGATTTCTGCATTAAAAACAGTCTGGCTATTATGAACACATTTTTTAAACACAGAGATACCCACAAATGGAGCTGGTCCAGGTAGAATTATAAAAGAAATTATGTAGAGAAGTCAGTGATAGATCTGATGATTTTTGACTAACAACAAAAAGATTTTTAGAAACGTGGAAAGTATTCTTTCTGTATCACTAGATTCTGACCACCGCTTGGTATTAGAAAAAATGAAAATAAAAAACTTAAAGCCATGGAAAAAAATTTATAAGAGGAAGAATATAAGTAGGAAGACTGAAAGAATACAAAGTTGATAGACAAAATAGAGAGAGGGTTTCTAAAGCTAGACCAGAACACCAAGAAACAGAAGATATTGGGAAAGAGTAGAAAAATATGAAAGAAAAATTATCCAAATAGCAAAAGAGATGATAAAATTAAAGCAAGTCAGTGGAGAAAAGAAAACAGTTTGGGGGACTGAAGAAGTCAGAAAAGCTGTCAAGAAGAAGAATGTTGCTTTTAGAAAGTGGATGAAGAAAAGAAACCCTGAAAGCAGAGCAGAATACGAAACGGCAAGAAATGAAGCTGAGAGTAAAAACAAAAGCTAAGAGAGACACATGGGAGAGGTTAGGAAACGAACTGGAAAATGACGTAGAGGGCACAAAGAAATTTTTATACAGTATAGCTAAAAGTTACAGAAGGAAAGGTGAAAATGGAGTAAATACAATTAAAAACAAAGAAGAGGGCTACTTACAGAGAAAGGTGAAGTGGACGAAAGATGAAAAGAATACTTCTCAGAGATTCTAAATCCAGTAGAACTAGAGAGACCAACAGATTAAGAAGTTACTCTAAGAATAGAAAAAAAATAAAGATGCCATTAAAGGTATGAAAAATGGAAAAAGCCCTAGAAGGGAGGATATAGCAGTTGAAGTACAAAAAGGAAATGAAGATATAGTTAAGTGGTTAGCTAGATTTTTTAACGTAGGTTGGAGTGAAACTAGAGTACCTGATGATGGAGGAAAGGCAATTACTTGGAAGAATAAAAAAGGGCGCACACTGGATGTAAAAACTATAGACAAATTTCTTTGCTGTCACAAGTGGGGAACATATATGAAAGCGTAGTAGAGAAGAGATTAAGAATAATAGCTGAGGACAAGCTGGATGAAGGACAATATGGATGTATACACACGTGTGTGTGTGTGTGTGTGTGTGTGTGTGTGTGTGTGTGTGTGTGTGTGTGTGTGTGTGTGTGTGTGTGTGTGTGTGTGTGTGTGTGTGTGTGTGTGTGTGTGTGTGTGTGTGTGTGTGTGTGTGTGTGTGTGTGTGTGTGTGTGTGTGTGTGTGTGTGTGTGTGTGTGTGTGTGTGTGTGTGTGTGTGTGTGTGAGTGTGTGTGTGTGTGTGTGAGTGTGTGCGTGCGTGTGTGTGTGTGTGTGTGTGTGTGTGTGTGTGTGTATGTGTGTGTGTGTGTGTGTGTGTGTGTGTGTGTGTGTGTGTGTGTGTGTGTGTGTGTGTGTGTGTGTGTGTGTGTGTGTATGTGTGTATTTACCTAGTTGTATTTTACGGGAAGGGGAGCTATGCTCGTGGTGTCCCGTCTTCATATCTCATTTTATCTAAACTATTTTTAAATTCATGTATTGTTTTTGCACACACCACTTTCTCATCTAACTTGTTCCAACTGTCTATTGCTCTGTGAGTAAAGCTGTTCTTTTTTAGATCTCTTCTATAGCTGTCTTTTTTTATTTTCTTTCCGTGTCCTCTTGTATTTCTATCACCCCATTTTATCAGATTCTCTCTATCAGTAATTTCTATGCCTTTCATGATTCTGTAAATAGCTATCAAATCTCCTCTCTCTCTTCTTTGTTCTGGTGTCTGTAGTTCAAGTTTTGCTAGTCTCTCTTCATATGGTAGTTTTGAGAGTGTTGGTGCCAATTTTGTAATTGCTCTTTGTATTCTTTCAAGTTTTTTATACATTTTTTTTTTTTTGTACTTGGTGACCATATCGTTGCTGCATATTCCAATCTTGGTCTTATCAGGGTGATTAGAATTTTCTTCACCATTTCTTCATCCAGGTATGTAAATACCACTTTGATTGTTCATATTAAATTATAATTTTCTCCAAAAATCTTATATATATGTTTCTCAGGTGACATATTATTCATAACAATGACTCCCAGGTCCTTCTCATTTTCTACTTTTTTTATTCCTTCTCCCAATTTATATGATCCTGTTATTCTGTTTTTGCTTTTTCCAAATTCCATTATACTACACTTTTTTGTATTGAACTCCATCTCCCACTTCCTACTCCATTCCTGTACTTTATTTAGATCACTCTGTAGTGACTCGCAATCTTCTTCCGTGTTCACTTTTTTCAATAGTTTTGCATCATCTGCAAAGAAGCTCATATAGCTTTCAATTCCTTCATCCATATCATTAATATATATAGCAAACATTATTGGGGCCAGAACTGTTCCTTCTGGAACACCGCTTATTACTTCATCTCATTTTGAGTTTTGTCTCTTATCACTACTCTCATTTTTCTTTCTTGCAAAAAGTCTTCCATCCAATTAAGCAGTTTGCCCTGTATTCCTCCTTCAGTTTCTAATTTCTTAAGC
>NC_134801.1:8789364-8794364 GCF_046742065.1 Oratosquilla oratoria
GTGTATTTTGTTCAAGATGAACAAGCGTGCTGCTGCTTTAGCCCATATCAAATCCTTAGTCCACTTATTAATGTTATCCTGGATGTTGATGAATACGGACTCCATCGCCTTTCTTACTTGTCTTGTGAGGTTATCTATAAGAATTTTTGCAGTGTCCCATTTCGGTAGATGGCCTCGTTCGTCGGCATGATTTACTATGCACTCCCAGCCCCACCCCGTCCTCCACCTCTTCACTTCCTTTCATCATAGTACAATCTATCCACAGCCATTCTCTACTCACCTCTATCTCCTGCTTTCTCCCTTCTTTGCTCAACAAATATTCCCCTGTTGCTCAACACTCTTTTCAACCCATTCATCCACCTCCTCTTCGGTCGTCTCCTCAATTACGGTTCCGATTTGCCTGGCGCCCCTTTTGGTCCATCGTTGACATTTGGCGTCGAAAGCGTGTCACTCGCTGATGGCACAACAAGGGGCCATTGTCTAATACCAAACTACCTTTTCTCTAACTTGGCTTGCCGAGTGCTCGTCCAACCATCCAATGTTCTTGCTTTTGACGTGATTTACCACACATGAACCTACACATACATGTACATATACATATACACATACACATACACATACACATACACATACACATACACATACACATACGCATACACATACACATACACATACACATACACATACGCATACACATACACATACACATACACATACAGTACACATATACATATACACATACACATACACATGCACATAAACATACACATACACATGCACATACACATACACATACACATACACATACGCATACACATACACATACACATACACATACACATACGCATACACATACACATGCACATGCACATGCACATATACATACACATACACGAACACATATACATAAACATACACATACACATACACATACACATACACGTACACATACACATAGACATACACATACACATACACATGCACATACACAAACACATACACATGCACATGCACATATACATACACATACACATACATATAAAAATGTATACATTTTGTCTGATGAAAAGTAAAAGAACCTTGGCAAAAAATGAATCCCTCCACCTCAAATTAACTAAAGACAAATCATATGCACATAGGAGAGAATGAGACCCATTCATCATTCACTTGTGCATAGCTAAGGTGGGTAATCCGCCATAATCAAAACAATATCGATTAATTATGCGTAGGCAAGCCAGTGGTCTTACGCTAACCTAAGCTTAATTATATCACGACGGATCCTCAGACCTACACAGAATGGCTGATTTGCTAAGCAGATTATCCCATCGCTCTCTCTCTCTCTCTATATTCTATCTCTCTCCCTCTCTCCTCTAATTTCTCTCACCCCATCTCTCTTTCTCTCTTACCCATCTCTCTCTCTCTACCCATCTCTCTCTCTCTTCACTCTCCTCTCTCTCTCTCTCATCACTCTCTATCTCTCTCTCTCCCTCCATCTCCTATTCTCTCTCTCTCTCTCTCTCTCTCTCTCTCTCTCTCTCTCTCCTTTCTCTCTCCTCTCTCTCTCTCCTCTCTCCTCTCTCTCTCCTCTCTCCTCTCTCTCTCCTCTCTCTCTCTCTCTCTCTCTCTCTCTCTCTCTCTCTCTCTCTCTCTCTCTCTCTCTCTCTCTCTCTCTCTCTCTCTCTCTCTCTCTCTCTCTCTCTCTCTCTCTCTCTCTCTCTCTCTCTCTCTCTCTCTCTCTCTCTCTCTCTCTCTCTCTCTCTCTCTCTCTCCTATTCTCTCTCTCTCTCTCTCTCTCTCTCCTATTCTCTCTCTCTCTCTCTCTCTCTCTCTCTCTCTCTCTCTCTCTCTCTCTCTCTCTCTCTCTCTCTCTCTCTCTCTCTCTCTCTCTCTCTCTCTCTCTCTCTCTCTCTCTCTCTCTCTCTCTCTCTCTCTTCTCATTCCCTCTCTCTATTCTAACTCTCGCTCCCTCTTTCTCTCTCTCTTTCTCCTTCCCTCCTTCCCTCCCTCATTCCCTCCCTACTCCCCTCTTTCTCTTTATCTCCGTTCCTATTTAAACTTTCACTCCGTCTCTCTATCTCTTTCTTTTTATCTCCGTTCCTATTTAAACTTTCACTCCGTCTCTCTATCTCTTTCTTTTTCCCTTCCTCATTCCCTCCCTACTCTTCTCTTTCTTTCTTTTTCTCTGTCTCTCTCTCTCCCTCCCTCCCTCTCTCTCTCTCTCTCTCTCTCTCTCTCTCTCTCTCTCTCTCTCTCTCTCTCTCTCTCTCTCTCTCTCTCTCTCTCTCTCTCTCTCTCTCTCTCTCTCTCTCTCTCTCTCTCTCTCTCTCTCTCTCTCTCTCTCTCTCTCTCTCTCTCTCTCTCTCTCTCCTCCCCTCCCTCCCTCCCCCATTTCCTCCCTACTCCTCTCTTTTTTTCTCTCTCTCATACACACACACACACACATCCCCAACACATACAGAGAGCTGCACGCACCTGTTCATGTGTGCGTGCAGGCGCAAAAGACTATACACACGCTAACAACAGTTCCATTTTTCCAGTTTTGTTCCCCGTCCATATCCATTTCATGCGAGACTTGCTTGCGCCCACTTTTTTTCGTTGGAGGCGCTAGCACGTAGAGGGCCCCGCCCTGCGAAACAATCCAACAAATGTGCGTCTCTTGTTCCATCCGGGCTTCGACAGGAGCCACTCTAGGGATCGCCACGTTTTATGCTTATGAGATGCTAACACCATACATACCTTTTCCCCGACCCACCTCAGACTCTCTCGCTCTTCACCTTCCCTTTTGATTTCCTTGTTTAGACTTCCTTTTCACCCTCGCAGTCTTAACCAGCCACATTTTTTTCTTCTTCTTCTACCTTACTCTTTGCATCGGTCTATTCTTTATCCCTCTCATTGTCCTTTTCTTCATATTTCTGTACTTTTTTTTCCACATTCTCTACATGCCCCACTTCCCCCCT
The DNA here is from genome assembly GCF_046742065.1 of Oratosquilla oratoria. Lineage (NCBI taxonomy): Eukaryota > Metazoa > Arthropoda > Malacostraca > Stomatopoda > Squillidae > Oratosquilla > Oratosquilla oratoria. Next base: position 8,792,322 of record NC_134801.1, read on the forward strand.
CTCTTTTGTAGCATTCCCTATTCCAAATGCAAATCTACTTACATTCTTTTTAGGACCACTCTCTCACTTATCAAGTTCACCTGCTTATCTCGTTTCTGTATATATGTATATTCTTTCTTCCTTATTACAATGATCATGGCCGGCGTGAACAAGATTACATCTCGCATTTCAAGCTGGAAGTGATGTTTTAATATATGCTATTAGTATGATTCCTTGTATAAACATATAAAGTTACAAACACACATACCTCCGCACAAACACACACACAAACACACATACACACACACACACACACACACACACAAACACACACACACACAAACACACACGCACACACACACACACACATACACACACACGCACGCACGCACGCACGCACGCACCCACGCACGCACCCACGCACGCACGCACGCACGCACCCACGCACACATACACACAAGTTCTAATCCTTTTATCCGCGACTACTGGACTTGATTACTTGAAAGACATCAATGCAACTAATGATTTATTCTACAAAAGATACAACGATAAATCGAGTAAAAGTCTCATTCAAATGGTGCCATGCCCGCTGATGGAGTTGAGGACCAAACATAATGTCGTTTCGCTTCCTAGCCTACAGTTCCTAGCAGGTTGTAATCCTTTTTTAAGGTTTCCGCACAAATTGGTAGCCGACTGCAGTACTGATAAGATCCCGGGATTGAGTCCCTGTGACTTCTGCATGCATACACACACACACACACACACACACACACACACACACACACACACACACACACACACACACACACACACACACACACACACACACACACACACACACACACACACACACACAAACACACACACACACACACCCACACCCACACACACACACACACACACACACACACACACACACACACACACACACACACACACACACACACACACACACACACACACACACACACACACATATATATATATATATATATATATATATGTATATATGTATGTATATGTATATGTATATATATATACATATATATATATAAATATATATATATATACATATATATACACACACTCAGGTATATATATACATATACATATATATATATATATATATATATATATATATATATACATATATTTATATATATATATATATATATATATATATATATATACATATACCAAGGCTTTTTCTCCATTACAAGAGAGGTAGCCAAAAAGGAAAAGGCATAAAATCATTCCCACCCATTCCATCCCTGAATACACTCCACACCCCTCCACCCTCCCTCTCATCTTAGCACCTCCTGGATGACGGGTCATCCCTGCACCTTGTCCACTGCCCTGGGTCAGAAGCAGTGTCGCAAGACACAGCACATCCACAGCAAGGTTGCTTCATTAATTCGGCGACCCCCCTCTCCGTCCCCCCATGCATAAAGGAGAAGATGGGGAGAAATCCCTTCGGGCTGCGTCATATTTTGGTCACACATACTACCTCACCCGCCCATTCCACCTCATGCATCACAACATCATCCATATACAACCATTCTCCATTCACCCCTGTCTTCTGTCCTCTCCCGTCCTTCCTCATTAGACATTCCCCTCTTCCCCAAAGCCCCTTCACCCCATTCATCCACCTCATCCTTCATGTTCACTCCCTCCACATCTGCCTTCCATACTTCTTTTACCAGTCTTTCTTCACTCATTCTTTCCATGTGTCCAAACCATCCTAGTACTCTTTCATCAACCCTATCTCCCAACACCCTTTCCACCCCTGTTCTCCTCCTCACCTCCTCATTTCTCAATCTATCCAGCCTAGTAACCCCCATCATACTTCTCAGACACCTCATCTCAAACACATTCACACTCCTTCTCTCTTCCTCTCTTATGTTCCATATTTCTGCCCCATACAGTGCTGTTGGCACAATCACTCCTTCATATAGTCTCCTCTTAGCATCCATTCCCAAATGTCTATTCCTCATTGCACTTTTTAATCCACCAAGGCATTTACTCGCTTCTCTCAATCTACATTCTACCTCCACTTTCACTCCA
>NC_134801.1:8799364-8806864 GCF_046742065.1 Oratosquilla oratoria
CCCAGACATCATTTCAGGACTATTCATCACCAAAAATATTGTCAACAAGCTTCCTCTCCCTCCCCCTGACCCGACCTCGTGTCAGCCTCAGGTCAACTAGGGTTGGGGCAGTGATGTTCTTTATTTTCTCATGTTCCCTTTCTTTTGTAAGAGGTTGCTACTTAAGATAGCCTCCTCCCTGCCACTTTGTACTACTGAAGAGGATTGCAGGTAGCAATCGAAATATATAGTTCCGCTTACGCAACTTTTCTTTCGTCCGACTGTGGTGTTATTTGTAATTTACAAATGTGTTACTACATTTCTCACCGGTGATGTATATATATATGTGTATATATATATATATATATATATATATATACCAAAGGGTTTTCCCCTTACACGGGGGTAGCCAAAAAGAAAAAGGCATCGAAACCACTCCCACCCATTCCGGCCCCATTCCATTTCCTATATATTCCACTCCCCTCCACCCTCCTCCCTCCCTCTTATCTTGGCACCTCCTGGATGACGGGTCATCCCTGCATCCTGTCCACTGCCCTGGGTCAGAAGCAGTGTCGCAAGACACAGCACATCCACAGCAAGGCCGCTTCATAAATTCGGCGACCCCCCCTCTCCGTCCCCCCATGCAGAAAAGGAGAAGACGGGGAGAAATCCCTTCGGGCTGCGTCAATTTTTTTTCTCATACATACTTCCTCATCCCCATCCCCCACCCACTCCCCCTCATGCATCACAGCATCATCTATACACAACCCCTCTCCATTCACCCCTATCTTCTGTCCTCTCCCGTCCTTCCTCCACAGACATTCCTCTCTTTTGTAATGCCCCTTTCACCCCATCTATCCATCTCATCCTAGGACGCCCCCTAATATTCACTCCTTCCACCTCTGCCTTCCACACCTCTTTTACTAATCTTTCTTCACTCATTCTTTCCATGTGTCCAAACCATCCCAATACTCTTTCATCAACCCTATCTCCCAGCTCCCTTTCCACCCCTGTTCTCCTCCTCACCTCCTCATTTCTCACTCTATCTAGCCTAGTAACCCCCATCATACTTCTCAGACATTTCATCTCAAACACATTCAAACTCCTTCTCTCTTCCTTTCTTATGTTCCATGTTTCTGCCCCATACAGTGCTGTCGGCACAATCACTCCTTCATATAACCTCCTTTTAGCATCTATTCTCGAATGTCTATTTCTCATTACATTTTTTAATCCACAAAGTCATTTACTCGCTTCTCTCAATCTACATTCTATCTCCAGCCCCACTCCTCCCTTTCTTGCCACATTCGCATGCAAGTATCTAAAAATATCCACTTCCTCCAGTCTCTCTCCCTTAATACTCAACTCCAGTCTGCTGCCACTCTCTCCCCTTGTACATGTCATCACCTTTCTTTTGCCCACATTTATCTTCAGCTCCCTTCTTTCACACATCTTCTCAAACTCTGTCACTAACTTCTTCAATCCCTCCTCTGATCCTGCTACAAGCGCAATGCCGTCAGCAAACAACAACTGGCTCACCTCCCACTTTTCTCCATTTTCTTTAACCATCTCCAACCCCTGACCCACTACCCTTGCATTCACCTCTCGCACCACCCCATCCATGTAAAGATTGAACAGCCAGGGCGACATAATACATCCCTGACGAAGTCCCACCTTTACCTCAAACCATTCACTCTCTCCATTTCTAATCCTAACACAAGCTCTACTCCTTTCGTAAAAACTCTTGACTGCTTTTAACAGCTTTCCTCCTGTCCCAAATATTTGCAATACTTCCCACAGTACCTTCCTGTGTACCCTGTCATAAGCCTTTTCCGGATTCATAAAAGTCCAAAATGCATCATTACCTTTTCATATAGCTTTCTCATATATATACATATATATATATATATATTTATATTTATATATATATATGTATATATATATATACATATATATATCTATATATATACATATATATATATATATATATATATATATGCAAGGTTGACCACGAAGAAAAACTATTAAAGCAGAGCGCTTTCGTGTATTCACATCTTCAGTATATTATTTGCACTGGAGATGTGAATACACGAAAGCGCTCTGCTTTGATATTTTTTCTTCGTGGACATCCTTGCATTTTCAAGAACACACGCTTCCAGTGTTCTTCCTGCACATATATATATATATATATATATAATATATATATATATATGTATATATATATATATGTATGTATGTATTACATACATGTATATATCATATGTATATATGTATATGTGTGTGTGTGTGTGTGTGTGTGTGTGTGTGTGTGTGTGTGTGTGTGTGTGTGTGTGTGTGTGTGTGTGTGTGTGTGTGTGTGTGTGTGTGTGTGTGTGTGTGTGTGTGTGTGTGTGTGTACAGGCATGACAGAATTGAATAGACACCAAGAGAAATCGTATAATTTATCAAACAAGCAGTTGATAAAATTAAAGTGCTTATAAATGGTCACGATGTGAATAACTAATATTTAGTTGACATCCCTTTTGTTTTGTTTTTCAGTGCAAGGACCCTTCTAGGCATGCTAGTGATTAGTTCACGAACATCATCTTGAGGGATTTCTTACCATGTTCCCGTAGTAATCCTGAGAGTTCGGGCTTTGAAGATGGCTTTCTGTTCTTTTTGCGAAGGTGTCGGTCTAATATGCCCCAAAGGTGTTCAGTAGGGTTCATGTCCGGGGACTGACTTGGCCATGGAAGTTTCCTGATCCCATTTTGAGTTGCTTGAGCAGTGTGACAAGGAGCTCCATCTTCCATAAATAGGAAGACATTTTTACTCATTCTACCACTGGAGAATATTGGAATGAGTCCTTCCTTTAATATAGCAACATATTTGCCTGAATTAATGTTTCCTTGGCACTCCACAAGCTCTGATCGACCATCACTCATTCAGTTCCAAATTTCAACGAGTCAGATCCCGAATACTTTTTCAGGCAATTTGAACGATTAGCCCAAAATAGAAAAGGGCCTGAAGAAGAATGATCATGGCTTATTCAATTCAAGTTAACTGGTACAGCCGTTAGAGTATTCAATACTATTGATAAATGTACCTCCTACTCTTTAGTAGGAGAAAGTATATTAAAGGTGTATCACATCACCCCTGAAGCTTACAGACAAAATATAGAAATTTAGTTTAGTCTTCCCTTGACAATTACGTTGAGTTTGCTTCCGAAAAGCTAAATCTTTTTAAACAGTGGTTGTTATCCAAGGGGATAGAATCCTATTAGCAACCCATTGATCTTATGGTATACGAATAGTTTAAGAGGCGCATTCCATTCCCTATAATGCTGTATCTCAGCGATAAGGACGTCTCAAATCTTAATGAGGCGGCCTTACTGGCTGATCAGTTCGCAGTAGTACACAAAATGGGTACGCAACGGGAAAAGCCAATTGTACAGTCATCAGTACGTTTCCTTGGCACTCCTGGTGATAAGCTGGTGGGAAAACCCAATAATGTTTTGTGTGGATATTGTAAGCGTACAGGACATCACATTTCCAAATGTCCCGAGCCAAAGTGTACCACTTCACACTACTCTGGGAAGACCCAAACTTTTGATAGGTCTTCGGTAAAGCTAGGTGATGGAACAAAATCCCAAAATCCTCCTAAACCCATGTCACACATTGTAACTCAATCATCGACATCTCCTGAGGATCTCTTTAAAGATTTCAAATCCTCAGATGAAATTGCTATAACCAAAGAAGGTCCATTCTGTCCAATAACCATTCTGAGACATACTGGCTCTGCTCAATCAATTTCATTTAAAGATGCCCTACCTGGAGTTAAAGAGAGGAGTACTGGAGATGAGATCGAAATAGAGGATCTGTCTACAGTCCAATCTGGAAATCTAACAAAAGTATTCCTTAAATGTAATCTTGTAAATAAGGAAGTAACAGTTGGCCTCAAAGAAAAGTGAATGCCAATTCCTGAAGTTGAGCTCATCCTAGATAATGACCTTGCAGGTTCATTATTAGTACCTTCCTTAGATATAGTCAAAACCCCTTGTGACAAAATTCCTACAATTGTAGAAGATCACATACATCCTAAAAGTTTTCCCCTATCTGCAGTAACTCGTTCCAAATAAATTCCCTTATGGAAACTGCACCTGATAATTTTAATCTATCTACACAAATTATGTCACCTTCTAACCTCATCAAGTCTCAACAATCAGACTCTACTTTAAAACACTTCCATAAATTAGTAGAATATTCTATGGATAAAGTAGACAAATTCCCTGGATTCTATTATCAACAAAGCATTCTCATGAGATTACCAAGTCCCCTTTACATTTAAATTCTGACACTTGGGGAGAGATTCACCAAGTAGTTATACCTCAATCAATTAGATCTCAAATCATTGAAATAGCTCATGATGGTTCAGGCGGTTATGTAGGAGTGTGTAAGACCTATAACAAAATTTTAGAGTACTTTTTGGCTCAATCTAAAAAAGAACATTAAAGAATATGTTCTAACTTGCCATGTTTATCGGCTTGCTGACAAACCAAATCAGAAAACCCTTAAAGCCCTTTTATCTCCCATCGACGTTTCAGGGAACCCTTTTGATAAAATTATCATGGACATAGTGGGGGCTATTGCCAAAAACATAACAAAGAAATCAATACATTCTGACTATAATGTGTCCCCTTACGAGATTCCTCGAAGCTTTCCCTATCAAAAGGATGGATGCAAAAGCCATCGTTAACTCTCTAATATATATATATATATTTTTTTTCACTCGAGTAGGTTTACCCAAAGAAATTCAGTCTGACAAAGGACAAACTTCACAAATGAACTCTTTACCAATGTACTAAAATAATTAGAGATGAAACCAAAGAGCCCTAGAACGGTTTCATCAAACTCTAAAAGTAATACTACGTAAACTCTGTAACAGCAATCTGATTGGGATGAGAGATTACCTCTCATGCTATTTGCCATTGGAGAAGCCACTCAAGAGTCATTAAGATAGTCTTCCTTTCAGCTATTTTATGGTCGACAAGTGAGAGGACCTCTTAAAGTTTTAAATAGTCAGTGGTACAATGAGAGCCCTAACAACCCCAAGCAGACTGTAAATCAATATCTAGATCAGTTGAAACACCGAATGAATGTAGTTCGAACCATTGCTTTAGAGAACCTTAGGCTAGCTCAATCTAGAATGGAACATTTTTATATTAAAACTAAAATGATATATTTTAAGCCTGGCGATGAAGTCTTACTTTATTTGCCTACTCCAGGAGCTCCCTTGTCAAACAAATTTCAAGGTACTATATACTGTGTCACATAAATTATATAAATCAAATTACGTTGTACTTACGCCAGATAGGTGTAAAGTCTCAAAATAAGTCCATGCCAACTTAATAAAACTATACCACCGGTGGGACCCTACTGATGAACTATGGAGACCGGTATCTTTAATTTCAAACAAGCCCACTGGCTGCGCCAGTCCCGGCTACGCCGGGGGTCTTGGCCTGCGGCGCCCCCTTTGTTATACCTCTAAACGGTTTAAAATGCACACTTTGTTCTACCTCTTGAATGTGTTTGAAATAAAAGAAGGTTTTATCATTTTAACTTTTATATACATCAGAAACTTTAGTTTCGTCTATAATATGTTTACTGCTTTGAGGCGAAGGAGATGAGACATCCTCGACGTCGCTCTTTTCTATTCCATTGTTAACTTTCTTCTTTTTTCGAGGCGGAGACGATGCAATATCTTCGTCGTCGCTTTGCCGCTTGACCGTTTCCTTGATTTCCTCCATTTTCTTAGTCATCTCTTCTTTTAGACCCATAATTGATTCTTCCATTTTTTTTGTGACAGGGTTTTCAGCTTCATTACTACTGTTACTTTCTTCTTCATTTGAAACGTTTTCTTCGAAGGCAAAATCAGGTAAGATCATCTTGACGGCGTCTTCTTCTGAAATGTTATAAGCGTCCTTTGGTATTGGAACTACACCTAATTCGGGTTCTTCTTCAGCTATGGGGATTAAGTTCTTCTGTTTCTTCGCCTGTTACTGCAGAAGCAGGAGGTGACGCTTGAATGTTCACTACGCTATCCGAGAAAAGTTCTTTATATACACAGTTCGTGGCAGGTCTTAACCGGTATTCTTTATTTACTTTATGCCAGCCAGTATAGACGAAAAAAAAATTCCACGACGTTACTCTTGAACAGGCGACATAGAACTGACCATGAGCGAAACGCTGAACTGTATCCAAGAGTATTCCACACCGTTCGAACGTTTGCCCTTGTGACTTGTTTATTGTCATCGCGTAACTTAATTTGACTGGAAATTGTTTTCTTTTGAAGCTAACTGGAGTGTCTTGAGCTTCTAACGTTATTTTAGGGATCATAACCTGTTCACCGCGATAACTACCCCCTAAAATTTTACCAACTATAATATTCTTCTTCAGATTAGTAACTAAAAGCCTAGTTCCGTTGCACAGTTTCGGAGGGTAAATGTTTCTAACAACCATCACTACACTTCCAATTTTCACTTGAAGTCGATGAGGAGGCAGAGAAGGACTTATCATGGTATTAAATACCGAAGTTTGAATATCGGTCCCTTCTTCCACTGCTCTATCAGTACTGTAATAAATTACTTCTTTTTCCTTTGATTTGTCATAGATCATGAGATTCACACTATCAACATCGTCTTTTGTAGGTGATATTATAGCTCGTTGTTCAAAATATGAAACGTTGAGATGGTTGTCTTCCAAGTCCCCGTAGATACTATTTATCAATTCTTCACGGGATTTTACTTGAACACCAAAACCTTCCTCAAGTTCCAAAGGCCCGTCATTTTGTGATCCAATTTCTAAAAAAAATTTGTGCAAATTTAATGTTGTTTGTATCATTTTTCTTGAGGCGTACGTTCTCGGTTAATTCCAGTTTTGTTATATCGCCCCACATGTAACTCGATTTGATACAGTATTCGAGTTCATCGTTCTTACCGCCACCACGTATAACGGGTAAAATTTGTCGGAAATCTCCAGCACAAACAAAAACTTTTCCTCCCATAAACTTATAATTTTCAAGAATATCCCTCAACGTTATATCGAGTGCGGTCAACGTACTCTTGTTTGCCATTACGACTTCGTCCCACACAATTAAAGACGCCATCTCTAACAACTTTGCAAGTTCACTTCTCTTCTTGATTGCGCATGCATGCATACATATATACATACATACATACATACATACATACATACATACATACATACATACATACATACATACATACATACATACATACATACATACATACATACATGCATACATACAAACATACATGCATACATACATACATACATACATACATACATACATACATACATACATACATACATACATACATACATACATACATACATACATACATACATACATATATATATCTATGTTCTAAAAAAGAATTTGTTGTCGAAATGGTCGGACTGGCAGTTCCGCCGAAAAGAGGACATCGCCGGGTTTAGTTGTCATAGTAATATGGCTGCGTAACGT
>NC_134801.1:8829364-8834364 GCF_046742065.1 Oratosquilla oratoria
TATTTTTTTTATAACAAGATTAGTGGAATAATTGAAAGTTTTTGTGACAATGATTTACATAATGTTGATGAAAATATCTAAGAACCTGTGGTGAAACTGTCATCCTTTCATACAGTGGACAAATCAGTAGTTAAGGGTGTCATGACCAAGGCCAAGCTAACCCATTGTGCTAATGACCCAATACCAATGAATTTGCTAGTGTCAAGCAAGAACTATGACTTGATGGTTGATATTACAACTGACTTAGTGAATAAAAGTATTGAGGAAGGTGTATTTCCGATTTCTGAGAAACAAGAGATTGTTAAGCCCATAGTGAAAGGGAAACTAGACCCGCAGAGTTTCAGTTCATTCCGCCCAGTATCTAATTTAACATTTCAATCAAAGATTCTAGAAAGTGTAATTTTGATACAGTTGAATGAACATTTACAGACAGTGGGAGCATTACCTGACAGTCAGTCGGCGTATCGGAGATATTATTCAACTGAAACAGCATTGTGTTCAATAGTGAGTGATATGCGGGGACTGTTGCATGATGGAAAGTTTGGAATTTTGGTACTGTTGGACTTAAGTGCCGCATTTGACACTGTCGTGTACAATATTTTGTTGGAAGACTGTAAAAATATCGGAATTGAGGGGGCTGCTTTGGCATATATTGAGGGTTACTTGGAGGACAGAACATATTGTGTACAAGTTGGAGAATGTTTCTCGGATATGAAATCGCTGAAAAGAGGAGTACCGCAGGGGAGTGTATTGGGGCCAATACTGTTCTGTATATATACTGCTGATTTGGCGAACGTACTGAGAAGACATGGGGTTACATTCAAACTATTTGCAGACGACACTAAATTTTATATGTCTCCGAACAATGTGCGGAGTGTGGAGGCTAAGATATCATATATTATGTTGGATATTGGTAAATGGATGAGTTCACGACAATTGAAATTGAATACAAATAAAACAGAATGTTTGGTGGTTGGCAGGCAACTTGATTTTGAGAGACTAAATATTCGCGACTTATGCATTAATGAAATAGAATTGCCAATGAGTGACAGTGTAAAGGATTTGGGAGTGTTACTGGACAGTGATTTATCCTTTAAAAGCCAAATTGAACAGACAGTGAGAATTGCGGGTTACCACTTACGGAATATTTCTTTTGTAAAGAAGTATCTTGATGAAAAGACAATGAAAATGCTTGTTCATAATCATGTCCTAAGCAAGCTGGACTATTGTAATTCATTATATTATGGCCTTCCAAACTATTTGCTGAAAAAGCTACAATTGATAATGAATAGAGCTGCTAGGCTGATTACTGGACAATCATGGCGTGAAAGAATTACTCCAGCACTGATAAAATTGCACTGGTTACCGGTTAAGGCTAGAATTATTTATAAGCAATGTGTCATGGTATATCATGCATTGAAGAAGTTTGAAGTTGACACAACAATTACCTTAAGACACAGTGTTGAAGTGCATAGACTTGATGAACTGCGGTACCAAAGAGAAGCTGGTCGTAGAGCTTTCAGTAGAAGTGTTTCACGGCTCTACAATCAACTCCCACAGAGGATTAAAATGGAACAAAATGTGGCTACATTTAAGAAGAAATTGAAGACTTTTCTTTTTACGGACTGCTATGAATTGGATTATCAATTGGTGACTGCAGCTTACTCTTGTTGATGAAACATTAAAGAGGGAGCGAAGAGCGCTGTATCAACAGTGGAATTGCTCCCGAGATATTCTTCAATCAAGTAATCAATCAAGTAATCAAGTGTGTGTGTGTGTGTGTGTGTGTGTGTGTGTGTGTGTGTGTGTGTGTGTGTGTGTGTGTGTGTGTGTGCGTGTGTGAGTGTGAGTGTGAGTGTGAGTGTGTGCGTGTGCGTGTGCGCATGTGCACGTGTGCGCGTGTGCGCGTGTGTGTGTGCGTGTGTGCGTGTGTGTGTGTGTGTGTGTGTGTGTGTGTGTGTGTGTGTGTGTGTGTGTGTTTGTGTGTGTGTGTGTGTGTGTGTGTGTTTATGTGTGTGCGTGTGCGTGTGTATGTGCGTGTTCGTGTGCGTGTGCGTGTGTGTGTGTGTGAGAGAGAGAGAGAGAGAGAGAGAGAGAGAGATAGAACAAGACAAACCAAGGGGAAGAAATGACAGAGGCGAGATGTTAGTCAATTTTGCAGAGGATAATGAACAATTTTTCCAAAAGCGTGTAGGTTGCAAATGGACCTGGAGAAGTCCAAATGGAGCAACAAAGAACGAAGTAGACTTCATATTAGGAGATGAGAGCAAAAGCGTTAGCAATGTTAGCGTCATAAATAAAGTCAACATAGGTAGTGACCATAGAATGGTAGGTTACACAGCTAAGTTCAATTTCAGAGCCGAGAATAATAAGCTAGTTTTAAGGAAGAAATTCAGTTTTGCAAAGGTTAAGGATAATAAGAAGAAATTCCAGTCAGAAATTAAGAATATATTTGAAGATCTAAGATCCAACGAGGACACCGTCGAAGATATGAATTCAAATTTAGTGAATATCATTAGGGAATCGGCAGAGAAAGTAGAAAATACAAAAAGTATTAAAGAAAATAAATACTCTAAAGCTACGAATGACCCAATTAAAAGAAGAAGGACCATGCAAATTAAAAGCAGGAAAGACGAAATAGAAAGAGTAGAACTAAACAAGCTTATCAACAGAAGGCAGACATTAGAGAAAAGAAAGAGAAACATGGATGAAATAGAGGAAACTATTCGGAAAGGTAGAATTATTAAAAGGACCGAGCGTAGACATGTTTTAGGAAGACAGCAAATGACATGTTTGAAAGATAGATATAAAGAAATCATTAACTGCAGAGACGAAATGGTAAAAAGAGTAGAAGAATTTTATCAAGAGCTTTACCCGTCGAAGACCGTAGTTGAGTCAGTAAATTAATCTGTAGACGTTAGTAGTGTACAAGAGACTACAAAGGAAGAAGTAGAATTTGTTCTAAAAATATGAAACGAGGAAAAACACCTGGGGAAGATAGTATATTGATAGATCTGTTGAAAGACGCAGGGAAAAAGCTCATATTAAGTTAGCTCAGTTGTACACCCAGTGCTTATGACAAGAAAGCGTTCCTGATTCGTTGTGTAATGCTATAGTTATTTTGCTTCATAAAAAAGGAAACCAGAAGAACCTTAGTAACAATCGACCAATTAGCTTGCTATCAAATGTGTATAAAGTATTCTCCAAGATCCTTGCAAATAGACCAAGTCAAGTTTTAGATAGAAACCAACCAAGAGAACAGGAAGGATTTAGGAGCGGATATTTGACTCTAGGCCATTTGCAGGCGATAAACCAACTAATCGAGAAAAAACAGAATACAGTATACCTCTTTGTTTAGCTTTTGTAGATTACGAGAAAACCTTTGACTCGGTAGAACAAGTAACAATACTAAACTCGCTACTCAAGCAGGGTACAAACGAACAGACCGTAAGGGTCTTAGAAAAGATTTATGCGAAAGGTACCGCTATAATTCGACCACAGAAAAGATTAAGATCAAGAAAGGAGCACGGCAAAGCGATACCATTTCACCCAAATTATTTACACCTTGTTTGGAAGAGATTTTCAAAAGGTTGAGTTGGGAAGAGAAAGGGTTGAAGATCAATGGAGGAATATTTGAACCATCTGAGATTTGCAGATGACATTCTTATTTCAGAAAAAAACGAAGACTTGCTTGATGTGCTGAGTGATCTGAACAAGAAAAGTCTCAAAGTAGGTTTAAAAATGAATAAGACCAGAACCAAAGTAATGTTCAACACGAAAGTTCAAAGTAAAGAGATTATAGTCGATGGTGAGAGTCTTGAAAATGACGGAAGATCATGATAATGAAATAAAAAGACGTATTACAATTGGTTGGAAAGTGTTTGGTAAATATAATAAAATCCTGAGAGGTTCTCTACCTTTATGTTTGAAACGTAAAGTTTACAACCAATGCATTCTGCCAGCAGCAATCTACGGGTGAGAGATTTGGAAACTGACGAAGGCGATGGAAACAAAGCTAAGGACTGCACAGAGGAGAATGGAGAGATTAATGATAAGAATAAAGCTGAGAGACAAAAAGAGAGCAAGTTGGGTGAGAGAGCAGACTAGAGTGAAAGATATTGTGGATGCAAAAAGAGACCAAGCAAAAGCTGGAGAAGCGAAATAGAGAAGTTTGCAGGAGTGACGTGGCAGAGGTTGACGCGGTCTTGTGAGTCATGAAATGCTATGAAGGAGGCCTTTGTTTAGCAGTGGACTCGGGATGGCTAATTTGATTGATTGATTGATTGATTGATTAATTGATTGATTGATTGATCGATATATATTATCAACCACAGTTCACTTTAATTCTATGTCATCAAAATAGAGAAACGCGAGAAAGCATACATGCAGAAATTGAAATGTGATACAGAAAAGTACTCGAACCTTCGCTAGCACGTGACAAGAGGTAGTGACTTAACCGATTGCGCCATCAAGAGAGATATAAGATGAATACAATTTTTTTTATATGTTTGTATGCTCGAGTTACATACACATACACGAAAATTTGCGTTCAACTCATCTTGATTATGATAGTACAACTGGTAAGTATACAATGCGGGAAGTATTTTACGACACTGAATGGGTCACAGTGAACAAACTTACATTTTATCAACCACAATTCACTTTAATTCTAAGTCATCAACATGGAGAAACTCGAGGAGCCATACATGCCAAAATTAAAACTTGGTACAGCCAAGGACTCTAACCTCCGCTAACATGTGACAAGTTTGTATGTTCGAGTTACATACACGTACACGAAATTTTGCGTTCAACCCATCTCCACCATGAGTGTATAATTGGTAAGTATATAGGAAGAAAGTATTTGTACAACACTGAATGGGTCCCAGTGAACACATTTACATTTTATCAACCACAATTCACTTTAATTCTAAGCCATCAACATCGAGAAGCTCGAGGAGGCATACATACATAAATTAAAACGTGGATCAGCCAAGGACTCT
>NC_134801.1:8839364-8841864 GCF_046742065.1 Oratosquilla oratoria
TGTAAACGCAATTCGCTACGCAAGCTAAGGGAACACTACAGCAGTGGCGTGTTACCCCACCATATACTTTAACCCTTAACCCTAACTTTTTTTTAATCATATATAGTTATCAAAGTACCTGGAGTGATAGGGTATCAGAATATATATAGTTATGGGGGTCTATCTTCAAAACCCTAGGAGGAGTTCGTGAACAAACAAACAAACAGACAGACAGACAGACAGAGGCTGTTAATTTCACAAATATAAATAATATCTAGACACATACAATGGTTTGTTTAATCATATTAATTCCTATGTCACAAAATGCTACGCGAGCTAAGGGGCCACTATAGTAGTGGCGTGTTCCCCCACCATAAACTTTAACCCTTAACCCTAATTTTTTTTTTTTTTTTTTTTTTTTTTTTGAGGGGGAGGGTGGAATGATATATAGTTATCCAAGTACCTGGAGTGATAGGGTATCAGAATATATATGGTTATGGGGTTCTATCTTCAACACCCTGGGAGGAGTTCGTGAACAAACAAACAAAAAGACAGACAGACAGAGGCTACTACTTTATTATAGTATATATATATATATACATATATATATATACACATATATATATATATATATATATATATATATATTGGAAAATTGTAAGCACCAGATTCAATTGAAGGGTTTATTTGCCCGACGTTTCGATTCCCGTCCAGGAATCGTCTTCAGGGGGTATAACGGTTACAAGAATGTGAACTCATTATAGATCGCCGAAATGGTCAACCTGGGAAAGGTTCACTCTCTCAGTCAATTGTATAAAGCATACCTTACAATAATAAAATAAATACATTACAATAGAAATTAAATACCAAATAGAAAAAAAAACAGCGACAAAGGGAGGTCAACGGTCGTTATAGACAAGGAAGACTATGACCAGAAGGCTCTGGCGTTACTTCAAGATACCCAGACTTACACCATCGTACCTCAAGACCCCACAAAAAAGTTACAGGCCAAAGTTGAACGAGAGCTGAAAGAACTCAGAGAAAAACGGATCATAAATGATGACGAGTGGAAGAAAATGAGGCCAGGAGATTCTACCATCCCTAAGTTCTATGGGTTAGTTACCAAAAGTCCACAAAGAAAATATTCCCCTTCGACCCATAGTGGCTTTAAGAAATTCTCCGACATACCATCTTGCCTCGTACTTGGCTAAACTTCTCAGACTTCTAGTGACCAATTCACCACACGTGCTTCAGAATTCAGGTGACTTCATTGAAAGAATGAAAGGACTTAACTTAAGGAGAGGAGATGTCTTGGTTTCCTTCGATGTTCAGTCCATGTTTACGTCCATCCCACGAGATTTGGCTAAAAATGCGCTGAAGTCGGCCATGGAGGAGAACCGGGATTCTTGGATAACCAGAAACTTTCCGTGTCAGAACTCATGGGGCTCATCTCCCTGTGCCTTGACTCCACATACTTCCGCTTCAGGGATCACACCTATCACCAGCGTAAGGGTACACCGATGGGATCGCCTATTTCAGTCGAGGTGGCTGAAGTAGTGATGCAACGACTAGAAGCTCAACTTCTAAGTGCTGCACCTTCTTCGCTTAAACTGTGGACTAGATACGTCGATGATGTGTTCGCCATTTTGGACAGCAAGGACGTGGAGCCTTTCTTCAGTTACATCAACAGTATTAAACCGGCCATTCAATTTTCAATGGAACTGGAGAAAGATTTCCAACTGCCATTCCTGGACGTCTGCGTCAAGCGCGAAGGTGACACTCTTGGTACAAGTGTCTACAGAAAGCCCACCCACACAGATAGACTGTTGGACTTTGATAGCTACCATCCAGATTACCACAAAAGGAGTGTGATCAGAACTTTATGGAACAGAGCTGATAAAATCTGTTCTTCTGTGGAATCTAAGAAGGCCGAAAGAAAACACCTTTTACAGGTCTTCCGGAACAACGGCTATCCCTGCAGCACCATACAGAAATGGACAAAAACACGACCCACCGACACCCCACAACAAAGACCACGTATCACACCTAGAGTCACTATCCCCTACATCAAAGGAGCTTCTGAGGTTACTGCAAGAGTCTTACGTGACAAAGGAATACAAGTAGCACACAAACCCCGCAACACCTTACACAGAAATCTCACCAAAGTAAAAGACACCGAAGAACCTACACAACAGGCTGGTGTAGTTTACCGCATAAGCTGCACGGACTGTGACACGGATTACGTAGGAGAAACACAAAATAAATTAGCCATTAGGGTACAAGAACACCAACGTGCAGTTAGGCGAGAAGATCCGAAATCGGCCCTGTACAAAAACACTACAGAACACCAACACATGATTGATTGGGATGAAGTGACAACTCTACACAAATAAAATAACAAAAAGAAATGACTATTCTTGGAATCATGGGAAACTAAGAGCAACTGCATAAACAGGTGCATTGACCTCAATCCTATTTATTTAGGCATGAGGAGTAACACAGGCTAATTCCTCTGTTCTGT
>NC_134801.1:8846864-8859364 GCF_046742065.1 Oratosquilla oratoria
TAGAATTATGAAAGGAATGGAAATCTTAGATAAGAATGATTTATTGAAATGGGACAATGGAAAAACAAGAGGACACGAAAAGAAACTAAAAAAGAAAAATAATTACAGAAGAGATCTGAAAACAGAAATAGTTTCCCACACAGAGTGATAGATACATGGAACAAATTAGACAAAAAAAAAATAAATAAATAAAAAAGAAAAAAAAAAAACAGTGTGTGCAAACACTATTCAAGATTTTAAGAAAAAACTTGATGCTGAGAGATACAAAGACGAATCACCATGAGCATACCTCCCATCCCGTAAAATACAACTGGTAAGTACACGCGCGCGCACACATACACACACACACACACACATATGTATAATATATATATATATATATATATATATACAATATCCATGACCGTCGCACAGAGGATTCGAACCACTGCTTATGGACCCAAGAGAGGCTCCACAACACCCGCCTTTGACCACTCGACCACAGACGATCTAAAAGCGTATGAACTCGTAATCTATCTGATTACCGAGATTGGGGAGGGCGCTAACTGCTTCCCCATATAAACCCCATTTTACCATACGCCTAATCGCACCAGTGGGAATGGTAAGGACTAGAACGTATCCCCCTTACGCTTCTCGCCATCGTAACTATGTGAATAATTCGCTAGTGGACAGCGACATCAATCATACAATCTCCATGACCGTCGCGCAGAGGATTCGAACCACTGCTTATGGACCCAAGAGAGACTCCACAACACCCGCCTTTGACCACTCGACCACAGACGATCTAAAAGCGTATGAACTCGTAATCTATCTGATTACCGAGATATTCACATAGTTACGATGGCGAAAAGCGTGAGGGGGATTCGTTCTAGTCCTTACCATTCCCACTGGTGCGATTAGACGTATGGTAAAATGGGGTTTATATGGGGGAGCAATTAGCGCCCTCCCCAATCTCGGTAATCAGATAGATCACGAGTTCATACGCTTTTTAGATCGTCTGTGGTCGAGTGGTCAAAGGCGGGTGTTGTGGAGCCTCTCTTGGGTCCATAAGCAGTGGTTCGAATCCTCTGCGCGACGGTCATGGAGATTGTATGATTGATGTCGCTGTCCACTAGCGAATTATTCACATAGTTACGATGTCGAGAAACGTGAGGGGGATTCGTTCTAGTCCTTACTATTCCCACTGGTGCGATTAGGCGTATGATAAAATGGGGTTTATATGGGGGAGCAGTTAGCGCCCTCCCCAATCTCGGTAATCAGATAGATTACGAGTTCATACGCTTTTAGATCGTCTGTGGTCGAGTGGTCAAAGGCGGGTGTTGTGGAGCCTCTCTTGGGTCCATAAGCAGTGGTTCGAATCCTCTGCGCGACGGTCATGGAGATTGTATGATTGATGTCGCTGTCCACTAGCGAATTATTCACATAGTTACGATGGCGAGAAGCGTGAGGGGGATTCGTTCTAGTCCTTACCATTCCCACTGGTGCGATTAGGCGTATTGTAAAATGGGGTTTATATGGGGCAGCAGTTAGCGCCCTCCCCAATCTCGGTAATCAGATAGATTACGAGTTCATACGCTTTTAGATCGTCTGTGGTCGAGTGGTCAAAGGCGGGTGTTGTGGAGCCTCTCTTGGGTCCATAAGCAGTGGTTCGAATCCTCTGCGCGACGGTCATGGAGATTGTATGATTGATGTCGCTGTCCACTAGCAAATTATTCACACACAAATATATATATATATACATATATATATATACATATATATATATACATATATATATACACATACACATATATATATATATATATATATGTGTGTGTGTGTGTGTGTGTGTGTGTGTGTGTGTGTGTGTGTGTGTGTGTGTGTGTGTGTGTGTGTGTGTGTGTGTGTGTGTGTGTGTGTGTGTGTGTACATATACATATACCAAAGGCTTTTTTCCCTTACCCGGGGGGTAGCCAAAAAGAAAAAGGCATAGAAAACACTCCCAACTATTCCATTTCCTACACTCCCACCTATTCCATTTCCTATATATTTCACTTCCCTCCACCCTCCCTCTTATCTTGGCTCCTCCTGGATGACGGGTCATCCCTGCATCCTGTCCACTGCCCTGGGTCAGAAGCAGTGTCGCAAGACAGCACATCCACAGCAAGGCCGCTTCATAAATTCGGCGACCCCCCTTCTCCGTCCCCTCAAGCAGAAAAGGAGAAGACGGGGAGAAATCCCTTCGGGATATATATATATATATATATATATATATATATATATATATATATATATATATATATATATATATATATATCCGGAAGGGATAGATAGACAGATAGATAGATGGATAGATATATACATACATATATATGTACATATATATATATATATATATATATATGTGTGTGTGTGTGTGTGTGTGTGTGTGTGTGTGTGTGTGTGTGTGTGTGTGTGTGTGTGTGTGTGTGTGTGTGTGTGTGTGTGTGTGTGTGTGTGTGTGTGTGTGTGTGTGTGTGTGTGTGTGTGTGTGTGTGTGTGTGTGTGTTTACACGTGGAGTTAAAAATGACAGCATTGTTGCAGTTGTTCAGTTTTTTCTTCGTATTCTCGATTTTCCTGATAAGAGATTTTCCATTAACTGGGTGAATTGAAACTAGGTCTCTATATTCTTCCATTTGTTCTTATTTGACATCGATGTTTCGTCTTGAAAAAGACATTATCAAGATATAACTGAAATAACAAAAATTACATGGTAACAGTAAAGGTGCTAGACAATATCAAGATATAACTGAAATAACAAAAATTACATGGTAACAGTAAAGGTACTAGACTGAAATAACAAAAATTACATGGTAACAGTAATAATAAAGGTGACAAATTTGTGAAAATAAATACGAAGACTTACATTTAAAGGGAAGAGAAAAAGAAGGGAGAGACAAGCCGAGGATGACCGATGTATATATACCTAAGATCATGTCAGGCAAAAGGGGGGGGGGAAGGGACAGACAATAAGGATCTCAGAGGTCAAGGGGTATGGGGGGGTTAGGGGGAGGGTTAGGCGGGTGTGGTCACCGATGGTGAGGGAGGAGGTGGAGGTGAAGGGAGAGAGAGAGAAGGGGTAGAGGGAGGGGAGGGATTTTTATTTCTAAATAATGGGATAGAAGAGATTAGATTGCTTTGGATGTTGATGACTGGAGCTTTGTCTTTAATGTGAAAGGCTTCGAGTAATTGTAGTCTCCTAGGGTCATTGCTCGATCCAATAATTTTGGTGTTGTTGATAAAATCATCCCTCCTGAGTGCAGCGTTATGGAAAGTCCTATGATGTTCTTTGATTGCTCCCTCTTGTAGGTGTAAAGATAGGCGACGGCTGACTTTATATCTAGTAAAACCAATGTAGGAATGAGAGAGGAAATTACAATTTCCTGTAGAACATTGATATTGATACACTACATTAGTTCTAGATGTGAAGTCTGATCGCCTAGACAAATTGTTTGTCATGATCAGGGAGGAAGTTTATGGATTTTTGTAATAGATGAGAACTCTGATTTTGTTGTTCTCATTTGTAGGAAGGCAATTTTTATGAATGATGTCCCTGATGACTTTTTCATCTTTCTTATAATTACTAGTGAAGGTGTTTCTGTAGTAAATGTTAATGAAGCTATGATTTTGAGGTTCTTTGATTGTGAAATGATATTCTAGCATTTTGATGGTAACAGAATCAAAGTCAGTGTTAGAATACCCATTATTTGTGAGCATTTGTCTCAGGTGTTGAAGTTCACTGTGTAAAACTTGCCACGAGGAACATACTGATATGGCTCTTTTTATATATGCTCTAATGACACCTTTCTTGTAGTTGTTTGTGCACTCGCTCTTGCCATTCATGCACTTATCCAAGTTGGTGGGTTTTCGATATACACTAGTAATGAAGTTGTCGGAAGTAGAATCGACCAGCACATCCAGGAAGGGGAGTAGACCATTGTTATTCATTTCAGTGGAAAAAGTTAAGCCTGAAATTTCCTGAAGTGGGCACCGTATATCTTCTAACAAATCAACGGAAGGGGGGCTGACAAAGAACATCATAGGACTTTCCATAACGCTGCACTCAGGAGGGATGATTTGATCAACACCAAAATTATTGGATCGAGCAATGACCCTAGGAAACTACAATTACTCGAAGCCTTTCACATTAAAGACAAAGATCCGGTCATCAACATCCAAAGCAATCTAATCTCTTCTATCCCATTATTTAGAAATAACCCCCCCTCCCTCTACCCCTTCTCTCTCTCTCTCTACCTTCACCTCCACCTCCTCCCTCACCATCAGTGACAACACCCGCCTAACCCTCCCCATAACCCTCCCCCACCCCCCAACCCCCCTACCCCTTGACCTCTAATATCCTTATTGTCTGACCCTTCCCCCCCCCTTTTGCCTGACCTGATCTTAGGTATATATATACATCGGTCATCCTCGGCTTGTCTCTCCCTTCTTTCTCTCTTCCCTTTAAATTTGTCACCTTTATTATTACTGTTACCATGTAATTTTTGTTATTTCATTCTAGTACCTTTACTGTTACCATGTAATTTTTGTTATTTCAGTTATATCTTGATATTGTCTAGTACCTTTACTGTTACCATGTAATTTTTGTTATTTCAGTTATATCTTGATAATGTCTTTTTCAAGACGAAACATCGATGTCAAATAAGAACAAATGGAAGAATATAGAGACCTAGTTTCAATTCACCCAGTTAATGGAAAATCTCTTATCAGGAAAATCGAGAATACGAAGAAAAAACTGAACAACTACAACAATGCTGTCGTTTCTAACTCCACGTGTATTACTGAGAACCTGCTCCCCCCATTACACACACACACACACACACACACACACACACACATATATATATATATATATATATATATATATATGTATATATATATATATATGTACATATATATTCTTATCTCACCAGACTCTTGTTAGGTCATAGCCTGTCAGCTGTTGGTGCCTCGTTTACAATTCTCCACCTCTCCGTTCTATCCATGAATATTTGATTCTGTGACAATTCATCCAAGTTTGTTCTTCTCCTATTTAAAGGATCATCCACTCCCTCGATCCATCTTCGCTTTGGTCTTCTTACTGGTCTTGTTCCTCTTGGTATGTGATTTAAAATTTTCTTTGGGTGTTTTTCTTCATCCATGGTATATATGCTCATACCATCTCAGTTTGTTACGTTCGACTAATATGTTTTTTCAAACTCACGTCTTATATCATAATATCTCAGTCCATCCCTTCTAGTTACTCCTCTAATTAACTTCAGAATCCTCATCTCAGCAGCCTGTACATTTTATTTTGTCCTGGAAATCATTGACCAGGCTTCAGATCCATATAGTAATATTGACCTTAATATGGTTGCGTATATCGTCAATTTACATTTTCTTGGTGTGGCTCTGTCTCTAAGCAATGGGTACAGTAGGTGGACATTTGTATTATATTTTCTGATTCTATCAATACTTCTAAGTGTAGCGTCTTAAACGTAGGGCTACACAACCCCGAAAATAGATACAGCATAGATAACACGCTTTTAGAGAAAACTGAGTGCGAGAGAGACTTGGGAGTTCTAGTGAGTCCGGACCTTAAATCCAGGAAATAATGCATTAGCGCCAGGAATAATGCTAACAGAGAATTAGCTTTCATTGCTAGGACGGTAACAAATAGAAGTGCAGAGGTAATTATCAAACTCCATCCAGCGATAGTTAGACACTATCCTTGACTATGCGGCAGTTTTGGTCGCCGTCCTATAGAATGGACATCAACTCACTAGAATCAGTACAGAGAAAAAGGACCAAAATGATACATGGACTCAGAAATTTGCCTTACGAAGAGAGGCTTAGGCACCTTAACTTACACTCTCTGGAAAGACGCAGAGTGCGGGGTGATCTAATAGAGAAGTTCAAGTGAATCAAATGTTTTAACAATGGTGATGCAAACAAGGTCATCCTATTAAAACAACAGGGCAGGACTCGCAGTAATGTATTTAAACTGGACAAATTTAGATTTAAGAAGGAAATGAGCAAGAATTGGTTTACTAATAGGGTGGTCAACGAATGTGGTTAGTTACCACATCATGGTAAACGGGTATAGTCCTTAAGAGAAGGATTAAATGAAATTCAATATCTCTTTTGGACTTATTATTGACTTTCTCGTCCGCCATCACATAAACTATATAAAATCAATATTTTATCACTTTGTACAAGTTATACAATTATGTCACACTCAAGATGCTTTTTACATTATAAGGGCTACACTTTATGTGGCAACATTATTTACAATATGTAGTTTGATTACCACGGACACATATAATAGATTGACCACGATTAGTAATTTTATTTTACAAAGATGTTATATGCGTTAAGGGGACACTGCAGTAGTGGCGTGTTGCCACATTAACCCCCCCCCCCCTGAATGACTGGTGAAATGATACAGTCTTGGAGGGCCAAGGGTGCTTGAGGTAGGTGGTACTTTCATAGGAACCACGTCCGCTGAGGTAGAAACAGGCTGGTCCATGATGGTTGGGGCGGCGGTTCTGCATCGGCAGCTGGGGCGGCGGCGGCAGGGGTGGTCTACGTCGACTGCGGCAGCGGCAGAGCAGGTTCACGACGGCTGCGGCTGGAGTGGTCCACGTTGGCGGCGGCGACGGCTGGGACTGTGGCGTCGGCTGGAGTGGTCCACGTCGACTGCAGCCTCGGCAGGGCAGGTCCACAACGGCTGCGGCTGGGACGGCGGCGGCAGGGGTGGTTCACGTCGGCAGGCGGCGGCGGCTGGGGCGGCGGGCGGCGGCGGCTGGGGTGGCAGGGATAGTCCATGTCGACAGGCGCCGGTGGCGGCTGGGACTGCGGCTAGGGCGGCAGAGGTAGTCCGCGTCGGCAGGGGTGGACCACGTCGGCAGGCGGCGGCGGCTGAGGCGGCAGGGGTGATCCACGTCGGCAGGCGGCGGCGGCTGGGGCGGCAGGGGTAGTCCGTGTCGTCAGGCGGCGGCGGCTGGGGCGGCAGCGGTGGTCCACGTCGGCAGACGGTGGCGGCTGGGGCGGCAGGGGTGGTCCATGTCGACAGGCGGCGGCGGCGGCGGCTGGGGCTGCGGCTAGGGTGGCAGGGGTGGACCACGTCGGCAGGCGGCGGCGGCGGCTGAGGCGGCAGGGGTGGTCCACGTCGGCAGGGGGCGGCGGCTGGGGCGGCAGGGGTGGTCCGCGTCGTCAGGCGGCGGCGGCTAGGGCGGCAGGGGTGTTCCACGTCGGCAGGGGTGGTCCATGTCAGCAGGGGTGGACCATGTCGGCAGACGGCGGCGGCTGAGGCGGCAGGGGTGGTCCACATCGGCAGTCGTCGGCGGATGCGGCTATGGCGGCAAGGATTGTCCACGTCGGCATGCGGCGGCGGATGGGGCTGCGGCGGCAGGGGTGGCCCGCGTCGGCAGGCGGCTGGGGCTGCAGCGGAAGGGGTGGTCCACGTCAGCAGCGGCGGCGGCGGCGGAAGGGGTGGTCCACGTCGGCCGGCGGTGGTGGCTGGGGATGCGGCTAGGGCGGCAAAGGTGGTCCCCGTCGGCAGGGGTGGACCACGTCGGCAGGCGGCAGCGGCGGCGGCAAGGGTGGTCCACGTCGGCAACGGCTGGGACGGCGGCGGTAGGGGTGGTCCACGTCGGCAGCGGCTGGGACGGCGGCGGAAGGGGTGGTCCACGTCGTCTGCAGCAGCGGCAGGGCAGATCCACGACGGCTACGGCTGGGGGCGGCGGCATCAGGGTTGGTCCACATCGGCAGGCGGCTGAGGAGGTAGGGGTAGTCCACGTCGGCAGGCGGCGGCGGCTGGGGCTACGGCTAGGGCGGCAGGGGTGGTCCACGTCGGCAGGTGGCTGGTGCGGTAGGGGTGGTCCACGTCGGCTGCGGCAGCGGCAGGGGAGATTCACGTCGGCAGGCAGCTGAGGTGGCGGCAGGCGGAGGCTGGGGCTTGCCCACGTCGACTGCAGCAGCGGCATGGCAGGTCCACGATGGCTGGGGCGGCAGCGGCTGGAAGCTGGGTTAGTCCACGTCGGCAGGCGGCAGCGGGTAGGGCTGGCGGTGCTAGTAGCCCACTCCGACAGGGGCGGCAGACGGCAGCGCATGTAGTCCACTCCGACAGGGGCGGCAGGCGACGTCGGTGGCTGTAGCCCACTCCAGCATGCGGCAGCTGCGCTGTGGTCCGGTCACTCCAGGAGGCGGCGGCGGGGATGTAGTCCAGCACTCCAGGAAGTCCCCATATGATGTGGTTAGTTACCACATCATGGTCTGGGGACGCCCTCATGCAGAAAAGGAGAAGACGGGGAGAAATCCCTTCGGGCTGCGTCAATTTATTTCTCATACATACTTCCTCACCCCCCATCCTCCACCCACTCCCCCTCGTGCATCAGAGCATCATCCATACACAACCATTCTCCATTCACCCCTATCTTCTGTCTTCTCCCGTCCTTCCTCAAAAGACATTCCCTTCTTTCCCAATACCCCTTTTACTCCATTCATCCATCTCATCCCACGTCGCCCCTTCATGTTCACTCCTTTCACATCTGCCTTCCATACCTCTTTTACTAGTCTTTCTTCACTTATTATTTCCATGTGTCCAAACCATCCCAATACTCTTTCATCAACCCTATCTCCCAACTTCCTTTCCACCCCTGTTCTCCTCACCTCCTCATTTCTTCTTATATCTAGTCTAGTAACCCCTATTATACTTCTCAGGCATTTTATCTCAAACTCATTCAAACCCCTTCTCTCTTCCTCTCTTATGATTTATGTTTCTGCCCCATACAGTGCTGTCGGCACAATTGCTCCTTCATACAGTCTCTTCTTACCATTCGTTCCTAAATGTTTATTTCTCATTACACTTTTTAATCCACCAAGGCATTTACTCGCATCTCTCAATCTACATTCTACCCCTACCCCTACCCCCACCCCTCCCTTTCCTGCCACATTCACACCCAAGTATCTACAACTATCAAACTCCTCCAGTCTCTCTCCCTTAATACTCACTTCCAATCTGCTGCCACTTTCTCCCCTTGTAAATCTCATCACCTTACTTTTACCCACATTTATCTTCAACTTCCTTCTTTCCCATACCTTCCCAAACTCTGTCACTAACTTCCTCAATCCCTCCTCTGATCCTGCTATAAGCGCAGTTTCGTCAGCAAACAACAACTGGTTTATCTTCCACTTTTCTCCATTTTTTTTAACCATCTCCAACCCCTGGCCCACTACCCTTGCATTCACCTCTCGCTCCATACCATCCATGTATAAAATGAACACCCAGGGCGACATAACACTCTCTTCATTTCTAATCCTAACACAAGCTCCACTATTCTCGTGAAAACTCTTGACTGCTCTTAACAGCTTTTCTCCTATCGTATATATCTGCAATACCTTCCACAGTGTCTTCCTGTCTAGTTTGTCATAAGCCTTTTCCGGATGAATAAAAGCCAAAAATAAATCCTTACCTTTTCTTATAGCTTTATCATATACTGTCTTACAACAGAAATCTGATCTATACAACCCCTACCTGTCCAAATCCCGCACTGTTCCTCGCCAATTACTATCTCTGTTCCTATCTTAATCCTCTCAATCAAGACCCTCCTATAAGCCTTCCCAACTACACTTAGCAAGCTGATCCCTCTGAAAGTACTACACTCACAAACATTAAATAACCTCACCAGCCAGTCCACCATCACTGTACCACCCTTTTTCAGACTTTCTGCATAGTATCCATCCAGACCAGGTGCCGTACCTGCTCTCATCATCTTATCAACTGCCTTCACCTCATCTTTCCTTATTTCTCATCTGCACCTTTTACCCTTTCTTCTCTACTTGATTCTCCTCCTCTTCCTCTCTTAATTTCTTTCCAAAACATTTGTTATTACTTTCAAGACTTTCTATCATACTCTTACCCCACTTCACATCTGCTCTCCTCTTTGCCTCCTTTATCTTATATATATATATATATATATATATATATATATATATATATATATATATATATATATATATATACACACGATCGTCAAATTGACGGCGAAGATTGGAACTCCGGAAAAAAACACAATTTTCGTGGATTTCAACAACGAGGGAGTACCTGTGTTGTATTAGTAGGGAAGGGGAAAGCTCGTGGTGTAATGGGAAGGTAAAGAAAAGGGAGAAGGGGAGGGATTGTTGAGGAAAATAGAAGAAAATGAGGAAGGGGACGAACGGGCACCGGACGTCAGAAGGAAAGTAAACAAGAGATGTGCAGACGACACAGGTGAAGTCGAAGAAATCAGTAAAGGCTAGAATTAGAAATATAGGTAAGAGCAGCGCAATAGAAAGTGGAGATGATTATTTTTATGGATTTAATGAGGGAGGAGATGATAACCTCCCCTGATTAGTAAGTCTAGAGAAAAAACTAACAAAAATGAACGAATCATGGGAGGTTAGGTTTAGCCAACTTGCATTGATTACACAATGAGTTGATAAATTGGAAGGAGAACCAAAACCTAAATAAAGAAATAGAAGAATTAAAAAGACAGTTAAAAGAAGTAAAGGGTGAGAATGAGGAATTAAAAAAATAGTAAAAAGACTTAAAAGTCCATAGTAAAAGAGGTAAGTGGTTGGAAAAAGGTTCAGGAGAATAGCAAGATTAAATTTAGAGATATAGTGAAACAAAAGATGAAGGAACACACTAAGGACACAGTTATTAAAGTGATGAGAGAGAAGGGGAGAATATAGTAAGAGACTTGGCAGATATAAAAAGAAAATTATGATTATATTAGGAATGGAAGAGAAACATAATCCAAATAGGACTAGAAGAGTAAGAGATGAGAAAGTAAGAGTGAACAAGGTACTAGAAATATTTCAAGAAGATAAACAGGAAATAGGGAAAGAAATTGAAGAAATATACAGACTAGGGAAATACAGTATAGATAAGGCCAGACCAATTAAGGTTAAATTCAGGTCACAAACGAAAGCAGAGAATATCTTATCAAAAACATGAAAACTAGCAAAATGTAATCAGTACAAATAGGTATGGATAAAAGGAGAGATGAATAAAGAGGAAAGAGAGGAAGAGAAAACAAAAAGAATCGAAGCTAAGGAAAAAACGAGAACAGAACAGAGTCAGACAATGAGAAATTCTAATGGAGAGTAGTGGATATGAAAGTGAGGAAATGGTTCATAGCAGAGAAAAAACAAAAGGGAAACAGGAAACAGGATGGAGGTAACAGAAAATTAAAAGTGTCCTTCACAAATATAGATGGATTAATAACAGACTTGAATGAACTGAATGATTACCTGATGGAAAAGAAACCTGACATAATGGGAATTGTGGAGACAAAATTGAAAGGTCCACTACCACCCAACAGTGTAGGACATGGTGCATATGATTATTGGATTAGAAACAGAGAAGTAAAACAAGGTGGTGGAGTTATGTTCCTGACTAAGAAGGATATAAATGTGAGGAATGTTACATACGGAAAGACTAGAGTGGAAATGATTATGATGGAAGTGGAGGAGAGGGAGGGGAAGAGCAGGAAGTTTGTGGTAAATTATGTGCCTCCTAAAACGGTTTCGTGGGAAGAGAGAGAACACAAGAATGTGTTAGAAGACACAAGGATAACACTAAATAAGCTAATGGAAGATGGAGGAAGAATAGTTATAATGGGAGACTTTAATTGTAAAGAAATCTGCTGGGAAGAGATGACAGTGAAGGGTGGAGACGACCTATGGGAAAATGTACTGCTTGATATGATTATAGAACATATAATGATATAATGGATACAAGAGAATACTAGGTATAAGAATGAGGAAGAGCCATCGAGACTGGACCTAATGATCACATCAGAACCTGAAATAGTGGACAAAATAGAATATAAGACACCACTAAGTAAAAGTGACCACATATTAGTAGAACTGGAACTAAATGAAGAAAAATACACGAGAAAAACGAACAATATAGGAAAGGAAAATTGATGTATGGAAAAAAAAATTGATCAAATGATTTTTTTTTCTTCTTTTTTTTTAAGCAGACTGGGAAAGGATACACCAGAAGGAAACAACAGTAGAAGAGAAATGGAATATTTTGACAAAAATCTATAAAGGAGTGGAGAAGTATGTTCTAAGACAAAAACAAGAAAAATGATATGTAAAGTGTTGGTACAACAAAAGATGTAGGGAGTTAAAAGATAAAAAGAATAAAGCTTGGATAAAATGGAAGAAAAACAAAAGACCTGAAAAATGGAAAATATATACTAGTTATGGAAATCAATATGTACAAGTGTGCAGAGAAGAAAAGAGAAAATACGAAAAATATGTCATAGAAAAATGTAAAGATCAACCAAAACTATTTTACAAACTGAAAAACAAACAAGAATTAGTGAGACTACGACAAGGAGGAATAGAATACACAGAGGAAATAGAAATGGCAGAAATTATGAGGGAGAACATACAACTTAGAGATGGGAGATCATACAACCAGGGA
>NC_134801.1:8866864-8871864 GCF_046742065.1 Oratosquilla oratoria
TTATTATCATGATTTTTTTTTGCATCCGACCTAGATATGGACCAAAAGGTCTCCTGTCGGCATGCTCCACCTTTGTAATCCTGTGTAATCCTTTGTGTATGTATGTGTGTTTGTGTGTGTGCGTGTGATTCACACACACGCACGACTCGGTGGCGCGTTTGATAGAGTACTGGACTGCCAGTACGGAGGTGCGGCAGTACCTGGTTCGAATCCTGCCCAGGGCCGAAATAATATCGGTATCGTTGCGCTTCGGGTCGTTACTCCGACTCTCGTGGGCGGGAAGTTGTGTGTGTGTGTGTGTGTGTGTGTGTGTGTGTGTGTGTGTGTGTGTGTGTGTGTGTGTGTGTGTGTGTGTGTGTGTGTGTGTGTGTGTGTGTGTGTGTGTGTGTGTGTGTGTGTGTGTGTGTGTGTATGGTCACAACATTACCCATAGATCGGTCATACGAGCTCTGAGCTCTCTTCCGCGGGGGAAATAGCTGTCGACCACGAGTCAAGCACGTGATCCAAAGACCAAGGTGAATACACACACACACACACACACACACACACAAGGAAGAGATCTCATAGCTCGTATAACCGATCTATGGGTAATGCTGTGACCTTACACGCATCCCCCCAACTCCCCACCCACGAGAGTTGGAGTAACGACTCGAAGCACAGCGATACTGAAATTATTTCAGCCCTGGGTATGATTCGAACCCGGACCGCCGTAGTGACAGTCGGGGACTCTACCAACCGCGCCACCGAGTCGTATGTGTGTGTGTGTGTGTGTGTGTGTGTGTGTGTGTGTGTGTGTGTGTGTGTGTGTGTGTGTGTGTGTGTGTGTGTGTGTGTGTGTGTGTGTGTGTGTGTGTGTGTGTGTTTCACCATTCACCATAGTCTTGGATCACATATTGGACTCGTAATCCACAGCTATTTCCCTCTGGAAAGAGAGCTCAGAGTTCATATATGACCGATCTATGGGTAATGCTGTGACTTTACATGCACACACACCCAGCTCCCAGCACACGAGAGTTGGAGTAACGACATGCAGCGCAGCGATACTGAAGTTATTTCAGCGTTGGGCGGGATTCGAACCCGGATCGCCGTAGTGGCGGCCGCAATCGCTGCCACTGCGCCGTCAAGTGTGTGTGTGTGTGTGTGTGTGTGTGTGTGTGTGTGTGTGTGTGTGTGTGTGTGTGTGTGTGTGTGTGTGTGTGTGTGTGTGTGTGTGTGTGTGTCTTCATCATTCATCATGGTCTTTGGATCACATGTTGGACTCGTGACCGACAGCTGTTTCCCTCCCGAAAGAGAGCTCAGAGCTCGTATGACCGATCTATGGGTAATGCTGTGACCTTACACGTACACACTCGCCCAACTCCCCGCCCACGAGAGTTGGAGTAATGACTCGAATCGCAGCGATACTGAAGTTATTTCATTCCTGGGCAGGATTCGAACACGGACCGCCATAGTGACAGTCGGAGACTCTATCAACCGCGCCACCGAGTTGTGTACGTGTGTGTGTGTGGGGGGGGGGGGTTCGTATGTGTGTGAGAGAGAGAACACGCATGTGTATACTTGTACGTGTACGTATGAATATGATTACGTGTGCGTCACGGGTGCGCGATTGTGTGCGTATGTCTGCGCATGCGCTCGCTCTCGCGAATTTGAACAAGCACCCAAAAGGATTCAAACTTATACTTGTCTCAATTTTTTATGCACATATCTGTGAAGAACACGGGAACGCGCCTCTCGCTTGCAATGCACATTTGCATGAAGTTGTTTCCCTTGCAAGAGGTATTGAAAGAAATTTATCATTGTTGCAGACCCACGGGAGGGAGAAGTGTGAGGAACAGTGACTTCCCAACGGTCTTAACGGTCGCAATACGTTTGAATCTTTCAAAGAAAACGGTGCTTATTCCCCGTAATGGGTCTAAGGGGTGAGGGGGCGCCGGGGGCAGCTGGTCCCAGCTGGGTTCAGAAGAGCTTGTTCCTTGAGCAAGAAAAAGTTGAACAGTTCGAGATACTAAGAGTTTGTTTGAAGAAGGAAAGAACAAATGAGATAAAGATAACGAGGAAAGATTGCCCACTAGACAGAATCACTGATCCTCAGTGATACAGGTAGGAAGGTTTCTCTTAAATAAAAAAAAAATAAATAAAAAACGTGATTTCTTTTTTTCATAATTATCGTCATCGTTATTTTCATTTTCATCGTTGTCATCGTCGTTATATTAGTGATAGTTATTGTTGTTGTCATTGGTATCATCATCATCATCATCATCATCATCATCATCATCATCATCATCATCATCATCGTCGTCATCATCGTCATCATTGTCGTCATCGTTGTCATCGTCATCATCATCATCATCATCATCATCATCATCATCATCATCATCATCATCATCATCATCATCATCATCATCATCATCATCATCATCATCATCATCATCATCATCATCATCATCATCATCATCATCATCATCATCATCATCATCATCATCATCATCATCATCATCTTCTTATTCTT
Source organism: Oratosquilla oratoria (assembly GCF_046742065.1). Taxonomy (NCBI): domain Eukaryota; kingdom Metazoa; phylum Arthropoda; class Malacostraca; order Stomatopoda; family Squillidae; genus Oratosquilla; species Oratosquilla oratoria. Next base: position 8,869,374 of record NC_134801.1, read on the forward strand.
CTTCTTGTTCTTCTTTTTGTTGTTCTTCTTCTTTGTCTTCTTCCTCTTCACCATAATCATCACCATCATCATCATCATCATCGTCTTCGTCATTTCCCTCTTTAAAAATCGAGACCACAGAGACTGTTATTCCTTCTAAAGCCATTTTTCCGTCTTCTAATATCCAATTGTTCTCCTCAATTTTCGAGTACCTATTTTGAGAGTCAGTCAGACCTTGGGGCTTTTCTTACATCTAGGGTCTCGAGTAGTTTACATACTTTTTGGATATTGCTATATATGTGAACATACACAACACCTCTAGTTGCACCCTCCCCCTCTTTTTTTTATCATTATTATTATTGTTTTCTCTCTCTTTGGGTATCGATTGAAAGCTTTTATTCATTGTTTCATCATTCATTTTCCTATTCACTCTGAATTTGCTATTATCGGTTTCTTCAAATAATGTTTTCCTTTTTGTTTTCCCGAAGTAGTATTTACCTTGTCTGCATGACTCACATTTTCATTGTACATAACTTACTGACATCTAAAGTTTCAATAACACATATTCATTTTTCTGATTGAATACAGATAGTTCAATCAATAAAGTTAGATTCTTTAGTTAGTATGTCATCTTCTCTAAATCTTGTGATTTCTTTGACCCACTAGATTATTACATTGCTTACTGATATATTTAATAGAATATTATCCCATTAACCTTCATTTCCATATGTTCCCATTGTACCAAATATGTATCCGACTACGATTATGTCTTAATTTTACATATACTACATATACTTAAAAAATAACACTGGAAATGTAAAATAAATAATATCATAAGTGCAATTTAACAGAAATTTACGTTTATGGCACATATGCTGAGCAACTGCCTTCACCAACTTCTGATATGCTATCTTTCATGTGGTTACTGAAAACAATTCAATCACTTCAAATAACCAGCACTTTCTGTGGTGTGACATTTGTATTTTTTATATTCAAGTTTGAGCTCTCATGTAGCTCAACGTGAATTTTGCTTATCGATAATCTTATTATTAATTAAACAAGAAAGAATATGTAAAATTATGATAAAGAAGTCACGCCACGTCTTCTACCCACTTGGTGAAAGATGCAACTACTAAAAAGGACAAAACCAATGTTTCCATGGACACTGTGTGTGTGTGTGTGTGTGTGTGTGTGTGTGTGTGTGTGTGTGTGTGTGTGTGTGTGTGTGTGTGTGTGTGTGTGTGTGTGTGTGTGTGTGTGTGTGTGTGTGTGTGTGTGTGTGTGTGTGTGTGTGTGTGTGTGTGTGTGTGTGTGTGTGTGTGTGTGTGTGTGTGTGTGTGTGTGTGTGTGTGTGTGTGTGTGTGTGTGTGTGTGTGTGTCTGTGTGCACGCGCGCGCGAGTGTCTTTGTATTTGTGTAAGTATTTCTGTGTGGGTGTAAACATATGTGTTTTATGATTGTTAGAGCGTTTCTTAGTGAGTGTGTGTTAGTGAGTGATAGTACTTGTAGCTAACTGACTGTTACTGTATGTACTTACGTAACTGTATGAACTTGTTGAGCATGCAGGAAAGGAGCTGCTCTCGTTGTGCTTAGTCTCTTGTTCAATAATTGTAATACATAGTACTGCACTCAGATGTAACTCCACCGTGGGCCCTATGACCTTCCTGGCAAGTGTTTATTCACGTGATGTAATGAATTAAATTTAGGGATGCTATCAACGTCTGTTCTTTGTAGCAATATAGCAGCTGTATTCCGTTTCACCAGACGGTGAGAGGTTCTGGACTGCTTAAACTTAACAGGGGATTCTGAGGTAAGAAAGGTTAGCGTGTGTATTATACGGGAAGGGAGCTATGCTCGCGGTGACCCGTCTTTGTATTTTTCAGCATCAAGTTTTTTCCTAAAATCTTGAATAGTGTTTGCACACACTCTTTCTTTATCTAAATTATTCTAGGTAACCAGTACTCTATGTGGGAAGCTGTTTTTTTTTCAGATCTCTTCTATAGTTATCTTTTTTTAGTTTCTTTTCGTGTCCTCTTGTTTTTCCATTGTCCCATTTTAATAAATCATTCCTATCTAGGATTTACATTCCTTTCATGATTCTATAAATAGCAGATCTCCTCTTTTTCTTCTTTGTTCCAGAGTTGGTAGTTCCAATTTGGACAATCTTTGTTCGTATGTTAATTTAGAGAGAGTTGGTGCCAACTTTATCGTTGCTCTTTGTATTCTTTCTAATTTCTTTATATTCTCTTTAGTACTGGGTGTCCATAGTGTTGCCGCGTACTCAAGTTCGGGTCTTATTAGTGAAACTAATATTTTTTTGTATCATTTCCTCATCCAAGTAGTCAAATGCCACTTTCATTGACCTTAATAGGTTGAAGGTTTCTCCAACTATTTTATTGGTATGTTTGTCCGGTGTCATGTCTTTGCTAATCATTACTCCAAGGTCTCTTTCTGAGTTCATTTTTTTTTTTTTTTTTTTTTTTTACTTCTTCTTAACCAATTTTATAATTTCT
>NC_134801.1:8889364-8891864 GCF_046742065.1 Oratosquilla oratoria
TTAGTACGTCTAAGAAAGGTAGCTTTTTGTCCACCTCGTGTTCCACTGTGAACTGAATGTCCGAGTCCACTGAGTTCATCCTATTGAGTAATTTAGAGAAATTGGTCTTCTCTGGAGCAATGACTAGAATGTCATCTACATACCTAAACCAATGTGTCCCTCTCCCGATTATCTTCATGTAATGATCTCTTTCTAAGACTTCCATGTATAACGAAGCTAGGACTGCACTTAGCGGACTTCCCATTGCCAAGCCACGTATCTGACAATATTCTTCATTGTTGAACATGAAGGGTCCGAACTTGACACATAGAGAGATTAATTTAAGTAAATCATTTTTACCCACCGGTAAATCCTGGTCATCCATGCTGCCGATTGCTTCCTTGGCTGCAATTAGGGCCCCCTCCACACTGACATGGGTGAATAAAGCTGTCACATCATAGCTTACCATAACCTTTCCTGCAAAATCAACATTCTTAAGTCTCCCAATTAGTTCACCTGAGTTCTTTAAGTGGCCGTTGCTAAGAGAAAGTTCTACCCCGGGAGGCGCCTAAACAGCTGTGTTGGCACGTAGTTTCTTAATTTCATTATCCAAGTCATCGCAAGCTTCGGATAAAAACACTTCTGCACTACCACTGAAAGGAACTCCTTCCTTCTTGAGCTGTTTAGGCGCCTCCCGGGGTAGAACTTTCTCTTAGCAACGGCCACTTAAAGAACTCATGTGAACTAATTGGGAGACTTAAGAATGTTGATTTTGCAGGAAAGGTTATGGTAAGCTATGATGTGACAGCTTTATTCATATCCATCCTAACTTTAACCCTTAACCCTAACTAAAATATTTTTCTTAAATGAAATATAGATTTAAACACTCCCAGGTCTACGCCCCCCCCCTCCAAAGGTTGGGAAACCTTAGTTTGAAAATGCATGCATTCGCAAACACAAATGTCTACAGCTAAAAGGTGAAGAAATGTATCTTGTTTATTTATTTTCAGAATATATATGGTTATATGGTTTATCTGCAAAAACCTAGGAGGAGCTTGTGAATAGTCTATTTCCGCCCGCACTTAAATTAGATAAGAAATAACCAACATGTCAGTATTTGGTAAAATTATACAATCATTTTACATTTACATGCTTTCTTCTTAAAAAAGCTATCATGGTTTGTAGCAACATTAATTTCACAAATGTAAATAATATTTATGAACACAAACAATGGTTGGTTTAATCATATTAATTCTTATGTCACAAAAAAGCTACGCGAGTTAAGGGGACACTACAGTAGTGGCGTGTTAACTAACTTTAACCCTTAACCCTAACAGAAATATTTTTTAATGAAATATAGTTATCCAAGTACCTAGAGTGATAGAGTATCAGAATATATATGGTTATGGGGGTCTATCTGCAAAACCCTAGGAGTTCGTGAACAAATAAACAAACAAACAAACAAACAAATAAGCAAACAAACAAACAGACTGACAGAGGCTACTACTTTATTGTAGTATAAGTATATATATATACATATATATATATATATACATATATATACATATATATATATATATATATATATATATATATATATATATATATATATATATATATATATATATTTGCAGAAACCACTTGGAAAATAAAACAAATGAATACCGAACGCCTTCGTCTATTGAAGACATCATTAGGGTACAAAGAATACAGAAAATTACCAAAGGTCATAACATATGCATAGTGACAGAGTAACTGGGAAAGGTCCACTGTTACCCGACTCTAGAAGAATTATCTACAATCTTTTTAATAATAAAGTTATCTAACTTATACAAATCTAAGCTCAATTTCATATTATTTTCAATTTTATTTTTGATGTAACAAGATTCTTCTCTGTGCTCTTCACTTATGAAGTCCCATCAACAGAAAATCCGCCTCAGATTCCTGAAGAATTGTTTAGGCAAAAAAGTGATGCCAAAATCTGTTTTTAACAACCGACTGTTGAATCTGCTCCAAAAACCTTTTAAAGATCTCGCAAGGATAATTTTGGAGAAACATAGACATCGTGAAGATTGAAGTGAAGGAATCTTTCACAATCACCAAAGAAAAGAAAAGTATTTTTCAAAGTTCTAATCCAGACTTTTGGAAAGTAAAATTGTTAGGTTATATTTATGCAAAGTTAAGATGTGTTTGCCATAATTTAGAAATAAAAATAAAAAAAGAACTTGAAACAATTAATCAGTAATAGTGATTGGAATAAAGATGCCAATTCTATGTTTGTGCTTAATCTTTCGGACAAACCTTTGAGTAATGACGTAAAATGTGCGCTTGGATATGGATTGAAATTTGTTGTTAACAACCAAAATGTGAACTATGTAGGAATTGCCAAGAGTTTTTGTAAATTGGAAAAATCTAGTGATGCTTCAGCACAAGGTATTAATTTATGTAAAGGTTTTGTGTACAATACTCTATCCACGCCTTGCAGTATATTTGGGTGTACGAAAGAGCTTAGACCGTATCT
>NC_134801.1:8901864-8904364 GCF_046742065.1 Oratosquilla oratoria
TTTGGTAGGATTGGCTCCCACATGTCAGTGGTTGTATTAACAGCACCATTAATGTTTCTACGGGCAAGACGCCTCATTACGTCATCTATGAAGTGGAAAAACTGCTCCCTTATGATGTGCTTTACAGTCCTGCTCGTCCGCTCTACAATTTTGATGACTATAGTCAACTCCAATATCACACATTGCATAATATTTAGGGTTCTGTAAAAGAACAAATTGAAGTTTCCAAGACCAAAATGTTGAAACATCAGTATATCCGGGCTAAGCTTGTTAACATCAGCATTGGTGATCATGTTTATAAGAACATTCCTGACCACCAACCTATACTCAATTGTAAATTTACAGATCCTTTTTGGTTACTGAGAAGTTGCATCCCAATAAGTTCAGGGTCTTTGATCCTTCCCAGGGACTGAGCGAAGTGTTGCATGGTGATAGGCTTAAGGTGACAAGAGTGCCTATCCCTGCATTTACCCGGCCTCCTACAAGGCCCACTGTACAAACTATGCCATCTGTATCTGCCTCTCATAATTATAATCTCCGTTGAAAGGGTCCTGCGTTTTCATAACTGCATATGTACATTGTTTATGTTATTATCCATGCATGTCTTGACCTTGTTTTATCTATTACGTGTATTGATTTGTTTAGTTTTTAAATTTGGTTTAGGTATTAATTGTAATGTTTCGGACGTCCGGCAATTGCTATCTTTTGTCTCTTGTTTAACTGGCGCCAGTTCGTATATCTTTGTATGTTGCATACATTTATTATGTATTCATATGTATAGTACTTACATGTCATGTAATTATGTATATTCATGTATTTTTTTCTTTCTGCACTTTTGTAAGACTACTCTATAATGTGGTGTGTGTGGAGTATGTTATATCGTGTGTTACGTTATGTTCATGTATTAGAGTGTGCTAATTTAATCATTCTTTTTCAAACTTTTGTATTCACACTATTATGTGTGTGGAACATACTACTCTATAATGTGGTGTGTGTGGAGTATGTTATATTGTGTGTTACGTTATGTTCATGTATTAGGGTGTGCTGATTTAATAATTCTTTTCCACACTTTTGTATTCACACTATTGTGTGTGTGGAACATGCTATGTAATTGTCCATTTTGTCTTGCTGCGGTCAATTGTTTTTCTCATTTGCTCGGTGGGGTCACCGAGTGGTGGTGGCCGAGCAATGTTTTGGTGTACGTGTATAGCACTGTACATTTGTGATTATTGTGCGTATATATTAATAGACTGGGTGATACATATTTTTCCCTGATATATTTGTCACGTGATATATATATATATATATATATATATATATATATATTATATATATATTATATATATATATATATATATATATATATATATATATATATATATATATATATATATATTTTTTTTTTTTTTTTTTTTTTTTTTTTTTTTTACTCGTTATCATAAAAGCTGGGCGCGTTCCTCGGTGTCTTCCTAGATATATTCCTCGGTACGTGCCGCTTTAGTTTGGCCACGGTTAGAACTTCCAAACTATTAAAGCTTAAGAGACATGCTCATACCGAAATAAAAGTCCGGTAGACAACATACTTTACCAAAGAAAAATTTCGTAGGCCACATCCAAAAGGTAGGCCACATACTATACCGGCACCTATATTTCTTTAATAGTTTGGGCGAGCTAGCCCCCTAGCTCTGATTATTATATTATCTGGTTACAAATTTGTGTGCATTTTTTGTAACCGAACCAGAGTGAGTACACGTATTGTTATGTAGTGCTTTAGAAATTACTTATTTATTCGTACTCAGTGTTTCATTAGCCACCCATTACAACGTTGGTACTAAAATATCTACTAGTTTGACTAACCTACGTCAGTGTTGTAATTTCCTTTGCTGATCTTCTACAAAGATTACCTCTTCAAATACGCCTTATTTGCTGTATTGAATAAGTTACCAAGAAAATTGTGAATTGTCATCATGCTATTATATACAATATATATGAATATATATGCATATATATTAATATATATATGTGTGTGTGTGTGTGTGTGTGTGTGTGTGTGTGTGTGTGTGTGTGTGTGTGTGTGTGTGTGTGTGTGTGTGTGTGTGTGTGTGTGTGTGTGTGTGTGTGTGTGTGTGTGTGTGTGTGTGTGTGTGTGTGTGTGTGTAATTGCTACTGTTTTAGGGGCCGCGTTACCCGAGGTCTTAAAATGTCAGTATAAAGGTGTATTTAGAAGAAAATAAGCCCATAGGATGCAAGAGGGGTCCGAGCAGGAGGGTCACTGTAAAAGTGGAAAGCTATGGAAATTCCGGAAGTGGAGAAGATGGAGCAACCGGAGAAGGTGGAGAATGTTTAGAAGTTGGAGAAGATGTAGAAAATAGAGAGTGGGGAGGGCAGCGGTCGAGGAGGGGAGAGAGGTTGGAGAAGGTGGCAGGCGGAGACAAGTCCGAGTAAGAATTTCCCTTTGGAGACCTAGCAAGTCAGTCGGGACGCCGAAGAAGGTGACGGC
>NC_134801.1:8909364-8926864 GCF_046742065.1 Oratosquilla oratoria
TGTGTGTGTGTGTGTGTGTGTGTGTGTGTGTGTGTGTGTGTGTGTGTGTGTGTGTGTGTGTGTGTGTGTGTGTGTGTGTGTGTGTGGGTGAGTTTGTGTGTGTGTGTGTGTGTGTGCGTGTGTGTGTGTGTGTGTGTGTGTGTGTGTGTGTGTGTGTGTGTGTGTGTGTGTGTGTGTGTGTGTGTGTGTGTGTGTGTGTGTGTGTGTGTATGTGTGTGTGTGTGTGTGTGTGTGTGTGTGTGTGTGTGTGTGTGTGTGTGTGTGTGTGTGTGTGTGTGTGTGTGTGTGTGTGTGTGTGTGTGTGTGTGTGTGTGTGTGTGTGTGTGTGTGTGTGATTGTGTGTGTGTGTGTGTGTGTGTGTGTGTGTGTGTGTGTGTGTGTGTGTGTGTGAGTGTGTGTGTGTGTGTGTGTGTGTGTGTGTGTGTGTGTGTGTGTGTGTGTGTGTGTGTGTGTTTGTGTGTGTGTATTTACCTAGTTTACCTAGTTGTATTTTACGAGACGAGAAGTATGTTCGTAGTGACCCATTTTCGTATCTCTCCGTATCCAGTTTGTTCTTAAAATCTTGTATAGTTTTGGCACTCACTGTTTTCCCATTTAGTTTGTTCCAGACATCAATCACTCTCTGTGGGAAGCTATTGTCTTTCAAATCTCTTATGTAACTGTCCTTCTTTAGCTTCTCCTCATGTCCTCTTGTTTCTCTTTTGTCCCATCTTAACAAGTCGTCTCTATCAAGAACTTCCATCCCTTTTATATTTCTGTAAATAGTCAGCAAACCCCCTCTTTCTCTTCTCTGTTCCAGTGTTGATAGATGTAATTTATCCAATCTTTGTTCTTATGTCAAATTTGAGAGCGTAGGTGCCATTTTTGTCGCTGCTTTTTGAATTCTTTCTAATTCCCTTATTTTTTTTTTTTTTTTTTTTACTAGGTGCCCATAGTGTCACAGCATACTCCACATTGGGTCTTATCAGCGCAACCACTATTTTCTTTACCATTTCTTCAACCATTGACCTTAATAAGTTAAAGTCCATCCAACTAGTTTATTGACATGTTTGTCAGGTGTCAAGTCACTTGAGATAATCACTCCCAGGTCCCTTTCTGAGAAGACTTTTTGACTTCCTTGGTGCCGATTCGATATTTTTATACTCAACCGATATTCTATTTTTGCTTTTTACAAATTCCATTATACTGCATTTCTTAATGTTAAAGTTCACTTCACACCTCTGACTCCACTCCCATATTTTGTCTAGGTCTTCCTGTAGCGATCTGCAGTCTCTTGAGTAATTTGGCATCATCAGTAAAGAAGCTCATGGAACACTTCACTCCCTCATCCATATCATTTATATGTATGAAAAACATTAAAGGAGCCAATACAGAGCCCTGCGGGACGCCACTTATCACATCTTCCCATTTCGAGTTTTTGTATCTTAAGTACTACTCATTTTTTTCCCACTTAAGAAATATTTCATCCATTTCAGTAAGTTACCTTGTAATCCTCCTATTATTTCAATTTTTCTTATTAGCTTTTTATGTGGTACTTTATCAAAAGCCTTCTGCAAGTCCAAGAAGGCGCAATCTGCCCAGCCATCTCCTTCTTGTGTTATCTCTATTAATCTTGAGTAAAAACATATCAAATTTGTGGTACACGATCTTCCATTTCTAAAGCCAAATTGCTTATGGTATAGTATTTTATTCTCTTCCAAGTGTTTGATACATTTGTTCCTGATAACCCTTTCGCATATTTTTGCTACTGTATTTGTAAGGGATACCGGTCTGAAGTTTGTAGGATCTTCTTTGTTTCCTCCTTTATATACTGGTACGATGTTTGCATTTTTCCAACCTTGCTGTATCTTTCCTTCTTTGAGTGAGAAGTCTATTATCTTATATAATTTGTCCGTTAGTTCATCTATACACTCTTTCAGTAACCAATTTGCAATTCCATCCGGTCCATGTGATTTCCTAACATCTAGGTTTTTTAATTTGGCCTCTTATTTCTTTTATTTTAGGGGATCTTTCTCGTTGTCCGTCTTCCCAAATTTGTGAGCTCTCAATTGTAAAAATAGACCTGAAATGTCTGACCATAACTTCAGCCATTTCTATGTTATGTATGTGTTCTTTATCTCCTCCATGCAGTTTTACAATTTCGTGTTTGTTTTTTAATTTATCAATTACATATCCGTAAAAGAGTTTATGTTGATCCTTACATTTGCCAATAATATCTTTTTCATAGTTTCTTTTTTCTTTCTTGCGTATATTCATATATTCGTTCCTAAGTTATATATATGTTTGCCATTTGGATGTTTTCTTGTCTATTTTTTCCATCTTTTCCTAGCTTTGTCTCTTCTGTCTTTTGCCTCACTGCACCTTTTGTTATACCAACACTTTATATAAATCTCTTTTTGCTTCTTCTTTGGTACATATTTATCAATTCCTTCCCTGTACTTTTCTTTAAATATGTTCCATTTATCTTCCATCTTTGTTTCCTCTTTGGAAAAATTATCCCAGTTTGCGTTTTGGATTTTTTTTTTTTTCTAAGTTTTACGAAATCCGTTTTGTTGTACATTAACATTCTTTCTCTATGTTTTTCATTCCTTCTCACATCATTTCTTTTAGTTCAAACCCTATTAGTATGTGGTCACTCTTCCCAATGGGACCTTTCGTAGTCATGCTCGTAGAATCCTATTAGCGCTAGAATTTTCAATAGTCTCGGATTTCACGAGGCAAAGGGGTGACTTAGCTAATTTGGAAACCGATATTTAAAAAAAATACGACATAAATTGCTGCATAAGTGTATTCAAAATTAAAAACATGACTCTTAATGTTATAATTTTTACTTACTGGTGTGTGATAAGGCTTTGTTAATTAAATCATAAAATAAAACTAAAAATAGGTAATTATTTCTACTGAAGTAAATATGAGCAGTAAAAATAAGAGGATGTTGATTTCGGTTTGTGCATTTTATCTGAGAGTGTTGAAAAATAATGGATATCCCTGTCACGTCCTGTATATGAAGATAATCAGTGAGATAACAGTGGTGGCGGACGTACGAGGTGAGTGACGTTTGTGCAAACAATAGCCTCTTAGATCTGCTGGGAGCTATTTCCAAACAAATATGACTAATTTTAAGTGTCCCGTGGCAGACTGCACGTCAGATTCAAGAGAAAGTAAGAGAAAGACAAACCGTAATCGTGCCGGAAAAATTAAATCTTCGATGCAAAATTATATTTTCTATACATTACATGGATTTGCCTATTGCTTGGTGCATTCAAATGAAAGTATATATCAGTATACGTCTATTGAAGTCGGTAGAAAATGACAAATTACTTGGCTTGATACAATTATAGGATGTTTTACGAACATCATCTGTAATTATAAATAGAGGCTCAAACAATGCTATATGCCTTTTGCAATCATGAAATTAATTGACTTAAATTTCAGACACAATAATGTACAACGATACACCTGTGTAAGCTTATAAAACTTGCCCAAAAAAAGTATTTATTTTCCGGCAAGAATTATAAAATCTGGTGGTGTCTGATATCAAAACAATGGTCTCAAACTGTCCGGAAATAGATTCAATTTGGAAGTAGGTAGAAACAACTTTGCCAACCGTGTAGTTAATGAATGGAATAAACTTCCTGCACAGGTAGTGCAATGTAGTTCAGTTCGAAGCTTTAAGAATCATTTAGATAAATACCTAAGTAAGATGCTGTAATTATTATAATTTATGTTATATTATTTGTTTTTGTTTTGTAATAATTTGTCTGTCTGATTTTCATTTATTATTAGTTATATGTCAATTTATTATCATTTACTATTTACCTGTTTGTTTGTTATTCAACTATACCAATGCATTTATTTATGTATTTTAATTGTTATTTACATTGTTATAGTTTTAATTTATAATTAATATGATTTTTTTTTTTTTTTTTTTTTTTTTTTTTTTTCTTCTTTTTTGCTGCATCCGACCTAGATATGGATCAAAAGGTCTCCTGTCGGCATGCTTTGCCTTTGTAATCCTTTGTAAATCGCCCACTGCGAAAGGTCCCATTGGTGCCTTATACTCCATTTTGTTCACGATATCAGGTTCAGAAGTGAACATTAAGTCTAGGCTCGACGGTTCCTCATTGCTTCAATATCTAGTATTTTCCTTAACCCATTGTATTAAGGTATGTTCGATGGTCAAATCCAAAGTTTTTCTCCCCCTTTTATCATCATTTCTTCCCAGATTATTTCCTTTGCGTTAAAGTCACCCATAATTACTATGCTACCACCCTCGTTCAGCAACTCATTTAGAACATTCATTATGTTTCCCAGTAATTTAGAATGGTCACTATCAGACCAGGCCTGTGTTTTTGGTGGCACATATACTACTGCAAATTTCCTACTTTTCATATTTTTATTTACAACTTTTATCATAATTAATTCCACATTATATTTGCCTTCTTTTAGTTCAAACCCTATTGGTGTCTTATATTCCATTTTGTCCATGATATCAGGTTCAGAAGTGAACATTAAGTCTAGTCTCGACGGTTCCTCATTGCTTCTATATCTAGTATTTTCTTTAACCCATTGTGTTAAGGTATATTCGATGGTCAAATCCAGTAGAATGTTGCTCCAAAGTTCTTCTCCCCTTTTTATTATCATTTCTTCCCAGATTATTTCCTTTGCGTTAAAGTCACCCATAATTACTGTTACCACCCTCTCAGCAACTCATTTAGAACATTCACTGTGTCTTCCAGTAATTTAGAATGACCACTATCAGACCAGGCCTGTGTTTTTGGTGGCACATATACTACTACAAATTTTCTACTTTTCATATTTTTATCTACAGCTTTTATCATAATTAATTCCACATTATATTTGCCTTCATTTATCTTTGTCAGACTTAAACCCTTTTTGGCCAATATCATGACGCCTCCTCCCCGTTTATCTGTTCTATTTTTCGCCCAGTGGTTGTATAGACTTTGCCCCACCAAACACGTTGATAGAGGACCTTTCAGTTTTGTCTCCACAATTCCCATAATGTCAGGTGTCACGATATTACCTCTAGCCAGGTGACACGGTACCCCATCCAGGTGTCAAAGTACCCATTCACCTAAATGACACCCTTCCTACTACACTGCCATCCTACTCAGAAGAAACAACCAGTCAGCCTCCTCCTCCACCCCCCACTTCGGTCGCTCCGCAGCCAAGTGTAGTTCAGCAGTTATGTCTGAATGACTACCCTCAGCCAATCACTGGCCAAGACGTCAGCCTAGTTCCCCTATATAAAGCTAAGCATTCCCCACACTCAACAGACTCGGTTCTAGCTAGCTGACAGCTTCGCCCCTCTGGATTGAAGTAATGATTGCTTGGACAACCGACGACTCGACGTGCCAGGTTTCAGTCTTACCCATTCTCAAACATTCTACATATCTCATTCCCCGTTTATTCCTATTGTGTGTTAGGATTAATATTATTATTGTTTTGTTAACTTATGTTGTATGTTTGATTATTTTTAATACTGAAATATTAAATGGTTGATACTGTCCTGTCTTTTGGCATACCAAATGTCTGATGCGTTCTATATCCCCTTCTAACTTTGTTGTGGCTTGGGCACTCGGTATGCCATTGTGGTTAACAAATATCTTTCCAGCCTGAGTCATAACAAGTGGCGACCTTGCCAGGATCTCCGTAACTGTTCCACGTAACTACTGAGTAAGTTGTTACCTCCTCCCCCCTCCTTTTCATTAATCATCTTATTTCAGGACAGTGTCTTAACATTCATTTTCAGTATTAAATGCAATCATTATTCTAGATATCAAATGCAATCATAATTCTAAGAGTCGAAAATTGACCAACAATGTTTAATTTTGTGAGTGTCGTTTAAAGTCTTACGGGAATAAACGACCAGTTTGGTACACACCGCAAAATTACTTATAATTAACAAGCGGGACTAGCAGTCATATAGAATTCATTCCCATTTAAGTGTTTAGCTCACACTAATGGATTCTATCAGTGGTTAGGATTTGATAGTGTTCCTTTCCACTCCTCCAGACTCATTTTGTTCGTGTATCGTAAGTATCAACTATCGCTCAAGTATCGGAGTATTCATCCTTACCCAAGTCTCATTTCATTTTGTTCAAGTATCTCTAGTTGGATGCCTGTCTCAATCGAATAATCCATCCAAATATCCCAGTATCCATTCAAGTCTCTATATCAAGTATCGCTCGCTATCAAATCAATTTCTATATAGACGAGCATCTTTTCACGAACAAAATCATAGGCTAGATTCATGGGTATAACGGTAACCGGAATCAGAGGGCCTGTTTACGTTATCGAAGGGCTATTCTTGTTTAAACCCACACGTCTTAGTCTATCAACAACTAGTTACGACTAGTCCTCAAGTCTCAGTAAAATGTTCAAATTGGAAGATTTTGTGGCCAATCCCTCGTATGTAACCTTACAGGGACAAGTTACAAAAGATGATTGGAAGGACATAGCAAGATACTATAACATAGACATTCGGTCCTCAAAGCCCAAAAGAGCAATAAAGAAAATAGTGGTAGAACAGCTGGTTCAATTAGGAATAATAGAGACAGGAGCCATAGACACACAGACTACTCCCAATTTGACATTCCCAAAAGACAAGACCAGAATGGAGCAACGGCCAAGTCTCTTAGCCCTGGACAACCTCCTACCAGACAATCCCCGACAACCCAACCAGCAGACAATATGCAACTGGAACAATTAAGACTAAAATATCAGTTTCAATTAGAACATTCAAAATTAGAATTGGAAAGAGAAAAATTAGAATAGGAAAGAGAATTGGAAAGAGAAAAATTAGAAAAGGAAAGAGAATTGGAAAGAGAAAAATTAGAAAAGGAAAGAGAATTAAAATTAGAATTGGAAAGAAAAAGATTAGAAAAGGAAAGATAATTGGAGAGAGAGAAATTAGCATTGAAAAGAGAGAGATTAGAAATGGAAAAAAACTCAAAACTAAGGAAATCACAATACAAGAGAAAAACAAAGAAAGAGAATTAGACATTCAGGAGAAAGGAGTACGACTGAATGTAGGTAATTTGTCTTCTTTAATCCCTGCATTTTCACCAGAGGATGTAGACGGCTACTTCAAAACCTTTGAAGCTATAGCTCTCAAACAGGTGTGGCCCAAAGATGACTGGCTTACAATACTAACTCCAAAATTAACAGGAAAAGCTCTTCAGGTGTACAATAGTTTAGACAGGCCCGACGATTATGATTTCGTTAAGAAACAGGTTCTACATGCGTATGCTCTAACCCCTGATGACTATAGACAAAAATTCAGATCTTTAACAAAATCTCATCCTCAAACTTATGTTGAATTTGCCTCAGAAAAACTTAGAGAGTGTAAAAAAGAATTAGAAGCTATAAATGTAACTACCTTTTCAGAACTTCTCAATACTATAGTCCTGGAGGAATGGAAAAGTAAAATCCTCTTTCACATTTTGAGATATGTAGAAGATATAAGGGAAAAAGACCTGATCCAGGCCGCCGAGTTAGCTGATGCCCAAGCCTTGATGATATAGACATGGGGAAGCGAAACTCGCAGGCAAAGCCCCATTGTGAGATCCTCTTCTGGTTATCGCCCTGAAGGAGCAGGTGGTAAAGTAGGAAGTAACATAAATTATAATCGTATTTCCCAGCCAGTACAGTGTAGTTATTGTAAAAAGACAGGTCACTTCATTCAAGAATGTAATCATCCAGGTTGTAAAGCCTCAAGCAAATCTAAAGATCACAATGCCAAATCTAAACCTATTGCAGCCTCTAATGTTCATAATCCCCATACTTCTTTTGACACATACATTTTCCAAGGAAGAGTATCTTTACATAAAGATGGTCCTAATTGCCCCGTTACCATACTTAGGGATACAGGGGCAGCCCAATCAATTCTCCTCTCAGATGTCATTCCTAATATACCCAATGCATTTACAGGTGAAAAAGTTTTATTGTCTGATCTTACAAGTCAAACTTCTTACCCCCTAGCAGAAGTTTATCTAGAATGTGCATTCCTTACTTCTTAAGTGCAAGTTGCAGTACGTCATGAATCCTTACCTATTCACGGGATAAAGTTCCTCTTGGGTAACGATCTCGCTGATACCCTAATCGTTCCCCCACCAAGGACAGTAGGTGAACCTTTACCTGCAAGTCCCACTCTTGAATTGGATGAGAGTTGTCCACATCTGTTTCCAGCCTGTGCTGTAACTCGATGCCAAAGTAAGGTAACGTCTTCTTCTCCCCCCTCACATTCCTCATCCTTACTCAAGTCCTTACCCACCTCTCCTCCGTCCTTTGGTAAGGAGGATTTAATCAACAAAACACTAACCAAGGACGAAATCGTCCAAGCTCAACAAAAGGATGACACACTCTCCTACTTACTACACATAGCCACAACCAAAGCAGACATAGACACCACCCCTTGCTTCTATTTTCAAGATGGAATCTTGATGAGAGTATACAGACCCCCTGCCTATAATAAGCTACAAACATGGGCAGAAAAACACCAAATTGTACTTCCTCGCTCAGTCAGAAATAGTGTATTGAAATTAGCTCATGATGGTTTCGCAGGACACTTAGGAGTGAGGAAAACATACTTCAAAATACTTGATCATTTTTTCTGGCCAGGAATGCGAAAAGACATCTCTAACTTCATCAGGACCTGTCACGTCTGCCAGGCTGCGGGTAAGCCAAATAAAAAAATTCCTAAAGCCCCACTTAAGCCCATTCCTATCAGTGAGGAACCTTTTGATAAAGTAATTATAGATTGTGTGGGACCATTACCTAAATCAAAAAATGGTAATGAATACATGTTAACTGTTGTCGATGTGGCTTCCCGTTACCCGGAGGCATTTCCTCTTAAATCAATTTCAGCCCAATCAATCATTGAACCCTTATTGTCAATGTCTACCTCTAAAGCAATCCCTAGACAAATTCAATCTGATCAAGGAACCAATTTTACTAGTTCTCTTTTCAACCAGGTCCTTAAGGAGTTAGGGATAGAGCATTTTACATCCTCCGCTTACCACCCGCAATCTCAGGGTTGTGTGGAAAGGTACCATCAATCGCTGAAAGCCATGCTGCGCAAATATTGCCTACATACAGGATCCAGTTGGGACTCTAATCTCGATTGGATTCTCTTCTCCGTCAGAGAAGCTAACCATGAGGCCATGGGGTTCTCACCCTTTGAATTGTTATACGGGCGATCCTTAAGAGGACCCTTAACCTTGTTCAAAGAACAATGGTTTAAATCGAATCAAGAGAAAACTAATGTTAATTCATATATCCAGAATTTGACAAATAAATTGCAGGAGGTGAGAGCTGTGTCCAAAGCCCATTTTTCCCAGTTCCAGAAAAGGAGTAATGGAGTATGATAGAACCTCCAAAGTAAGAACTTTCAAGGTAGGAGATATGGTGTTAGCCTTTCTCCCTCCATCAACTAACCCTTTTCATAAAAAGTTCTTTGGTCCATATAAGATCCTAGAACAACAAGGACCTTTAAATTATATCATTGAAACTCCTGACAGAAGGAAAAAACAGCAGCTGGTACGCATAAATCTTATCAAACGTTACCTTTCCAGACCACCAGAGGAGGATACCAAGACCATGCCCATATCTATTGTGAATCCTGTAACACTGCCGAAGGACGAAGGCACCCCAACTACAGATTTCCCCCTGCCCAACAGTGCCTTCTCCAATAGGGAAACATTGCACCACCTGGATAAGTATCTCTCTGGGCTTCACCCAAGTCAAAAAACTCAATTAATCAGTGTCATTAGACGGTTTCCAGAAATTACCCTAGACCACCCAGGCTTATGCAATGTTTTCCAACATAATATTCAGTTAAAAGATACAAATCAAGTTCCCATTCGACAACGTTCATATCCCCTAAACCCCGAGAAGACTGAAATCCTTAAAAAAGAAGTCCAGTATCTCCTAGATCATGGTTTGGCAGAACCTAGCCATTCCCCTTGGGCTTCACCCTGCCTTTTGGTACCAGAGGCAGATAACACGTTTCGTATGTGTACAGACTATCGAAAGATAAACAATGTCACCGTCCGGGATGCATACCCGTTGCCCCTTATTGAACAGTTACTAGATATGATAGGTGATGCCCCTTTCATATCTACCATAAACTTGCTCAAAGGCTATTATCAAGTACCCTTAACCCAAGAAGCGAAAGCCATCTCTGCCTTCGTAACCCCTTTTGGTCTGTACCAATACAGAGTGATGGCGTTTGGACTTACTAATGCCCCTGCTACCTTCCAGAGGTTAATCAATGCTGTCATCCAAGGTCTACCTGGAGTAGGAGCATATCTCGACGATGTGGTGGTGGTAGCTGATAACTGGGAAGACCACTTGACCCGACTAGATGGTCTATTCCATCGTCTGAAGGAGGCGGGCTTGGTGATCAACTTACAGAAGTCCGTGTTTGCTCGAGGGACCGTGACTTACCTAGGCCACACCGTAGGTGGTGGTTCGGTGCGGCCCAAGAAAGCCAACGTAGAAGTGATCCTAGCCTTCCCTACACCAAGGACAAGGAAGGAGGTGATGAGGTTCCTTGGGATGGCCGGTTATTATCGCCGCTTCTGCAAGAACTTCTCCACCGTCGCGGCTCCCCTTACCGACCTGACCAGCTCGGCCAAATCCTTCCAGTGGTCCCCATCCTGCCAGACGTCTTTCGAGAACATCAAATCGTTCCTGACTTCCGAACCGGTGCTAAAGACGCCTAACTACCACCTACCATTCCACCTGCAAATAGATGACAGTGGAGTTAGAGTGGGCGCAGTGTTGCTACAACCTGATCCTACCTCCACCATTCTCCATCCTGTGGCCTTCTTCTCGGCAAAGCTCAACAAACATCAAGAGAGCTACTCCACCATAGAGAAGGAAGCCCTATCCCTCGTCCTGGCAATCAAGAAGTTTCGGTGTTATCTCCAGTCATCAACAACACCCATCAAGATATTCACCGACCATAATCCTCTCGCTTTCATTCAGAAAACAAAGCTGCGGAATCAGATAATTCTTCGTTGGGCTCTAACCTTACAAGAGTACCATCTAGATATCCACCACACAAAAGGGCCTGACAACATCATAGCAGATACTCTCTCCCGGGCTCCAGTCAGCTAACCTCCTTCGTGTTCCCCTTCGGAGGTCTTCGGTGTGGGGGGGGGGGGGTGTCACGATATTACCCCTAGCCAGGTGACACGGTACCCCATCCAGGTGTCAAAGTACCCATTCACCTAAATGACACCCTTCCTACTACACTGCCATCCTACTCAGAAGAAACAACCAGTCAGCCTCCTCCTCCACCCCCCACTTCGGTCGCTCCGCAGCCAAGCGGTAGTTCAGCCGTTATGTCTGAATGACTACCCTCAGCCAATCACTGGCCAAGACGTCAGCCTAGTTCCCCTATATAAAGCTAGGCATTCCCCACACTCAACAGACTCGCTTCTAGCTAGCTGATAGCTTCGCCCCTCTGGATTGAAGTAATGATTGCTTGGACAACCGACGACTCGACGTGCCAGGTTTCAGTCTTACCCATTCTCAAACATTCTACATATCTCACTCCCCGTTTATTCCTATTGTGTGTTAGGATTAATATTATTATTGTTTTGTTAACTTATGTTGTATGTTTGATTACATTTAATACTGAAATATTAAATGGTTGATACTGTCCTGTCTTTTGGCATACTACATGTCTGATGCGTTCTATATCCCCCTTCTAACTTTGTTGGGGCTTGGGCACTCGGTATGCCATTGTGGTTAACAAATATCTTTCCAAGTAGTCGTTTTATTAATTAATTCTAGAGATCATACCGTCCATATTTGTGTATGCTACTTTTAGCTTCATTCTTTTTTTCTTTTTTCTTTTTCTAGCCTTCCATTTTCCTGGTGTACCATTTTTCAGTCCCAGATCCAATACTCAAAAAAAAAAAAAAAAAAAAATCCACCTCCGTTCTTTTCTCACTTCTATCGTTAGCCTCAATTCTGAGAGCCTTGACTTTCTCTTTTTCCTCATCACTCATCTCCTTTTTTATCCATATATGTCTGAATTTCTCACTGCTTGCTAGTTTAACCACTTTCGATAGTATCTCCTCAGCTATCATTTGAGTTCTTAGTTTGATTTTCAGATGTCTATGTTGTTTTTCTTTTGAGTATTTGCCCATCCTGTGGATCTCGTCAATTTCCTTGTCAAAATTTTGCCCTTCGTATTGAATTTCTTTCGGAATTTCCTTAGCTATTTGGTTTTCCTCCTTTTTTTCTCTGGTATTTCAACACACCGTGTTTTTCCTGGATACCATGGACCACAATGCATTTACCTTTGTCTATTGTATCTCTCACCCAATTTTTCTTTTCTTTATTTACTTTTATGACTGTTTCTTTTGTATTTTCCTCCATCTGCTTTTGTACTATTTCTCTAAAGGATGTTTTCTGGTTTTCCAGTTCCTGCTTCCACTGATTTTTTATTTCAAGGATGTCTGTTTCCTTTATTTACTCTTCCACCTTTCCGGTCACTACCTGTAATTGCTCTTTGACCTTTTTCAGTTCTTCATTTTTGTTCTTATCCTCATTTTTCATACTTTTGTTTTCTCTTTTGAGCATATCAGGTTCGCTCTTTAGGTCACTCAATTCTCTAATTGTTTGCTCGTTACTCTTACGCAAAGTAGTCAATTCCCTAAGTAAAGTTCGGTAGTCTAATTTCAAATCGATCATTTCTTCCAATAATTTGCTTACTTCACGATTTCTTAATGCATTGATATATCTAAATTCTCTCTATATATCTATGCCTTTATCTATTTATCCTAGATTTCTTTGAAAACCTGAAAATATTTTATTCTCCCACCTTTGATTTATTCTTGGTGTATCAATTAAACATATCCTCTTCGGTATAACACCTCTCGGTAATTCGACTCTACTTACATCCAGCCCTCTTTTCGTTGGTTCATTCAATATTTTTTCTTCTTTTTCTTTCTCCATTGTGCCAACTATACTTTTTCTAAGAACTGGATTTAACCTTGTCGCTGTGTGTGTGTGTGTGTGTGTGTGTGTGTGTGTGTGTGTGTGTGTGTGTGTGTGTGTGTGTGTGTGTGTGTGTGTGTGTGTGTGTGTGTGTGTGTGTGTGTGTGTGTGTGTGTGTGTGTGTGTGTGTGTGTGTGTGTGTGTGTGTGTGTGTGTGTGTGTGTGTGTGTGTGTGTGTGTGTGTGTGTGTGTGTGTGTGTGTGTGTGTGTTTGTGTTTGTGTTTGTGTTTGTGTTTGTGTGCGAGTATGCTTTTACTAATTGCTCTTACCTATCTGCCGGATACAAAATGAGAGTTGTATTGACAGATTTTTTTTTTTTTTAAGTTTAGCTTAAAAGCATTAATATTGTTTGGCTCTGTTTCATAGGTCACTATCCCAATGCTCACAATTTTGTTCTCTTGTATACCTAAGACATCTTGTCTTTTTCAATTTCTTTTTTTACTATTTCTTCTTCACTCTTACAACAGAAAGTCCCCTAATTCTATTATTTCCACTCTTTTATAGTTCTGAATGCTGCTATCATATCACTTCTCTTTCTTCTTTTAATGTGATAGTTGGAGCTTATTGAGTCTATTCGTGTATTTTGTAATTTCTGTCAGGAGGTATTTTCGTTAACAGGCGCACACTGTTTTTGTTGTTTTTCTTTCTTTCTATTTTTTGGGGAAAGGGGAGGAGACTACGATACTGCAATGCACTTTAGTCTGTTTTCTTTTTTGTGGAATGTCATTATTTTGCTTATCAACAAATTATTAGTCTCATGTTGTCTTGATGTACTTTTCCTGTTGCAAATATTCCAATACCAGTATTCCATAGTTCTGTCCTCTCTTTTGTTTGTAATTGTTTGTTTCACATCTTATGGTTTAGTGATACTTTTTTTTTACTCCTGCCCACTCCTAATATTTTTATTTTTCATTGAAACTAACTTTTCAATTCTGGTCCTGTTTATACATCCTATCTAGATATCTCTATGAAATTTGTGGCCATCCTCATCTCTTACTTTCTTCATGATCTTGGTATCATAGGAAATAGACTGATGCAATTTTTGTCTCATCCATTAGTCATCAGTGTCGATCACGGGTATTACTAGTCCCAAAACCGAGCCTTGTGAGGTCCCACTAGTTATTTCGCTTCAATCTGACACCAAAACCTGCCAAGATCCTCTTCTCTTTTAAATATTTCGTTCATCTATCTTTCACTATTCTCTTACATAATTTATTTACCATACTGGTTAAGAATACAGTTCTGTAATTTAGGTGTACCTCCTTGCTTTGTAGAGTGCCTGGTAAAAATCGTAGTGGAAATATGATGGTGTAGATGTGTTTAAAAAGAGAGTTGATGATAGCAAACACAGTATCTATGGAAAACATAAGCATAAGTACACATGGGAGAGAATGGTTAATAAAGCTTTAATGGACTATGTAGTGGTATCCAGGAGAAGAGTAGGAAGAGTTTTGTACGGACATGTTCTTAGGGGAGGGAGCGGGGGAATATCAGATCATTTTTTGGTAGAAGGTAAGTTGAGAGCGGAGGATAGATAGAGAAATGGGAAAATGGCAGGAGGTAAGGAGGTAAATTGTTTAATTGAGAAAGAAAAGGAGGAGTATTAGGAGAACCTCGGAGAAGTGTGGGAATTGGTGAAGGTAGGAGTGGAGGAACGGGGATGTTTCAGGTAGGAGGTAACAAGGTGTGCAACGATGGTGTGTGGAACAAAGAGGACAAGAGGGAATAAAAGGAAAGATAGTGAGTGGTGGATGATGGAGTGAGGAAGATTTTTGAAGAGAAGCAAGCATTCAGGGACTGGTTGCAAAATAGGACGAGAGAGTTATAAGAGAGGTACAAAAAAAAAAGAGAAGCAAAATATAATATTCAGGAGCCAAAAAAAGGAGAGCAGATGTAAAATTGGGGGAGGAGTATGACAAAAAAAATTGAAAGTAATATTTTTTCTTTATTTGAATATCTATTTTATTTACTTATTTGTTTATTCATTCATATGTGTATTTATTTGTTTGCTTTTTTTCATTTATTTGTTTATTTTCTAAGGAATTGAGAGGAAGGGGAGGCGAATCAATTAGAGAAGAAAATGTAAAAGGTGCTGATAATGGAAGAGGATGCGGTAAGGGGAAGATGAGCAGAGTATTTTAGGAAGCTGCTAAATGTGAAGGAGGATAGGTAGGGAGCGGTGGTAGCAGTGGGAGACGCTAAGAAAATGACAGTGGTGGGAGAGGAAAATGGAGGAGAAATAAGAAAAGATGAGGTGCAAATAGTTATCAAAATTATGAGAGCAAGTAAGGCACCTGTTCTGGATGGGTGTCATGGGGAGGGTCTGAAAAAGGGAGGTAGAGTAATAGTGGATTGGCTGGTGAGGTTGTTTAATGTGTGTATCAGGGAGGGTAGAGTGCCGGGCGACTGGAGGAGTGCCTGCAAAGTTCCACTTTACAAGGGAAAAGGGGACAAGTGTGAGTGTAGTTGTTTCGGAGGGATCAGTTTGTTGAGTGTAGTTGGGAAGGCTTGTGTGAGGGTTTTAAATGAGAATATTAAGAAAGGAACAGAGGGAGTAATTGGTGATGAACAGCGGGGGGTTTAGTAAAGGTAGGGGTTGCGTGGATTAGATTTTTGTGGCAAGACAGATATGTGAGGAAGCTTTAGCAAAGGGTAAGGATTATATATATTTTTAGGGGGGAGTGGGGTTGTGGATTTGAGGAAGTCTTATGACAGGATAGACAGGAATGCACTATGCAGATGTTTTTGCAGACATGGGATTGGGGGAAAGCTATTAAGGGTAGTCATTTTTTTTTTTACGAGAGTAGTAGAGCCTGTGTTAGAATTGGTAATGGAGAGAGCGAGTGGATTGAGGTAAAGGAAGGACTTTATCAGGGATGTGTCATATCCCCGTGGCTGTTCATTATGTACATGAATGAGGTGGTGCAGGCGGTAAAGGTGAGGGTAATGTGCAAGGGACTGGAGATGGTTAAAGAAAGTGAAGAAAAGTGGGAGGTTGTTGTTTTCTGACGACACTACTCTTGTGGCAGGGTCAGAGGAGGAATTAAGGGAGTTAGTGACGAAATTTGGGAAGGTATGCAATAGGAGGAAGTTGAAGGTAAATGTGAGTAAAAGTAAGGTGATGGAATGTACAAGGGGAGAGGATGGCAGTGAGTTGGAAGTAAGTCTTAAAGGAGAGAGGATGGAGGAACTGGGTAGCTTTAGATACTTGGAGTCGTGTGTAGCAGGAAAGGGAGGAGTGGAGGTAGAGGTGAAATTAGATTGAGAGAATCATGTAAATGTTTTGGGGGATTAAAAAATGTCATCAGAAATAGGTATCTGGAAATGGATGCAAAGAGGAGATTATATGAAAGAGTGTGGTTGTGCCCACGGCTTTGTACGGGGCAGACCTGGAATTTAAGAAAAGCAGAGAAGAATTTTTTAAATGTGTTTAAAATTAAATGCCTGAGAAGTATGATAGGGGTTACAAGGTTGGATAGAGTGAGAAACGAGGAGGTGAGGAGGAGAGCGGGAGTGGAAAAGGAGACGACAGATATGGCTGATGAAAGAGTGTTGCGATGGTTTGGACACATGGAAAGAATGACTGAAGAAAGCTTAGTGAAAGAGGTGTGGAAGGTAGAGGTAGAGGGAGGGAACTTGAGGGGACGACCGAGGATGAGATGGATGGATTGGGTGAAGGGGGCGTTGAGTAAGAAGGGAATGTCTATTGAGCAATGAAGGGAGAAGACAGGAGATAGGGGTGAGTAGAGAATGGCTGTGTATAAATGATACTGTTATGCAAGGAAGGGAGGGGCGGGGGATTGGTTGTAGGGGGTACTTATGTGTGAATGATATTTTGACGCAAGCCGAAGTTATTTCTCCCCGTATTCTCTTTTTCTTCGTGAGGGGACGGAGATGTGTGGTCATCGATTCAAGTGAAGTGGCCTTGTTATATGTACTGTGTCTTGCTGCATTGCTTCTGACCCAGGGCAGTGGTAGGGATCCAGGGATGACCAATCATCCGCGAGGAGCTAAAATGAGAGGGAGGATAGGCTGGTGAAAGGGAGTGGAATGGGTGGGAGTAAGTACGTACCTTTGACTTAGCTACCTCCCTTATAAGGGAGAAAAACTCTTCGTATATTGATAGATAGATAGATAGATAGATAGATAGATAGACTTTTATATCATTCACCACTGTTTCTATCTATTCCTTTCTACCCTTAAAAATATCCTTCCATGGTAAACAAAATCTGGAAATTTTTACTAATCATTTTACCTTATATTTATCATCTATTCCATTCATTATCAACTGATTCCCTCACTGCATTTCCGTTCACCTTTAATGAATCTAGATAACTTTAGTTAATCTTTTTATTTGTCACACCTTTTACCGGTTTTTTTCTGTTTTCTTATAACCATGTTTGTTTTATTAGTTCTCTCTCTCCAACTTTCTCCTTTTAGTCTTGGGGCGTATTTTTCCACT
>NC_134801.1:8934364-8954364 GCF_046742065.1 Oratosquilla oratoria
CACACACACACACATATATATATATATATATATATGTATGTATATACATATATATGTATATATATACATATATATACATATATATGTATATATATACACACACACACATATATATATATACCTATATACATAAATATACATATATGTATATGTATATATATATATATTTATATATATTTCTGCTTATATATATATATATATATATATATATACATATATATATTTTGCTGGTAACCACAAAGGAAATCGGAAACAAACAGAATTCCCAGGCGCTTTCGTGTTATTCACTTCAGGGGAATACAGATGAAAATGATAATACAGTAAGATTTAAAAGACAAGAGACTGAACACTAGAAAAGGAAATGTCAATGCATAAAAAATCACAAATTAAAAAAGATAAATCTTAAAGCACCACAACAATCACCAAATTACTTTTGGTCACTTACCTGATTACAAATTTTGTTGATGATGAAATCATCTAATCTAAAAATGCCACTACCGATATTCAACCTTTTCATACGATGACGCCTACGTAGGCGTCATGAGTCATGGCTTGGTATATGAGGATACCTGCGTCAGCGTCTTAATCATATTCATTTTGTAGTTGTAGCTGAGTGATCCCCATATAATTTAAACTGTCTTGATCATATTTCCTGTGGTTATTAATATTCAGAGTGAAATAGATCAAGTAATACAGTTATAAGTTTATATTTCATAACGCGAGTATTGTGATGCATCATCGAATCATTATACATCAGGCAGCTGATGCTGCTCGCAAAAATTTGACTCGTACTGAAGAGGTTAAGATTAAAACCTTCAAATAGTTCTATAAGACTACTTTCTAAAATGTTTCTATTGACAAAAGAATTATAAGAAAATTTTGATAAAGCACTAGTCCAATAAATACTGTACAATAATTAAAATCTTTCATATGAACAAATAAAGCATTGTATTCTTGTGCTGTTTTAACACTATACTTGTGTTGTTTAATTCTGGTTGATAATTCCTTGCCTGTTTGTTCAATGTAATATTCGTACTTTTCACAATCTCTGCAAGGGATTTTGCATATGCAACCATCTGAATCAAATGACAAATTTTTAATAAGTAATTTCTTAAATGTACATGGGTTATTGAAAGCTACTTTGATATTCCATGTTTTTGGTAGATGAGGAACTTGAGGAAGATTATTACTTAAAGTTAGTACTAAAAGGTCTTTTGTGTCAAAAGGGGAAGAGGATTTAATTCCATAGATTTTTTTCGCTTTACTAAAGTGAGAGCGTTATCTAAATATCTTCTAGGGTACTTTCATATCCAACCAACATTAACAATGTACTCAAATTCCTCATCAGTGAATTAAGGGTTGCATATACGCAAGGCACGTAAAAACATGGAGAATAATACAGATTTTTTTTTTTTTTTTTTTACTTTATCATGGTGTGCTGAGAACTAATGTATATATGAAAACACATTAGACGGCTTTCTATAAAAGATAAATTAAAAGTCATTACCTTCGCTATGAACAAGGCAATCCAAAAAGGGCAATTTACTATTACTTTCTAATTCTACATTAGAATTAATGGAGGGAACCAAATTATTAAGAAATTGCAAAAATAAAATCAAGATTCTCATCACACGGCCACAGGCAAAAACACCATCTACATATCTATACCAAACCGCATTAGATGGCAAAAATTTCACTCAATAAATTCTTTCAAAAAAAGTTCGTAGACAGATTTCTCAAAACGGGCGAGAGAGGATTCCGTTTAGCCATTCCGAACTCCTGGAAATATAAATTACCATTAAATTCAAAATTGAATATTTGATGCATAATTTGATGAGATCAATTATAGCATCAGATGGCAAAGGAAGTGGGATTTTGTCGAAATAATCGATGAGAAAGACAAAGGTTTACAAAGGATGACAAAGGCGGAGCATGCCGACAGGAGACCTTTTGGTCCATATCTAGGTCGGATGCGAAAAAATCATAATAATGATAGATAAATGAATAAATGAAAATTATAATAATGTAAATAATAAATAAAATACATAAATAAATACATAGGTATAGTTGAATAATAAACAAATAGGTAAATAGTAAATAATAATAAATTGACATATAACTAATAGTAAATGAGAATCAGGCAAATAATAATAAACAGACGGACAAATGATAACAAAACAAATAAACAAATAATATAAAATAAATTATGGTCATTACAGCATCTTGCTTAGGTGTTTATCTAAATTATTTTTTAAGCTTCGAACTGAACTACATTGCACTGCCTCTGCAGGAAGTTTATTCCATTCGTTAACTACACGGTTGGCGAAGTTGTTTCTTCCCACTTCCAATCTATTTCTGGACAGTTTGAGACCATTGTTTCTTGTCTGATTCTCATTCATTGTGAAAATTTGTCACTTCTGATGTTTTCAATTCCCTTCAGAATCTTAAAGACCTGTATCATGTCACCTTTGAGTCTACATTTTTTTAGGGAAAACAGATTAATTTGTTTTAGTCGATTTTCGTATGATTTATTTTTAATATTTTGAATCAGTTTTGTGGCTCGCTGTTGTACTTTTCCAATCTGTCAATGTCTTTAATAAGATTCGGTGACCATACGGAAACAGCATATTCCAAATGTGGACGAACTAACGATTTATATAGCTTGTTAATGAGTGATGGACTTTTGAAATCAAAAGATCGCGCAATCAGTCCTAGAATATTATTTGCTTTCTCAGAGTCTGAAATACGCTGCTTGGATGATTTGAGATCGTTACTGATAATTACGCCGAGATCCTTTTCACTATCCACTTTTGTTAACGAATTTCAGAAATAACTTGTAATTGTAGTTACTGTTATTTTTACCTATGTGCATTACCTTGCATTTACTTGTGTTAAATTTCATTAGCCACTTTTCAGACCATTGCCGTAATTTGTCTAAATCTTCTTGAATATCTAATTGGTTTAAGTGATCATTTGCCATTCCACACAATTTTGTATCATCAGCAAATTTGGAAACAGATGATTTTAGTCCATGGTCTATATCATTTATATTTACTATGAATAGAAGGGGCCCAAGAACGGAACCCTGAGGAACTCCAATTGTAAAAAAAATTCATCCAGAAGTTTTTCCATTTAAAACAACTCTCTGTTTTCGATCATTCAACCAATTACTAGTCCAACTTAATATGCTACCACTTATTCCGTGTGAAGCTAATCTAGTGAGACAATTAAGTCATCTACTGAAATTCTAGTGAATAAACTAGTAATGTCGTAACTCGCAAGCCTAAATTATAATCAACATTTAAACTATTAAGTTTTTCAACTAAGTTTACATTATATTCGTGGATGAATTAGAAATTATACCAACTAATGGACCTTAAAGACACTAGCCATTTTGATAAATCATATGAAATAGATTTAGCAAAGCTAATAATTGGTCGTATAGGATTATTTGATTTGTATGTTTATGCTAACCCATTCATATAGGGAAGAGAAGGTGTGATGAAAAAAACCGTTTGATCAGTTCGTCTTCCCCTTTTAACAATGTTTTCATTTTCTTGTTAGAATAGCTCTTCACATTATTAAGTAAATTGTACCTAATTTTTGCACATCTGATCTATACTGTATTCCAATGGAGATCTGAATAACATAAAAGTCTTTGGGAATTCTGTTTCTATCCGATTTCTTTCGTGGTTACCAGCACCTTTTTTAGATGTCTTTATCATATTGATCATTTTGTATATATATATATATATATATATATATATATATATATATATATATATATGTATGTATATATATATCATACATACATATACCAAGGCTTTTTTTCCCTTACTGGGGAGGTAGCCAAAAAGGAAAAGGCATAAAATCATTCCCACCCATTCCATCCCCGAAAACACTCCACACCCCTCCACCCTCCCTTCCATCTTAGCACCTACTAGATGACGGGTCATCCCTGCATACTGTCCACTGCCCTGGGTCAGAAACAGTGTCGCAAGACACAGCACATCCACAGCAAGGCCGCTTCATTAAATCGGCGACCCCCCCTCTCCGTCCCCCCATATAAAGGAGAGGACGGGGAGAAATCCCTTCGGGCTGCGTCAAAATTTTGCTCACACACACTACCTCCCCCCCCTCCCCCCGTCCATTCCACCTCATGCATCACAACATCATCCATATACAACCATTCTCCACACACCCCTGTCTTCTGTCCTCTCCCGTCCTTCCTCAACAGACATTCCCCTCTTCCCCAAAGCCCCCTTCACCCCATCCATCCATCTCATCCTAGGACGTCCCCTCATGTTCACTCCCTCCACATCTGCCTTCCATACCTCCTTTACTAGTCTTTCTTCACTCATTCTTTCCATGTGTCCAAACCATCCTAATACTCTTTCATCAACCCTATCTCCCAGCACCCTTTCCAACCCTGTTCTCCTCCTCACCTCCTCATTTCTCACTCTATCTAGCCTAGTAACCCCCATCATACTTCTCAGACACTTCATCTCAAACACATTCAAGTTCCTTCTCTCTTCCTCTCTTATGTTCCATGTTTCTGCTCCATACAGTGCTGTTGGCACAATCACTCCTTCATACAGTCTCCTCTTAGCATCCATTCCCAAATTTCTATTCCTCATTAAACTTTTTAATCCACCAAGGCATTTACTCGCTTCTCTCAATCTACATTCTACCTCCACCTCCACTCCACCTTTTCCTGCCACATTTGCACCCAAGTATCTAAAACTATCCACTTCCTCCAGTTGCTCTCCCTTAATGCTCACTTCCAGATTACTGCCACTTTCACCCCTTGTACATCTCATCACCTTACTTTTACCCACATTTATCTTCAGCTTTCTTCTATCACACACTCTCCCAAACTCTGTCACCAACTTCCTCAATCCCTCCTCCGATCCTGTCACAAGCGCAGTGTGGTCCGCAAACAACAGCTGGCTCACCTCCCACTTTTCTCCATTTTCTTTAATCATCTCCAATCCCTGACCCACTACCCTTGCATTTACCTCTCGCACCACCCCATCCATGTATAAGTTGAACAGCCAGGGTGACATAACGCATCCTTGACGAAGTCCCACCTTTACCTCAAACCACTCACTCTCTCCATTTCTAATCCTGACACAAGCTCTACTACTCTCATAAAAACTCTTGACAGCTCCCAGAAGCTTTCCTCCTATCCCGTATATCCGCATAACCTCCCACAGTGCCTTTCTGTCTACCCTTTTCGTAAGCCTTTTCCAGATCCATAAAGGCCCAAAAAAACATCCTTCCCCTTTCCTATAGCTTTCTCACATATCTGTCTTACCACAAAAATCTGATCTACACAACCTCTACCTGTCCTAAATCCACACTGTTCCTCACCAATTACTCCCTCTGTTCCTCTCCTAATCCTCTTAATCAAGATCCTCCCATAAGCCTTCCCAACTACACTTAACAAGCTAATCCCTCTGAAACTACTACATTCACACTTGTCCCCCTTTCCCTTGTAAAGTGGAACTATACAAGCACTCCTCCAGTCCTCCGGCACTCTACCTTCTCTCCAGCAAACATTAAATAACCTCACCAACCAGTCCACCATCACTGTATCTCCTTTTTTAAGACATTCTGCATGGCATCCATCCAGACCAGGTGCCTTACCTGCTCTCATCATCTTAACTGCTGCTTTCACTTCATCCTTCCTTATTTCTCCTCCATTTTCCTCACTCATCACTCTCATTTTCTTAGCATTTCCCACTGCAGCTACCTTTCCCTCCCTATCCTCCTTCACATTTAGCAACTCCCTAAAATATTCTGGCCATCTTCCCCTTACTGGTCATCTCTCCATCTGCACCTGTTACCTTTTCTTCTCTACTTGATTCGCCTCCTCTTCCTCTCTTAATTTCTTCCCAAAACATCTTTTTATTACTTTCAAAATTTTCTGTCATACTCTTACCCCATTTTACATCTGCTCTCCTCTTTGCCTCCTTTACCTTTTTCTTTACTTCTCTTTTCTTTTCTTTGTACGTCTCATATGCCTCCGTCCTATTTTGTAACCAATCTGTGTAAGCTCGCTTCTTCTCTTCTACAACCTTCTTCATTAACTCATCCCACCATTCACTACCCTTCCTTCTATTTCCTCCTGTCCTTTTTGTTCCACACACCATCTTTGCACACTTTGTGACTCCCTCCTTGAACCATCCCCATTCCTCCTCCACACCTACCTCTACTCTGTCCTTCACTCCCTTCCACTCCTCCTTCAGCTTCTTCTTGTGCTCCTTCTCCTTTTCCTCTTCATTTAAAGAGTTCACTCTAAGTACCTCCCTACCTTTTGTCCCTTTCCTCTTTCTCCATCTGTCCTACATTCTCAACTTACCTTCCACCAGAAAATGATCTGATATTCCCCCACCCTCTTCCCTTAGCACATGTACATCCTTAACTCTTCCTATCATAATCCTATTTACCACTACATAGTCCATTAAAGCTCTATCTACCACCCTTCCCTCCACCACCCTCTCCCATGTGTACTTATGCTTGACTTTCTTCCGAAACACTGTATTTGCTATCATCAACTCTCTTTCTAGACACATCTCCACCATCAACTCTCCACTACGATTTTTTCCTGGAACTCCACATTTCCCAACCAATCCATCAATTGGATCCTTTCCTACCCTAGCATTAAGGTCTCCCAGTACTATTACATTTACACTTCTCCCTAAACCCTCTATGCACTCATTTAAATCTATCCAAAAGGCCTCCCTTTCTTCTACACTCTTCTCATTGCCAGGCCCATATGCACTTACAAAAACCCACATCTCCTTTCCCAGTTTCACCTTCATCCACATTATCCTTGAGGAAACCTCCTTCCACTCCACTACACGTTTACCTATCTCTTCACTTACTAGTATAGCCACCCCTTCCCTCCCTCGCCCTCTCTTCACTCCTGATAACCTCCCACTTACACTCCCAAACTTACAATCGCCCTTCCCTTTCAGCTTAGTTTCACTCAAAGCCAACACATCCATCTTTCTTCTCACAAACATACTACCTATCTCTTCTCTTTTACTCTCATCTGTACCACATCCACGCACATTAGAAGACCCAAACCTTAGGGTGCTGGTCCGAGAACTTCCAGACCCTCTTATGCCTTTGCTTTTACTTTTAGGAATGTGCCCTGTGGGGCTACAAGGAGAAGGATGCCTAGTCCCAATCCCCGTCCCTTTCTTCTCGCCTCTTACGATCCAAGTGGGAATACTTGGTGGCAGTATTCTTTTCCTCCACCACAGAGAATTCCCCCACCACAAAAAAAGAATACTCAGAGAAATGGTACAGGACAGCAACAAGGGGTTGGGGGACAGCATAATGGAGGGACAGTTGTAGTTTAAAGTGTCATCATTTCTCTATGAACAGAGTTTTCCTCTATCATAGACAAAATGATGTGTGACTCTGGTCCGTAGGGGCGCCCCATATAGACCCAAAAGTATCGACTGCATGCTACTTTGCCACAATAACAAGCAGCCAATACCCCACATATACATATACACACATACACACACACACACACACACACACACACACACACACACATGTATGTATATATATATATACAATATATATATATATACAGTATATATATATATATATATATATATTTTTTTTTTTTTTTTTTTTCGGAAACCACCGGGAAGTTGAAAAAACAGATACCGAACGTTTTCATCTATTAAGACATTTTCAAAGGTACAGAAAAGCAATACAGAAAGAAGCAATAGATACGTAAGAAGACAGGATATTCGGAAAGGTCCCATGTTACATATTATCACACACAATTTTGTCAATAATAAAATTGTCCAATTCAAATAAACCCAAACTGAAGTTCATGTTATTTCCAAAAAAAATTCCTTTTATGAAATAAGATTCAATAATTTTTCTTCTATAATATTGTTACAAGAAGTAATTATTTTAGAATTTCCCCAGTCAATATAATGACCAATCCCTTTGGTGGACAAATAATCCACTGGACACTTGTCCTGTTCTAATACTATATTCGGAAAGGTCCTACAATTTTGTCAATAATAAAATTGTCCAATTTAAATAAACCCAAACTCAAGTTCATGTTATTTCCAAAATTTATTTTTATGAAACAAGATTCAATAATATCATAGAAAGAAATATTATTGAATCTTGTTTAATTAATAAGAAATTTTGGAAATAACATGAACTTGAGTTGTGCATAGAGAAACGATGACACTTTTATACTACAACTTTCCCTCCAATATGCTGTCCCCAAACCCCTTGTTGCTGCCCTGTGCCATTTCTCTGAATATTCATTTCCTGTTTTCGCCGACCCTGTGGTGGGGAAAGAGAATGCTACCACCAAGTCTTTCCATTTGAGTCGTAAAAGGCGACAAAAAAACGGGACGGGGATGGGATTAGGAGTCCTATTACCTGTAGCCCCAAAAGAGGACATTCCTTTAAAAAAAAAAAAAAAAAAAAAAAAAAAAAAAAAAAAAAAAAAAAAAAAAAAAAAAAAAAAAAAAAAAAAAAAAAAAAAAAAAAAAAAAAAAAAAAAAAAAAAGGCATAAGAGGGTCTGGGAGTTTTCCAACCAGTACCCTAAGGTTTGGGTCTTTTAATGTGCGTGGATGTGGTACAGATGAGAGTAAAATGGAGGAGATAGGTAGTATGTTTGTGAGAAGAAAGATGGATGTGCTGGCTTTGAGTGAAACTAAAATGAAATGAAAGGGTAACTGTGAGTTTGGAAGTGTAGCTGGGAGGTACTCAGGAGTGAAGAGGGGACGAGGGAGAGAAGTGGTAGCTATACTAGTATGTGAAGAGGTAAGTAAGCGGGTAGTGGAGTGGAAGGAGGTTTCATCAAGGTTGATGAGGATGAAGGAAGGGAGATGTTGGTTTTTGTAAGTGCTTATGGACCTGGTAGTGAGAAGGGCGTAGAGTAAAGGGAGGCTTTTTGGTTAGATATAAATGAGTGCATAGCGGGATTAGGGACAAATGTCAATGTAGTTGTATTAGTAGACCTTAATGCTAGAGTAGGAAATGAACCAATAGACGGAGTGATTGGGAAGTATGGAGTTCCAGGTAAAAATCGTAGTGGAGAAATGATGGTGGAGATGTGTCTTGAAAGAGAGTTGATGATAGCAAATACAGTGTTTAGGAAGAAAGTCATGCATAAGTACACATGGGAGAGGGTGGTGGATGGAAGGGTGGCAGATAGAGCGTTAGTGGACTATATAGTGGTGACCAGGAGTATGGTAGGAAGAGTTAAGGATGTACATGTTCTACGAGGAGAGAATGGGGGAATATCAGATCATTTTCTGGTGGAAGGTAAATTGAGAGTGGAGAATAGGTGGAGAAAGAGGAAAAGGGCAGAAGGTAGGGAGGTACTTAGAGTGAACTGCTTAAATGAGGAAAAAAAGTAGAGTGAGTATAAGAAGCTGAAAGAGGAGTGGGAGGGAGTGAAGGATAGAGTAGAACTAGGAGTGGAGGAGGAATGGGGATGGTTCAAGGAGGGAGTCATAAGGTGTGCAAAGATGGTGTGTGGAACAAGGAGGGCGGGAGGAAATAGAAGGAAGGGTAGTGAG
Organism: Oratosquilla oratoria; assembly: GCF_046742065.1. Taxonomy (NCBI): domain Eukaryota; kingdom Metazoa; phylum Arthropoda; class Malacostraca; order Stomatopoda; family Squillidae; genus Oratosquilla; species Oratosquilla oratoria. The sequence goes on from NC_134801.1 coordinate 8,943,947, forward strand.
TGGTGGGATGAGTATGCAAAGAAATGTGTAGAAGAGAAGAAGCAGGCATTCATAGATTGGCTGCAAATTAGGACGAGGGAATCGTATGAGAGGTACAAAGTAAAGAAAAAGGAAGTTAAGCATAAGATCAAGGGAGCAAAGAGGAGAGCAGATGTGAAATGGGATAAGAGTATGACAGACATTTTTGAAAGCAATAAAAAGATGTTTTGGAAGGAAATTAAAAGAGAAAAAGGAGGCGAATCAAGTAGAGAAGAAAAGGTAACAGGTGCAGATGGAGAGATGATAATGGAAGAGAAGGCAGTGAGAGGAAGGTGGGCAGAGTATTTTAGGTAGTTGCTAAATGTGAAGGAGGATAGGGAGGGAAAGGTAGTTGCAGTGGGAAGCGCTAAGAAAATGAGAGTGAGGAGTGAGGAAAATGGAGGAGAAATAGGGAAGGAGGAAGTGAAAGCAGCTGTTAAGATGATGAGAGCAGGTAAGGCACCTGGTCTGGATGGATGCCATGCAGAATGTCTGAAGAAAGGAGATACAGTTATGGTGGACTGGTTGGTGAGGTTATTTAATGTTTGTTTAAGAGAGGGTAGAGCGCCAGAAGACTGGAGGAGTGCCTGTATAGTTCCGCTTTACAAGGGAAAAGGGGACAAGTGTGAGTGTAGTAGTTTCAGAGGGATCAGCTTGTTGAGTGTAGTTGGGAAGGCTTATAGGAGGATCTTGATTGAGAGGATTAGGAGAGGAACAGAGGGAGTAATTGGTGAGGAACAGTGTGGTTTTAGGACAGGTCGGGGTTGTGTAGATCAGATTTTTGTGGTAAGACAGATATGTGAGAAAGCTATAGGAAAAGGTAAGGATGTTTTTTGGGCCTTTATGGATCTGGAAAAGGCTTATGACAGGGTAGACAGGAAGCCACTGTGGGAAGTACTGCAGATATATGGGATAGGAGGAAAGCTGTTAGGAGCAGTCAAGAGTTTTTACGAGAGTAGTAGAGCTTGTGTTAGGATTAGAAATGGAGAGAGTGAATGATTTGAGTTAAAGGTGGGACTTCGTCAGGGATGTCTTATATCGCCCTGGGTGTTCAATCTTTACATGGATGGGGTGGTGCGAGAGGTGAATGCAAGGATAGTGGGTCAGGGGTTGGAGATGATTAAAGAAAATGGAGAAAAGTGGGAGGTGAGCCAGTTGTTGTTTTCTGATTACACTGCGCTTGTAGCAGGATCAGAGGAAGGATTGAGGAAGTTAGTGACAGAGTTTGAGAGGGTGTGTGAAAGAAGAAAGCTGAAGATGAATGTGGGTAAAAGTAAGGTGATGAGATGTACAAGGGGAGAGAGTGACAGCAGGCTGGAAGGGAGCATTAAGGGTGAAAGACTGGAGGAAGTGGATAGTTTTAGGTACTTGGGTGCGAATGTGGCAGGAAAGGGAGGAGTGGAGGTGGAGATAGAATGTAGATTTAGAGAAGCGAGTAAATGCCTTGGTGGGTTGAAAAATGTAATGAGAAATAGACATCTGGGAATGGATGCTAAGAGGAGGTTATATGAAGGTGTGATTGTGCCAACAGCATTGTATGGGGCAGAAATATAGAACATGAGAGAGGAAGAGAGAAGGAGCTTGAATGTGTTTGATATGAAATGTCTGAGAAGTATGAGGCTGGATAGAGTGAGAAATGAGGAGGTGGAGAGGAAAACAGGGGTGGAAAGGGAACTGGGAGATAGGGTTGATGAAAGAGTATTAGGATGGTTTGGACACATGGAGAGAATGAATGAAGAAAAATTATAAAAAGAAGTGTGGAAGGCAGAGGTGGAAGGAGTGAATATGAGGAGGCGTCCTAGGATGAGATGGATGGATGGGGTGAAAGGGGCATTATAAAAGAGAGGAATGTCTGTGGAGGAAGGACGGGAGAGGACAGAAGATAGAGGTGAATGGGAAGGGGTTGTGTAGAGATGCTACTGCGATGCATGAGGGGGAGTGGGTGGGGGATGGGGGGTGAGGAAGTATGTATGAGAAAAAAATTGACATAGCCCGAAGGGGTTTCTCCCTGTCTTCTCCTTTTCTGCATGAGGGGACGGAGAGGGGGGGTCGCCGAATTTATGAAGCGGCCTTGGTGTGGATGTGCTGAGTCTTGCAACACTGCTTCTGACTCAGGGCATTGGACAGGATGCAGGGATGACCCGTCATCCAGGAGGTGCCAAGATAAGCGGGAGGGATGAGGGTGGGGGAATGGAGTGTGATAGTGATGGAATGGGTGGGAGCAGTCTTTATTCCTTTGATTTCTGGCTACCTCCCTTATAAGGGGGAAATCCATTGGTAAATTCATGTATACATGTATATGAATATACATAAACACACACACACACACACACACACACACACGTCGGTCGAAGTGACAACGAAGTTTGGAATTCCAAGAAAACTTCAAGTTTCATCGATCTCAACAACGAGGGAGTACCTTTGTTGTATTAATAGGGAAAATGTAAGCTCGTGGTGTAGTGGAAAGGTGAAAAAATGAGAAAGAGAGGGATTACTGAGGAAAATGGAAGGAAATGAGGAAGGGGACGAACGGGCCCCGTATGTTAGGAAAGGTGTAAACAAGTGGGGTGCAGAACACACAGACGAGGAAGAACAAGGAAGTAGAAGTGTCAAAAGCAGAAATATAGATAATAGTAGATCAATGGAGAGAGAAGATAACTGCTTTTAATGGATTTAAGGAGAGAGGAAGTGACAACCTCCCCCGACTGGTAAATCTAGAGGAGAAAAAAAAATGAACGAAACATGGGAGGTTAGGTTTAGCCAATTAAAACTAGTTACCCAAAGAGTTGATAAACTGGAAGAAGTAAAGAAGGAGAATCAAAATCTAACTAAAGAAATGGAAGAAATAAAAAGACAGTTAAAATAAGTAAAGGATGAGATTGAGGAATTAAAGAGGAATAATAAAGAGAATAAAGAGTCCATAGCAAAAGAGGTAAGGGGTTGGAAAAAAGTATATGAGAACAATGAAATTGAATTTAGAGGTATAGTGGAACAGCAGATGAAAGAACAAACTAAGGACACAGTTGTTAAAGTGATGAGGGAGAAGGAGAATATAGTAAGAGGCTTAGCGGATAAAAAGAAATGTATAATTATATTAGGGATGGAAGAGAAGTATAATCCAAATAGGACTATAAGAATAAAAAAAGGAAAAGTAAAAAGTAAATAAGATATTAGAAGTAGTTCAAGAAGATGAACTAGAAACAGTGAAACAAATAGAAGAAATATATGGACTAGGGAAATAAAATACAGATAAGACCAGACCAATTAAGGTTAAATTTAGGTCACAAACGACAGCAGAGAATATCTTAGCAAAAACAGGGAAACTAGCAAACAGGGATCAATATAAACAGGTATGGATAAAAAGAGAGGATGAGAAAACAAAAAGACTAGAAGCTAAGGGGAAAAACGAGAAAAGAACAGAGTCAGAAAAAGAGAAATTCTATTGAAGAGCAGTAAAAATGGTTCATAGCAGAAAAAAACAGAAGGGAAACAGAAAAGACGATGGAAGTAACAGAAAATTAAAAGTATCTTACACAAATATAGATGGCTTAATAACAGACTTGAACGAACTGAATGATTATTATAATTATTATTATTTATTATTATTATTATTATTATTATTATTATTATTATTATTATTATTATTATTATTATTATTATTATTATTATTATTATTATTATTACTATTATCATTACTATTATCATTACTACCATTATTGTTGTTATTATTATTATTACTATGATTATTACTATTATTATTATTACTATGATCATTATTATTATTATTATTATTATTATTATTATTATTATTATTATTATTATCACTACTATTATTATTATTACTACTATTGTTATTACTATTATTATCATTACTATATCATTATTACTATTATTATTATTACTATTATTATTACTACTATTATTATTACTACTATTATTATTACTATTATTATTATTACTATTATTATTATTACTATTATTATTATTACTATTATTATTATTACTATTATTATTATTACTATTATTATTATTACTATTATTATTATTACTATTATTATTATTACTATTATTATTATTACTATTATTATTATTATTATTATTATTATTATTATTATTACTATGATTATTATTACTATGATTATTATTACTATGATTATTATTACTATGATTATTATTACTATGATTATTATTACTATGATTATTATTACTATGATTATTATTACTATGATTATTATTACTATGATTATTATTACTATGATTATTATTACTATGATTATTATTACTATGATTATTATTACTATGATTATTATTACTATGATTATTATTACTATGATTATTATTACTATGATTATTATTACTATGATTATTATTACTATGATTATTATTACTATGATTATTATTACTATGATTATTATTACTATGATTATTATTACTATGATTATTATTACTATGATTATTATTACTATGATTATTATTACTATGATTATTATTACTATGATTATTATTACTATGGTTATTATTACTATGGTTATTATTACTATGGTTATTATTACTATGTTTATTACTATGATTATTACTATGATTATTACGATGATTATGACGATGATTATGACGATGATTATGACGATGACAATGACGATGATGATGACTGATGACTATGACTGATGACTATGATGACTGATGACTATGACTATGACTATGATGACTATGACTATGACTATGATGACTATGACTATGACTATGATGACTATGACTATGACTATGATGACTATGACTATGACTATGACTATTATTATTATTATTATTATTATTAATTCATCATTGTTACTATTATTATTGTTATTATTGCTATTAATATTACTATTATTATTATTATTATTATTATTATTATTAGATCTCTCCCAATGTATCTATCTTTGTATTATATTAGTATGCAGCTATTCTGAATAAATTACCAGAAGATCCCTAATGCATAGGAGAAACGTCGTAAAATGTTAGTTTTCCTACCCAGTCATGGACTCGTTTTGGAAGAATTGTATACCTTCTCCCTTCTTTAGAGAGAAAAGTTATTGCAGGAATAGTGTTCTGGGTGGCTAATGAAACTCAAGAGGCACTGTATACTTATACTGTATAATATAGCCAAATGACAAAATGACACGAACACAATTGACAAGTGTGCGGGAGACGTGAACGTCAGGTGTCAACTGGCTTTCGACACTGCCCATGCAGGGTTGCCAGATTACTCCCGCCAAGCCTTGCGGCATTTGATAAAAATAATAAATACGTCATTTAGAAATATATATACAAAACACTACTGAAATTAATACATACAATATCACACTAATATAAATAAAATATACAACATTACAATATAAATACATACACATCGTGCCAACACATCGCTCGGCCCGCGCCCTCGGTGCCCACACCGAGCAACCAAGAAAAACTGACCGAGGCAGAGTACAAATACAAGCAAGCCACACACAAACCACACGCACAAGTGGCAGACAGAAGTGTGGCACACATGGAACTTAAGCACACCCAAAACATTACACAAATACATATACATAATTGAATAATTAACCAACATATACAAACAAGAAAAAGGACATGGAATTGTATAAAACACATAAATACAAGAAGTTTATACACAAATACACATACACAATGATAAAGAAATGTACTGGCGCCAGTAAAAAAAAAATACATAGGACAATTGCCGGACGTCCGGGACATGAAACATGAAACAATACAAAATACACAACACAAAATACACATGAATTAGACAATAGTCATAGGACAATGGTTAGAACAAAACACCATTGGCAGAAAAATAAGTTTGCAAATATAACAAAGATTACATCCCCTACCACAGGTACGCTAAACCCAAATGAGTCTGCGCCCAAGAAAATACACAATTTACAATAGTACGGGCTAGGGGTACAAAACTTCACAATCCAATTACATACAAATACATACAAATACACAAAAATACATACAAGAGGCTCACTCGACCATCAAGGCCTAGCACTTCGTGAACGTAGATGATACGAATGGTCCACAATGGGTGATACAATGGGAACATTGAGTGTTGGGGGAGGTTGGGTGAATGCAGGTATGGGCACCTGCGTCTTTTTAAGCCTGTCAGAATGGCAAATCTCACTAAGACCCGTAGATGGGTCAAAAACCCTGAATTTGTTGGGATGGAGCTGTTCTGTTACTAAAAGGGGACCTGTGAATTTACAATTTAGTTTGGATTGGCGGTCCGGCATGCTCCTAAAGACATGATCCCCAACAATGATGTTCACAGGTTTAGCACGACCATGTTGGTGTTTTAACATGTCAGCCTTGGAAATAACAAGTTTGTCCTTAACAGACGCATAAATATCATGCAGCACATGATCCTGAAGTTTACTGTAGTCATCCACATTGTAGAGGGGACGAGCAGGACTGTCAAGCATGTCATAAGGGAGTCGTTTCTCTGATCCAAAGACAACATAGTGGGGCGTTTTTCCCGTGGAAGCGTTTATGGTGCTGTTGATACAAGCACTAACATGGGGAAGCCAATCCTCCCAAGACTCATGAAAATGACTAGCAAGGTGACGTAAGATCTCCAAAATTTTCCTGTTTGTTCTCTCTACAAGCCCATTGGACGCCGGATGATAAGCAGTAACAAAAGTTTGTTTAATGCCGTAACGTGCACAAATGCCTGCCAAAACCTCGTTCTTAAATTCAGCCCCATTATCACTAAGGAGCACCGAAGGAGTGGTGTATGGACACAACACATGGGAAACTAAAGCATGTGCTACAACTGGTGCAGATTTGTTACGTAAGGGAGCTAGGACCACAAAACGACTAAAATGATCCACACATACAAGGACATACACAGAGCCCTGTGTGCTACGAGGCAGTTGCAAAAGGTCTATAGCTACAGTCTGAAAAGGGCGAGAAGGAATAGGGTACTCTAAAATGGGAGCAGTGCTCGTAGAACCTTTGTTCTGGGCACAAGAACTACACCGGGCCACATGAGAGGCAATGTCTAGTCGCATTTTAGGCCAATAATACTTCTTCCGTGCCATAGCCAGAGTTTTGTCACGACCTGGGTGACCTGCCTTAGTGGCATCATGAGATAGTGAAAAAAAATTGGGAACTAGAGACTCAGGGATCACTAGCTGTGCCACATCCTGCTCAAACACTTCCACATTGCGAATGAGAACTTCGTCCTGCAGGGAAAATTGGTACAGAGGTACTGGTAAAGCTGGTAAGGTGGAATCATCACCAGACTCCAAAGCATAGATGACAGCAGACCAGACAGGGTCTTCACGCTGAGCTTTTACCAGATCCTGCAGGGAAAAGTTATTAATCACGGTAATAGCAGCAACAGGGATATTCCGTGAAAGTGCATCAGCAACATGATTAGCTCGCCCGGGCAAATGCTTTAGGGTTGGATTGAATTCCTCAATCGTGAGGAACCATCTGGCTAGGCGACCTGACAGATTCTTTCCTTGAAAAAGCTGAGTGACAGCAGTGTGGTCAGTGTAGACTGTAATAGGATATCCAAAAATGATATCACGGAAGTGCTTTAAAGCCCACACCACAGCCAGGGCCTCTAAATGAGTAACAGAGTAACGGGACTCAGGTTTGTTTAGAATGCGACTAGCATATGCAATAACATGAGGTCTACTTCCTTCTACTTGTTGCATAAGTACAGCTCCAATACCTGTACCAGAAGCATCTGTACAAATAGTAAAGGGGATACTATAATCAGGGAAAGCCAATACAGGTGCTTCAGTAAGAGCAAGCTTCAAAGAGTCAAAACTTGTCTGATGGACGTCACGCCACTGGAAGGAAGAGTCCTTCTTGAGAAGGCGAGTGAGAGGGGAAGCAATTGAAGCAAAGTCTTTAATGAATGCACGATAATATCCTGCAAGTCCAAGGAAGGACCGTACATTTTCAACCGACTTCGGTACAGGGAAGTCTCTGACTGCCTTGATCTTTTCACCAGTGGTATGGATACCATGTTTGTCTACAACATGACCTAGAAACTGGATACTAGCCTTGAAAAAGGAACACTTGGGTAAGTTGAGTTTTAACCCAGCTTCAGCAAACCGTTGCAAAACCATGGATAACTTAGAAAAGTGGCTCTCCACATCTTTGGAAACAAGAATCAAATCATCCAGGTAAACAAAAAGTCCATTCCCAATTAAGCCATGAAATATAGAGTTAACTAAACGCTGGCAAGTCAAAGGAGCATTCCGCAAACCCATGGGGCAACGAAGCCATTCATAGTGCCCATTGGGAGTCGAGAAGGCCGTGATCCTACGAGACTTCTCCTCCAGGGGTATCTGCCAAAAACCTGCTTTTAAATCTAAAGTGGTGAACACTGTATTACCATTGCCAATGGACTGAAGAAGCTCGCTTAAGATAGGCAGAGGATAATGATCAGGAAGAGTGACCTCATTGACTTTCCTATAATCAACCACAGGACGAAAAGATCCATCCTTCTTAGGCACCAGGAGAAGAGGCGAATTCCACTCGGAGTGGGACTCCTGTACAACACCTTCACTCAACAAATCGTCAACCAAGGACTGGGCTATAAGCCGACGAGAGTGAGGCAACCTGTAAGAGGGGACGTAAACAGGACGAGTGCCTGGCTGAAGGTCAATTCTATGAACCATACGATCCGTAACCCCTAACGGATCACCTGGTAAAGCCAAAGTCTGACGGTGGGTAACTAGCAGGTCAAGGAGACGAGGCGTCTCTTTAGGAAAATCAGTTTCGCCTACAAATGTGGCAAGTTCAGAAGCTACGCGAGCAGGGTCACGTGTTAGAGGAGACTGTAGAACAGAAGCTGCTATAATAGGAGAATCTTGGAAAGCAGCAACGCGTACCACCTCAAAGGATCCTAAGTGACTGCCAGGAGAGAGAGAAATAGGAGCACCCGTAACATTGGTTACCATCGCTGTGGTAACGTGATCCTCACGAATAGTGGAGAGAGTTCCTTCTAGGGCAAGCCGACGAATACGAATAGAATCAGGCAAAGAGAGAACGTCAGACCCAATTGGGGCACCTGAGACGCGCACTGGAACTCGAACAGAACTTGAAGGTTCAATAAGATGCTCTCCTACAACAGCAGCAGCACAATGAGCAACAGGGGCAGAGGTCTGAGAAATTGGGACAGGCACAAAAGAATCACAAACGGAAACTGGCCTATCCGAAGCAGAGATATCAACTTTGCAGAAAGTCACTACACGGCGACTAGGAGAAATATCTATGCTATGAGCTGTAAGAGCATCAATACCCAGGAGGCAATCACACTTAAGGGCAATGCCAGAGACAACAGCAAAAGTGACATTGAATACTGTAGCATGCGAGGAAATATGTAAAGGAAGACAAACTGATCCAAGAACAAGCAAGGGAGAGCCTTGCACAGAATGCAAATTATTACAAAAGGGAGATAAAGGGAGATTATACAATTCTCGCAAGGCAAAGTAAGCCTTTCTACTTAACAGACTACATTCTGCACCAGTATCTACAGTGACTGAAATAGGCGTTTCCCTCGTGAAAAATTGAAAGGTAAGTAATTGAGAAGATTCAACAACCACAAAAGGAATTATTTGAGACCGAACATTGCTGGTCAACTCTTGGGGTTGGGAAACATGCGCTGGGGAAAATGGGATTGACGAGGCTGGTGAGACGTCTCCTCCCTAAGTTTCAAAACCTTGAAACATTGATCAGTCGAATGTTTACACTGACCATGAATATGGCAATAACTGAGTCTACCTGGAGGCTCTACTCTGGAAAGGTCTTGCGATTGATTAGAAGAAACAGTAGGTACACTCCTACCAACAGGGGACAGTTTTGACTTGTGTACCTGGCGCCTACGGCGGAAACAAAAATCGCTGGAATGACCAGACCTGTTACAAAAAGTACACAACAGGGGAGGGGGTGTAACTGTAGATTGAGGGAGTTGAGGAGAATAAGGGACATGACCCTGTTGATGAGCATTGCTAATACATAAAGAGCTAGATGGAACTTCTCCCAGTTTACGCGAAAGTTGTGATGCAAAGGACAGTTGAGTGTCATCAGGCTTATACTTGAGAGAAGACGCTGCTCGTCTCTCAGAAGGAACCAAAAAAAGAATATATAGAAGAAACTCTACGATAATGCGAAATCTATCTATGGAAATGTTACCTTTCTCTACCCAGTCCGACTGGGACAATGATTCAAATGCCTCAACTGCAAGGATACTGGCCTGGGCTTGCGCCCGACGATAATCCATAGTACCCAGTCTGGATACGAGAGTATCAGCCAATTTGTAGCACCAATGGAATGCATCACCACCAAGATTATCTGCGAAAATTTTAAGAAAATTAGCCCTAAAGGTGTCATAATCATAG
>NC_134801.1:8974364-8984364 GCF_046742065.1 Oratosquilla oratoria
CACTATATTTATATTGTTTAATTCTAGTTGATAGTTCTTTGCCCGTTTGTACAATGTAATACTTTTCATAATCTCTGCAGGGTATTTTGTATATGCAACCATCAAAATCAGCGGGGGAATTCTTATTTATTAATTTATTAAAATACATGGGTTATTAAAAGCTACTTTAATATTCCATGTTTTAAGTAGATGAGGAACTTGAGAAAGATTGTTACTGTAAGGTAATACTAAAAGGTTCTTAATGTCAAAAGTGGGAGGGGGTTGATTCCTATGAAAAGTTTTTTTTTTTTTTTTGCCAAAGAGAGAGCGTTATCTAAAAATGTTCTAGGGTACTTTAATCCTAAACCTAGATTAACAGTAGACTCAAATTCTTCATCAATGAATTCCGGGCAGCATACCCGCAAGGCACGTAAGAACATGGAAGAAAATACAGATATTTTTAATTTATCTTGGTGTGCAGAGTAATAATGAATATAAGAAAACACATTTGTCGGTTTTCTATAAATACTATATTAAAGCCATTACCTTCTCTGTGGATGAGGCAATCTAAAAAGGGTAATTTATTATTATTTTCTAATTCTACAGTAAAATTAATGGAGAGAACCAAATTATTAAGAGATTGTAGAAAAGTATCCAGGTCTTCAGTACATGGCCACAGGCAAAGAACATCATCTACATATCTATACCATATCGCATTAGATGGCAAAATTTCACACAATAGTTCTTTTTTAAAAAAAAATCCATGTAGATATTGCTTAAGACAGGCGAGAGGGGATTCCCCATAGCCATTTCAAATTTCTGGGAATAAAAATTACCATTAAATTCAAACTTACCATTTTTTACGCATAATTTGATGAGTTTAATTACAGTATTAGAGGGCAAAGGAAGTGGGATTTTGTCTAAATAAGCAGTAAGAAAAACAATTAAATCATCTACTGGAGTTTTTGTGAATAAACTAGTAATATCAAAACTCACTAACCTGCAATTATAACCAATATTTAAACTATTCAGTTTTTTAACTAAGTCTACATTATTTTTTATGGATGAATTAGAAATTGTACCAACTAACGGACTGAGTAAGGACACTAGCCATTTCGATAAATTATATTATATGGATTTAACAGAGCTAATAATTGGTCTTATAGGATTATTCGGTTTGTGTGTTTTTACTAATCCATACATATAGGGAAGAGAAGGAGTGATGGTAGAAAAACGTTTGATAAGGGGAATATGAACTTATTAAAGTAGCTTTTAATAACCCATATACTCTGATGGCTGCATATACAAAATCCCTTGCAGAGATTGTGAAAAGTATTACATTGGACAAACGGGCAAAGAACTATCAACTAAAATTAAACAACATAAATATAGTGTTAAACCAGCACAAAAATCCAATGCTCTATTTGTTCACATGAAAAATTTCAATCATTGTATCAATTGGACTAATGCTTCCGTTACTATTTATTGTAATTCTTTTGTCAATAGAAACATAATAGAAAGTAGTATTATAAAAAATTCAGAAGGTTCTAATCTTAATATCAGTAATGGCATTTATAAATTCGATAAATTTATCATTAACAAAATCTGTAATCAGGTTGTAAGTGACCAAAATTAATTTGGTGAATTGTGCTGTTCTCTAGATTTCTTTTTCATTGATGACTTTGTGTACTAAGATTTATTCTTTTTCATTTGTGACTTTTTGTACTTTGCCAGTTCCTTTCCTAGTGTATAATCATGTGTCATCTTGTATTATGCCAGTTCCTTTCCTAGTGTATAATATTGTGCCATCTTGTACTATGCCAGTTCCTTTCCTAGTATATAATCTTGTTATTTTTAATTATCTCTGTAACACAAATTTTTCTGTATTCCCCTGAAGATGTGAATTATAAGAAAGTGCTTGGAAGTTCCTGTTTTCTTCCGATTTTCTTATTGGTTACCAGCAATATATATATATATATATATATATATATATATACAGATATATATCCATATATATATATATATATATATATATACATATATATTATATATATGTATATATATACATATATATATATGTACATATGTGTATATATATATATATACAGATGTGTATGTATATATATATATATACATACATATATACATACATATACATGTATACACACATATATATATATATATATATGTATATATATATATATGTATATATATATGTCTGAGAAGTATGGTGGGGGTTACTAGGCTGGATAGAGTGAGAAATGAGGAGGTGAAGAGAGCAGTGGTGAAAAAGGAGTTGGGAGATAGGGTTTATGAAAGAGTATTGGGATGGTTTAGACACATGGAAAGAATAAGTATAGAAAGATTAGTAAAAGAGGTATGGAAGGCAGATGTGGAGGGAGTGAACATGAGGGGACGTCCTAGGATGAGGTGGATGGATGGGGTGAAGGGGGCTTTGGGGAAGAGGGGAATGTCTGTTGAGGAAGGAAGGGAGAGGACGGAAGACAGAGGTGAGTGGAGAATGGTTGTATATGGATGATGTTGTGATTGCATGAGGAGGAATGGGCAGGGGGGTGGGTGTGGGGTAGTATGTGTGAGTAAATTTTGACGCAGCCCGAAGGGATTTTCTCCCCGTCCTCTCCTTATATGCAAGGGGGGACGGAGAGGGGGGGTCGCCGATTAAATGAAGCGGCCTTGCTGTGGATGTGCTGTGTCTTGCGACACTGCTTCTCACCCAGGGCGGTGGGCAGGGTGCAGGGATGACCCGTCATCCAGGAGGTGCTCAGATGAGAGGGAGGGTGGGAGGGGTGTGGAGTGTATGTAGGGATGAAATGGGTGGGAGTGTTTTTATGCCTTTCCCTTTTTGGCTACCTCCCTTGTAAGGGGGAAAAAGCCTTGGTATATGTATGTATGTATATATATATATATATATATATATATATATATATATATATATATATATATATATATATATAGTAGGCCCTCAACATTCGCGAGTTCCATTTTCGCGAGGTTCGCACATTGGCGAGGTTCCAACAGCATAAAAATATTTACCAAAATTCCCGCGAAAGAATAACAAAGCAGTCTATCACCGCGTCACTACCCTCCTTCCCTCAGCCCCCACCGTCAGCTTGCCAGTCTGTCACCAAAATTCGCGAATATATATATATATATATATATATATATTTATATATATATATATATATATATATATATGATTGAAAAATACAGCGACTTCTGTATTTATGATCTTGATACTCTCTACTTTGCGAACTGCAAATTTATTCGTAGAGTTGAGAACAGATATACTACTGCCAAAAGGCATACTAAAACACAGTGGAACGTTCTTAATGTATTGACGACGTTTCGTACACTTTGTACATTTTCAAGTGATATTGATTACAATAAAAAGACATGTTTATATATTGGAAAAAATACAGGTTTCATGTTGCGGGGTGAGGTTACGTAAAAATGATCAATGGGGAGGAATGGTGGTGGAACTACGTGGGATGGTGGAACTCTGTCGGATGGTGGAACTCTGTGGGATGGTGCAACTCCGTGGGGAGGTGGAATTCCGTACAATGGTGGACTTCATAGACGGAATTATGGCAAGATTTGAACCCGGACTATCGTAGTGGCAGGCGGGAACTATACCGGAAGAGAGCTCAGAACTCATATATGACCAATCTATGGGTAATGCTGTGACCTTACACGCACACACACACTTATGAGTGTTGGAGTAACGATCCACAGCGCAGCGATACTGAAATCATTTCAGCCCTGGGAGGGATTCGAACCCAGACTGCCGTAGTGGCAGGCAGGAACTATACCACTGCGGCCACGTGTATGTACGTGAGAGTGTGTGTGTGTGTGTGTGTGTGTGTGTGTGTGTGTGTGTGTGTGTGTGTGTGTGTGTGTGTGTGTGTGTGTGTGTGTGTGTGTGTGTGTGTGTGTGTGTGTGTGTGTGTGTGTGTGTGTGTGTGTGTGTGTGCGCGTGTGTGTATGTATGTGTGTGTTTGTGTGTGTTTGTGTGTGCTTGTGTGTGTGTGTGTGTGTGTGTGTGTGTGTGTGTGTGTGTGTGTGTGTGTGTGTGTGTGTGTGTGTGTGTGTGTGTGTGTGTGTGTGTGTGTGTGTTTCTGTGTGTGTGTGTGCGTGTGCGTGTGTGTTTGTGTGTGTGTTTGCGCGCGTGCGTGCATGTGTGTGTGTGTGTATGTGTGTTTGTGTGTGTGTGTTTGTGTGTGTGTGTGTGTGTGTGTGTGTGTGTGTGTGTGTGTGTGTGTGTGTGTGTGTGTGTGTGAGTGTAAGTGTGTGTGTGTGTGTGTGTGTGTGTGTGTGTGTATTCACTTGGTCTTTGGTCTTTTGGATCACGTGTTCGACTCGTGATCGACAGCTATTTCCCTCCTGGAAGAGAGCTCAGAGCTCGTAGGTCCGATCTATGGGTAATGCTATGACCTTTCACACACACACACCCCCAACTCCCCGCCCACGAGAGTCAGAGTAACGACCCGAAGCGCAGCTGTACCGAAATTAATTTCGGCCCTGGGCAGGATTCGAACCAAGCACTACGCGCACCACCATGCTAGTAGTTCATCGTTCTACCAACTGCGCCACCGAGTGTGTGTGTGTGTGTGTGTGTGTGTGTGTGTGTGTGTGTGTGTGTGTGTGTGTGTGTGTGTGTGTGTGTGTGTGTGTGTGTGTGTGTGTGTGTGTGTGTGCGCGTGTGTGCTTGTGTGTTTTCATGGTTTGATTGTATGAGTTTCGTTTTGAACGTTTTAGAATGAAGGCATGAATAGTTGCTTTTACCGTCAGCTAAGTGTTTGGAGCAGTGCTTTCTGCAGAGGTGAATAGCCAACCTTTTTACCACAGTCAATAGTTTTTCACGAATTTTCCCTGCTTTTACTTAATTGCATTGGTGAGAAATTAAAGAAGCTTAGGCTGATTAGGTTATGGTATTTCGTCATCCTTACCAAGAAACACACCAAAAATACATATCTGTACACATGAATTAGAATATATGAATTTGTTACATACGAGTATGCGTAAATGTAAATATTTTCTAAGATGAGATTTTCTTTTTTAGATGCATAAATTTTACATATATTTATTTACCGTGCGTGTAGTCTCAAATGTAAATGTAAATATTTGAAAAGGTGAGGTTTTTTTCTATAAATGCGTTCGTTATAACTGTATATATTATCTGTGCATATCGCCCTCGTGATATTGACCTAGTATTACAAAATTTAATGAGACCCCGCAGCCCAGGTTAACAGCAATATTCCTTTGGGATTAGAGATTGTTCTCTACATACAGTATATAATCCTAACTTCCACAACCACTTTCCTTCAGTTCTTCCTTTAGCACCTTTTCCGACCCCGACTCCTCTTTCTCTTCAGTTCTTTTTGGTGCCATGTTGTCTGTGCTGTGATACTTGGCTCTAGAGTTTTCAACCCCATTTCTTTCACCGAGGAAATGATGGCACAAAAGCCTACAAATTAAACTTGAACGGTTGAAATTGTGAGTTTCTGGATAATCAGTTTTCGGAATCATTCTATAATTTTTCCGTCAAGCTTTTCAATTTGTAATTCAATGTCCTGGAGTGGAAGAGTAATCCAACAGAAAAACATTTGGCCTTTGGCTGCCACCAGACAGTATTGATTTGATTCGGGAAATTGCTGCTGTAGATCCACGGAAATTAATAAATTGGGGAGTTGCCTGTATCAGTCCAAAAGAATGCCTATAACAAGATATTACATGCATTACCTACCTTTGCAATACCATGAAACTTTACCCAGTTGTCTTTAATACTTTCAGTCCAATAATAACATTCGCAAAACTTCAGACGAGGGACACACTTGGGAAGGAAAGAAGTCCCCATCGATCTAGACCATATTTTGCCCAGAACCTTCCTTCCAAATGAAGAAAATGGTCTGGCGTTAGGAAAACAAAAGCTGGAAAGAACGCCACCGGATTTCAAGAGGATGTTATTCAACTGATTAAAATAATTTGGTGCAAGACGGTATAGAAACTATGAACTCCTCTATGAAATGAAGTTCGTCCCAAAGATCAGTAAAGGGTTGATCTTGATATTTCAGTGGAGTCTTCTATCCCTTTACCCTTAATGGGTTCCTCTAAACTGAATGAAATATTCTGATAGATCAGGTTCAAGAAAGTGTCAACTCCAATACTCCCTGACTTCGTCAGGAGCTTCAGCTTCTTACAGACTGGGAGGCAAAATTAAGCGAAAGACCTGTAGATCAGATGTGGGAAATATTTCAAAATACGCTCACTAAGATTATTCATACTTACATTCCTTTTAAGGACAGACGTCCGCCAAATTAGGCTCGTCCAGAGTGGCTCGAAACTGAAACAAGTATTGCTAAAAAGAGACAGGCTTATAAGAAATATAAGTGCTCGGGTGCATCTAATGACTATGAAAGTTATGTATCAATACAGAGAGATTTAAAAAACACAATAAGAAACGAAAACGACAATACGAAATGAATATCGCTGATAAATCCAAAGAGAATCCCAAAGAATTATGTAGTTACATTAGAGATGAAAAGGTTGTTAGGAATCACATTGGTCCACTATTATCTGCTGACGGTCAACTTGAATATTCAAATGAAGGAATGTGTAATATTTTACCTCGATATTCGTAAACGAAACACCTCAAAGTGAACTCCAAACTGAAACCTGTGAAAAGTCTAGGGTAAACTTACTCACTACGATAAATATAGCAAAAGAAAAAATTGAAAGGTGTATAGAGAAACTCAAAGTTAATAAAACACCAGGGCCTGATGGTTGGCATCCAAAAATCTTAAAGGAAATTAAAAATAAGGTTGTTGTTCCATTAGAAATTATTTCTAAGAAATCCATCATATCCGGAGATGTCCCAAGAGAATGGAAGCTAGCTAACGTTACTCCCATATTTAAAAAAGGTGACAAAAAGAAACCAAATAACTATGGGCCTATAAGTTTGACTTCAATCATAGGAAAAATTATGGAAACTATCATCAGAGATGCTATCAAACATCTTTTAGAAAGTAACCGTTTGACTAACTTCCTCGAATTCTACAACACAGTTATCTCGAGTTATGACAAAAGAAACAATATAGATTTGATATATCTAGACTTTGCAAAAGCTTTTGATACCGTCCCCCACGAAAGACTACTTACTAAATTAGCTTCACATGGAATATGTGGTAGCCTATTAATTTGGACTAGTAATTGGTTCTTTTAAATGGGAAAACTTCTAGATGGAAAAATGTTACAAGTGGAGTTCCTCAGGGTTCCGTTTTTTGAGCTACTTCTATTCATAGTATATACAAATGATACAGACCATGGACTAAAATCTACTATTTACAAATTTGCTGATGATACAAAACAGTGCGGAATGGCAGATGATCACTTAAATCAATTAGATATTCAAGATTCAGATAAATTACAGCAATGGTCTGAAAAGTGGCTATTGAAATTTAACACAAGTAAATGCAAGGTAATGCACATAGGTAAAAATAACAATAAGTACGATTACAAGTTATTTGGAAATTCGTTAACAAAAGTGGATAGTGAAAAAGATCTCGGCGTAATTATCAGTAACGATCTCAAATCATCCAAGCAGTGTATTTCAGCCTCTGAGAAAGCAAACAAGATTTTAGGACTGATTGCGCGATCTTTTGACTTAAAAAAGTCCATCACTCATTAACAAGTTATATAAATCGTTAGTTCGTCCACATTTGGAATATGCTGTTTTAGTAGGGTCACCGAATCTCATTAAAGACATTGACAGACTGGAAAAACTACAACGGCGAGCCACAAAACTGATTCCAAATATCAAAAATAAATCATACGAAAATCGACTAAAACATATGAATCTGTTTTCCCTAAAAAAGCATAGACTCAGAGATGACTTGATACAGGTCTTTAAAATTCTAAAGGGAATTGACAACATCAAAAGTGACAAAATTTTCACACTGAATGAGAAGCAGGCAAGAAACAATGGTATCAAACTGTCCGGAAATAGATTTAATTTAGAAGTGGGTAGAAACAACTTTGCCAACCGTGTAATTAATGAATGGAATAAACTTCCTGCAGAGGCAGTGCAATGTAGTTCAGTTCGAAGCTTTAAGAATAATTTTGATAAACACCTAAGCAAGATGCTGTAATGATTATCATTTATTTTTTATTATTTATTTTTGTTTTGTTATCATTTGTCTGTTTGATTTTCATTTATTATTAGTTATATGTCAATTAATTATTATTTACTATTTACCTGTTTGTTTATTTTTATGTATTTATTTATGTATTTTATTTGTTATTTACATTTTTTATTTATTGATTTACTATTATTATGATTTTTTTTCGTTTTCGACCTAGATATGAACCAAAAGGTCTCCTGTCGGCATGCTCCGCTTTTGTAATCATGTGTCCTTCCTAACGACTTTCCTGATCAAATATGGACTCTAGACTTTTCCATTCCATTCATTTTCTTTCATTTGTTTCCTTTGTTCTTCATTCCTCCTCTTCTCTATTCTATTTCTCTTTTATTTTATTTTCTATCCTTTTCTGTTTTGTTCTGTTTTTTTCTTTCTTCTTCGCTTTCTTTTTTCTTTTTGTTTTGTTTTCTCTTTTCTTCTCTACTCTCTTTCTTTTCTTTTTTCTTATCATCTATTTCCATATTGTTTTATTCTCGGAATTATTAATACTTTTCTGGATTTTTTTCTCTTTTCTTTTGTCTTTCTTTTTTCTTCTCTTTTGTTTTTATTCTTCCCTTTACCTCTTTCTTTATATTTATACGCTTTTTTTTTTTTTTTTTTGGTAGTTTCCTTTTCTCCTCTTTTCTATTTTCTTTCCCTCCAACTGGCGCCTTCATGGCAAGGACAATCTACCTGATTGGGGCCAAGGTGGTTGTGTGTGCGGTTGAGTAGGTTAATAAATACAGGATTGGCCTAAGGGGGGAGTCCTACTATTAGAATCGAACTCGAGAAAAAAAAAACATTCTAGACTGGAATGCTTTGCTTATCGTCACTCAGTGATTTTTCAACTATTCTCTTCTTCTTCCTCTTCTTCTTCTTTTTCTTCCTCTTCGTCTTTGTCTTCACCTTTTTCCTCATTGTCTTCTTTTTACCCTTCCTCCTTCTCCTCCTAGTCTTCCCTGTTTCCTCCTCGTCTTCTTCTTCCTCACATTTTCTTCCTCTTCACTTTCTTCGTCTTCATCTTCCTCATATTTCTTTTTCTCTTCTACTTCCTCTCTTCCTCCTTATCTTCCTTCTCTTCTTCTTCCTCCTCGGCTTATTACTCTTCCTTTTCCTCCTCCTCGTCTTCTTTTTCTTCCTCCTCCTCATCTTTTTTCTTCGTCCTCCTCTTTTTTCCTGATTGCATTCTTATTTTTCTTTCTACTCACCTTCTTCCTCTTCTTTTTACTCTTCCTCTTCTTCTTGTTTCTCTTCTTTTTTTTTTCTCGCTTTCTTCCAATGTTCATTTTTTTCTTCTCGTTTTTTTTCCTCTGATTATCTTTTTTTATTTCGTCGTCCTCTTTTTTTCCTTTCTCTTCATATTCTTCCTTCTCATCGTCTGTTTCCTCTCCTTCCTCTCCTTTCTTTCCGTCTTCTTCCTATCCTTCCTTATCTTTCTTTCCTCTCTATTCTTCTTCCTACTTACCTATATTCTCATCTTCTTCCATTTTTCTTCCTCTTCATCCTCTTTTTTCTTAATTTTATTTCTATTTTCCTCTTCCTCGTTTTTTTCTTTTCCTCTGCCTCTTTTACCTCTTCGTCTTCTTATTTTTCTTTTCTTCTTCTCTTCTTTTCTTTCTTCTATTTTCTTCTTTCTGCCTTTCCTCTTCTTTGTTTCCTTTTTTACTACACGTTTCTTTTCTTTTTTCTCTTCTTCCTCTTCTTATTTTTTCCTCTTCTTTTTTCATCTCTTTTCTTCCTCTTGTAGCTCTTCTTACTTCTCGTGGTCCTCCTCCTTTCCTCTTAATTTTTCCTTTTCTGTTTCTTTTCCTTCCTCTTCTTCCTCT
>NC_134801.1:8991864-9074364 GCF_046742065.1 Oratosquilla oratoria
TTCTTCTTCTTCTTCTTCTTCTTCTTCTTCTTCTTCTTCTTCTTCTTCTTCTTCTTCTTCTTCTTCTTCTTCTTCTTCTTCTTCTTCTTCTTCTTCTTCTTCTTCTTCTTCTTCTTCTTCTTCTTCTTCTTCTTCTTCTTCTTCTTCTTCTTCTTCTTCTTCTTCTTCTTCTCCTTCTACTCCTTTTCTTTGTCCTCCTTCATTTTCTCTTCCTTCTCTTCGTGATCCTTCTTGTTATTCTTCTCTTCCTCTTCCTTCTCCTTCTCCTCTTCCTTCTCCTCTTCCTTCTCCTTCTCCTCTTCCTTCTCCTCTTCCTTCTCCTCTTCCATTTTCTTCTTCTTCTCCTCCTCGTTCCTCTCGTCCTCCGGTTCTTTCTACTTATCCTCCTCTTCTTCCTTCTTCTCCTCCTCTTCATTCTTCTCTTCCTCTCCTTTCTTCATCTCCTCGTCTTCCTTCTCTTCCTCCTGCTCCTTCTTTTTCTCCTCCATTTCTTCTTCTTCTTTTCTTCCTCTCCTTTCTTTCCTTCTCCTTTCCCTTCTTGTTCTCCTCCTCCTCCTCCTCTTCCTTCTCTCCTCCTCCTCCTCCCTCTCCCACATATTCTTCCTTTTTTCTTCCTTTTCCCTCTCCCCTTTCCTCTTCCTCTTCCTCTTCAGCCTCCTTTTCATTTTCATTTTCATTTTCGATTTCCTTCCATTTTTATCATCTTTTTTCTATTCTTCTTATTTTCTTTTTTTTTCTTTCTGTCTTTCTTTATCTTTTGTTTTTTTTTTTGTTCCTTTCATAATGAATGTCAGGAAGCGGGCAAACATCTCACATTGTGATCAGGGAGATGTAATACAAGAGGGAATGGGAAAGGCATGCTTATACAGTAATGTGACTCCCCTATGCCCCCCTACCCACCCTTACCCTGAAGCAGCCGAGTTTGTACAATCCCTTCACTGTATTGACACACTTTCTACGTTTTTGTTCTCATTAGGACCAGAGAATTTTACTGTGCTGAGGAGCGGGCTTAGAAAAAGCGAAATCCCAATCAATTTTGGTCTGGGTTTATCACTTAGTTGAATTAAACCGATTAGCGTTAACTAAATTAAAAATCTAAGTTTTACTCCATCACAGTGCATGAGTAAAGCAAGACAAACTCTGAGAGGAATTGAAAGTTGAGAGAAAGAATCCCATTAAATTTATCCAATGTGAAAACTAAAATGTTTGAGTGGATTGAGATTGTCTTTCTTTGAAAACAAATGTATCTTAGAAAGTCTATTTGTTTTCTAAAGATTTTCATCTTGCTTTTTATTATTGATGATATGATTTATGCTTTTTATCACTTGATTTGATCAGTGTTTGATATTTCCAGGCTAACTTCTTTGTTCAAATAACATTCTATTTGTTCTATGGTACATTTCATGATTACCAAAATGTTGGCAAGCCTTTATTTCAGCTTTCTTCAATTTTCATATATAATCCTTTAAAATCTTTATATGCTCAATCATTTTGTGATCACTTTTATTTTTCAAGCTTCATAACAATGACATTTCTAGCTGTCAGTAAAGATCAGTGAAAACGAAGATTTGTCCTCTCTCTCTCTCTCTCTCTCTCTCTCTCTCTCTCTCTCTCTCTCTCTCTCTCTCTCTCTCTCTCTCTCTCTCTCTCTCTCTCTCTCTCTCTCTCTCTCTCTCTCTCTCTCTCTCTCTCTCTCTCTCTCTCTCTCTCTCTCTCTCTCTCTCTCTCTCTCTCTCTCTCTCTCTCTCTCTCTCTCTCTCTCTCTCTCACTCTCTCTCTCTCTCTCTCTCTCTCTCTCTCTCTCTCTCTCTCTCTCTCTCTCTCTCTCTCTCTCTCTCTCTCTCTCTCTCTCTCTCTCTCTCTCTCTCCCTCTCCCTCCCTCTCCCTCCCTCTCCCTCCTCTCCCTCCCTCTCCCTCCCTCTCCCTCCCTCTCCCTCCCCCCCCCTCTCTCTCTCTCTCTCTCTCTCTCTCTCTCTCTCTCTCTCTCTCTCTCTCTCTCTCTCTCTCTCTCTCTCTCTCTCTCTCTCTCTCTCTCTCTCTCTCTCTCTCTCTCTCTCTCTCTCCACAATGTTCTCCTCCAATCACTTATCTTATTGAAGGAGAGATATTCTGTTCTCTTTCGTACAAGGAGTCGTTGCAATAAGGTTTTCAACTCTAGACTTTTTCTTTCCCCTTTCATCCTGTCATATTAATTTTGCTCAAAAAGCTAGGACTGCTCTTTCTCTGTGCACCCATTAATCCAAGGATGAGAGGACCCTTTGAGCTGAATAAAATCTCCTGGTGTTAGCGAGAACAAAATTAAATCGATAGCCACTAGAACTTGATATGTCAGCTTCTTTAATACGAAAATGTTCACTCAGCTGAATAAAATCATTTGGTGTTTACCAGACCAATATATGCCAAGGATGTGGCCGGAGAGTTTGTTGTTGTTGTTGTTGTTGTTGTTATTGTTGTTGTTGCTGCTGTTGTTATTGTTGTTATTGTTGTTGTTGTTGTTGTTGTTGCTGTTGTTGTTGTTGCTGTTGCTGTTGCTGTTGCTGTTGTTGTTGTTGTTGTTGTTGTTGTTGTTGTTGTTGTTGTTGTTGTTGTTGTTGTTGTTGTTGTTGTTGTTGTTGTTCCCTAGACTGTCTGTCCGACCAGTCCCGCCTCCCCAAGGAATGCCACGCCCAAAACGGGGTTTTCCCACAAATCCTTTATGGAGTGTATATTGTGTTGTTTGCGTGCATGATTGTGTATAACGCTGTCATCCATGATGTGTTGAATAGTATGAGGTGAAGTTTTGCATCCTGGCATTTGTCCATAATGCGGTCATCCAGTCTCTTCTGGTAGCCTAGAAGGGTTGGGTGGTGGCCGCATCGCAGTCTGGCCAGATGGACTCTGTCCTTTGGTGGGAGAGAGGATTCAGAGGGATGGATATCAGGGGGTCTGGCATGCAGCAATGTGTTGTCTTTTAGTGTGTTAATGGGGCAGTGAGTGATGTGATTATGAATATGTTTCTGGAGGCTGGTATTTGGTGGTTTTAGAGGAAGAGAAGAGAGTATTTGTGTGTGATATAGATATTTGGATGTTTTTTTTATATTTCATGGTGTGTGTGGGTGTTCTGCTATGTAGTGTAGCAGATGTGCTGTGTTTGTGGAGGCTGCAACAAGTGTTTGTGTGCCTCTCGTGTCAAGGTGAGCTTTGACTTTGAGAACTTTTGTTTCATAGTGTAGGTGGTCTGTAGGTGTTGTATATGTGCAACCAGTAATTGTTTTTAATTATTTGTTTTGTATGGTCTGAAGGGTATTGAGGTGTGTCTCACTGAGATTACATGCCCATGCTGGACTCGCATAGTTCATCACTGAGCGTATGCATTATTTTTATATTGTAGTATTAGTCTTTGCTTTGTCCAAATGTTGTTCCAGTGATTAATTTAAGTGTGTTAACTCTAGGTGTGCATTTATTTTTCATGTTTGTGATGTGTTGTTTAAATGATATAGGTGTATCATATGTTACACGAAGAATTTTCAATGTGTGTGTGTGTGTGTGTGTGTGTGTGGTATTAGAGTGTTGTTGATATAGAGATGAGGAATGTATTTGTGTTCTTTTACCCAGTTGGTGAGAAGTGTTGCTGTAGATTTGGCTGGAGCTATTTTGAGTCTGTTTTTAATCAACCATGTGTTTAGTGTATCAAAGTATAGCTGTATTATTTCTCCGGCTTTGTCTGTGTTACGATGTGTACATGTGATTGCTATGTCGTCTGCGTAGGAAGAGATCTGTATTTCTGAGGTGTCTGGTGTAGGTATATCATGCATGTATAGATTAAAGAGTAGGGGTGATAGAACAGAGTCGATCAAGGCAGTCTTTGCCCCTTCAGCCTGGAGTTCTTGACCTACCTTCAGCTGAAGATCATCATCTTTCAGACGATATGGGCTCGAGAAGGTTAGTACTATGGCTCACTCTTAAGCTTTTGTTATGACATACACCAAATAATATCAATAAACAACATAGGGAAGGAACACAGCTTGAACAATGCCTGGATCAATGAAGACCACGTTTAGTTTAGTGTCTCACCCTTAGCTGGGCTCTGGAGTGGTGTGCTCTCCACCTCCAACCAACAAGAGTATGCCACAGCACTAGAGGGATAGTTTAATCCCATCACTACCGAGGGGGCGCCACAGAGTTAAATATGATAACCCGGTGTCATCCAAAATAAAAGGAAAATTAAAATAATAACATAAGAATGGAAGAGACTGCAAGAGACCATAAGGCCTACACTAGACAGTTCCATGTCCATTACTACCTATCATCCCCATCCATAAAGCTATCTAACCTCTTAAAAAAAAATAAAACAGTTTCAGCACTCACTACATGGTTACTAAGTCGATTCCATTCATTAACCACTCCACTGGTAAACCAGTTCTCGTCTATTTCCTTCTTAAATCTAAAACTGTCAGTTTAAATCCCTTACTGTAAATAATATGATGACCTCTGCATTACACTTGTTAAAGCCATTGATCCTTCTTAATACCTCAATTAGATCACCCCCGCACTCTACGTCTTTCTGAGCACATGTATCATTTTGGTCATTCTCCTCTGTATTGATTCTAGCGCATTCATATCCATTTTATTAAATGGAGACCAAAAATGTACGGTATTGTCAAAGATGGGTCTAACTAACACCATATAGAGTTTAATAACTACATCTGCACTTTTGTTTTAACTATCCTAGCAATAAATATTAATTCCCTGTTAGCTCTATTCCTGGCACTAATGCACTACTTCCTAGACTTAAGGGCAGGACTCACTAACGCGCCCAAGTCTTTTCACTTTCTTTTTTCTCTAAAAAGGTGTTATTTAAGCTATATTTATTTTCTGGGTTCTGTTTAACACACTGCATTTTGATATATTGAAGTTCATTTGCCATTTCACAGACCATTCAAAATTTTTGTTAAGATCATTCTGCAGTATCCCGACCTCTATTCCTGACTTAATTGGATTTTACACCGGTAATGGTGACCCGCTGTTTTCTGTCATTAATCCGTGTTCTAATCCATTCAAACATTTTTCCTCCTATGTTATGAACTTGGACTTAGTCTCTGGTGGGACACTTTGCCTAACACTTTGCTAAAGTCATGGTAGATAACATTGTAACTATCACTGTTATCTGCTGCCTTGTAGACTTTAGTGTAAAAAGGTAAAATATTGGTTACACATGACCTTCCCTTGGTCAACCCATGCTGTAAGTCACAAATCAAATTATGCCTCTCGGTGTGAGCCCTGATTCTATTTGCTGTTAATGATTCCAGCATTTTACCTATAACCGACGTCAAACTGATTGGCCTGTTATTGTGCATAGAAGATTGATAATTGTTTTTAAATGAAATTAACAACGCATGCCTGCCCACCCAAAATAGGCACGAAACCAGTGTCTACTGACTTACTAAATACTTCCGTTAACGGGTCACAAATTTCAAATTTACTCTATTTTAGCACGCTCGGAAAAATTTTGTCTAGACCCGGGGAATTTGTAGCCTTAAGTCTATAAATCTGTTTGACTACTTCTTCCTTGCTAATGCTGATACTAGTTATTCTACTTTCATCCCCAGTGATAGTTCATGCTTTGGATTCCTCTCAGATTCATATGAGTGTGTTTGGGTAAAGACAAAACCTTATTGATCAATAACCAATCCAGGCTGAGGTTCGTTCCTCAGTAATGTAAAGTCGACTAGTGTTAGCCACAACAAAATTTGAAAAGACCGTAGAACAGACAACATTAAACTCGATAACGTACTTTACAGTGTACGTTTTAAAACCCTCAGATTTAATTCAGATGAGAAGACCGGGACCGGGAGATTTAACGCGTAAACAACGGCGACAGTCTTTATTAAGTTTCTAGGCACTACCAAGCAATTCTGTTCTGATGAGGAGACTCCCCACGGAAAGGCGTTTGGCATAGACTTCTGATTGATGTTATTCATAATAGTGCAGCTCCAGCCCGGACGTTATAGATCTCTTTTCGTAAGATCTTGTACAGTAAGTCATAAGTTAGTGACACGAAGAGAGACGCTTAATTGCTACTAGCACCTCGGCTCCTTTTATACGGACAGACAGAACAAGTGCACCTGAAGCTCTTGATAATCATTATGTAAATTTGTATTCACAAGGCGGAAATCAAGCCGGATACATCACGCTATACTTTACCCACTACCAGTCATTATGATAAATTCAACGAAAGCCCCAAGATCCCCTCAACTAGTCCCCTTGATCCGACTTACTGGCCAAAGCCATTCAGTTTTATTCATCCGAGATTAATATAACCACTAAAAGCATTATGATAATTAAGTTCAAGGGGAGAAGGTAAAGGGGTGGGGGATACTGGTACTTAAGTAACCCTACAGTGGGGAGCGAGAGAGGACGGAGAGACAAATACCGAGGGTAAGATGGAAAAGAATACGGCCGGGGGATCAGGAAACTTCAAAAGGCCTACTGGAAAATGAAAGAACATTCTACTAAAGACGAAAAGGAAAAGGAATAAGGAAAAGAGAGGAAGATGGGAGGAAGACGGGGAAAGGAAAGTGAGGAGATTGAGAAAGACAAGAGGGGAAAGGGTGAGAAAGGAGCCAGAGGAGTAAGAAAAGGTGAGAAAGAAAAGGAAGAACAGGAAAAGAGGAAACAGGAGAATAATAATAAGAGAAGCAAGAAGAGGAGCAGAGGAGAGGGTGGAAGATGAGGGGAAAGAGTAAAAAAAAATAAGGACAACTAGGAGAGGAAGAGTGAGGAAAGAGTAAGAGGAGGAATAAAAGGTTGGAAGAGAAAAAGAAATCAAATGAGGACATAGGGTTAAAAGAAGGAGAGGAAGAATGAGGAAGAAGACAGTTGTGGAGGAGACAGAATAAACAAGGAGACTAAGGAGGGAGAAGAGGAAAAAGGGTATATTAAGGGAAAGAGCAAGGATGGAGAAAGTGGAGGACAGAATAAAAAGTAAAGAGTATGAGAAGTAGAAGGAAGAAAAGAGAAGATGATGGGGAAAAATAATTAAAAGAAAGGAGGAGTAACAAAGGGACGATGGTGAAGAATAGATAGAAAAAAGGGGTGTTGGAGGAGCAAGAGAGAGTAGACAATAGGATGCATCTACTGGAGGGAATCGTGAAATGGGGGAAGAAGGCAAGAGATGTTGGTGTTTCAAAACGAGAAAGAAGGGACTTACGCCGATGGATGGCTTCAGAGGGCAGACGGCAGGACCCGGGAGGAGAACAAAGGGGAAGAAGCTGAAAGCACCTTCAGGGAGTGAGGGTAATGAAGGCTGAAATAGGTTTCTGAAGGAAGGTCGGGCGTCACAGAGCTGAAGGGGAAAATTGCGGAGGAATGAGGATGCTGAAGGAGGAAAAGGTTCAACCCCCCTCAGTACACGTACGCTGGCATTTTTTATTAGTTTTTGTACGACCCAAACTGAACAAATTTATTCAGTTGAGGGTGTGTCACCTTTCAGAAAACTTTCAGAATATCCGAACATGACAAACCAAATAAACCCTTTGACCACGGTGGTTCTTTACGGATTTGGGTTTGCCAAACGTCTTACGTCATACCAAATGCAAGTTTGACCTATGGTCTGTGTTGAGAATCTTCCTACATACCACCCCCATTCATCTCTGTCGAGGCACAATTCCTCCGCGTCCTCCACAGAAAGATGCTCCACCACTAATTCTTTCTCGGTTCTTCGCCTTTCCTTTCTTGGACTTCCCAGAAGGTGCGCCCCGTCTGACCTCCAATTATACGTTCTGTTTGTGTCCTTTTCATTGGGCAGCTGGTGCTTCTTAGCGTCATTTAACACAGTCCAAATTTGTTATCTTTTTCTTACTGTGGCATTTCTAATTTAATTTTGTCTAGCTATCAGACGGAGTATTCTAATTCCTACAGTTTGAAACTTATTTCACTTTTTCTTAGCCATAGGCTAGGTTTTGCTATCATAAGGAAGTGTTGGTTCAATATTGTTTAGTCTATGGAGGGCTTCATTTCACTTCAAGTTTATCTTCAAGTAGTAGTTATAAAGGCCCCATGTTATGATTAGACTTAGATATCTTGTAGTTAAATTCTTCATTTATATTGCAATTTGAATTTATCCTACTTCCTAGGTACTTGTATGTAAGTGGCAGTTACCGACAAGTCTATCGAAATAAGCACCACAAGTGAGGACGGAGCATATATTAGTACGATGTCTCGCTTGTTACAGCTTGTTCAAGTACATAGTCGTAATACGCATGACTGTGATTAGATAAGAAGAGCTGGGGGAACGGGAAGAGGGAGGGGGAGAGAGAGGAAGGGAGGTAGGTGGCGGGGGTTCACTGAATACTAGGAAAGGTTAAGGAGAAGGTGGACCAAATGTTTGGGAACAGGAAAGGTTAAGGATATAATGGAACAATTGGCTGGGTAAAGGACAATAGCTCACAACCGAGGGACAAAAGGAGGAAGAAAATAAGAAGAGTGAGCAATTGTCTATTGAGAGTGGGCAACGACCTTGACAGAAAAAAATATATATTTTAGAGTTGGTCGCAACTCATTTCCATATCTTCATTGTTAATGGAGTTCAGCCTCATGTCATGCAATATAAAATTTTCATTATTTTATCCCAATTTTTCATAAAGTGGTGGAGGAGGTCAAACCAAAGAGGTTCAGAATCTTCGTTTAAAGGAAATGTCCAAAGGACATCTATAATCCCGCCAAAATATGGGAAATTCAAATGTATGGCTTCTCTATTACTTAGAGAACAAATACTAAGATTAGGTCATTTGTAAATTGAAGTATTTGCTGTCCCTTACTTTTTGTACTGCTTACTTTCTCTGCTGATTCTTTATTGATATCTAATATATGAAAGCAGTCCAATGGTAGCCTCGTTATTTCTGAGAGCTTTAGATCTATTTTTAGTTTCCAACTGAAACTCCTTCTCAATATCTATTTTGTTCAGCCCTGATATTCAATTTAGCTGTACTGCCTACCATTCTATGGTCACCATTTTTAGTTATCTTATAACCGCAACATTATTAACGCTGTTGTTCCTTTTTTGATGTATACGCTTTTGGAAGAAAGGGTTTATTATCCTCGAGATCACAGTCGTGATGATCTTGGTGCGGGTAAGAAGTGGTAGGATCTTTTGAACTTGAGGAGAAAAATGAGATAGGCAATAGGTGGGTGGAATGGTGTGCTGAGACAGGTCAGGTGATAGAAAATTCTTTTTAGACACCATCCAAGATTAAACTTGAAAAAGTACCGGAAAACAATACAAGAATCAATTTTACCATGTCACCATAAATGAAAGGTTCAGAAATTTAATCGCTCAATATAAAACTTACCCGAGAGCAGTCTGTGGACATAGATGTGGCCATGTACCAGTGGTGGCAGAGATAGAAATTAAACTAAAATAACAAGAACACAGCAAAAAACTCAATTAAGATTGAAATTTACTGAGAAGAGAAGAGGTCAAAAGGGATTTTGAAACAAAAGTAAGAAACATACAGGAAGCACGTCAGAATGAAGTAGATAATCAAGAAGTAAAACAGGAATGGAACTGTTTTGCAATGGGCACTACAGAATGCCATAAAAATGCGTAGTTGAAAAGAGACGGTAACTCAAAAATTGAGATCTTGAATTTAATGGCAGAGAGAAGAGTAGTGAAAGGGAACCTATGTAGGTATCGAGAAATGGATAGAAAAAATGTCGATGGAAAAGGAAGAGTGGCTAATGGAACAATGCAGGCAAATTAGAGTCATAAGAAAATAAGAATGGAGGAGACTCCAAGAGACCATAAGGCCTACACTAGGCAGTTCTGTGTCCAATATCACCTATCATCTCCATCCATAAAGTTATATAATCTTCTCTTTAAACAATCTTAATACTATTAGATCATCTCGCACTCTACGCATTTCCAAAGAATGTAAATCAAGATGCCTAAACGTGTCTTCGTAAAGTGGATTTCTGAGCCCATGTGTCATTTTGGTCATTCTCCTCTGTACTGATTCTATCTGTCTATTCTATCTATATACCAAGGGCTTTTTCCCCCTTATAAGGAGGTAGCTAAGTCAGAGCCACGTACCTATTCTCACCCATATCATTCCCCTCCACCACACTTTTTACCCCTCCCATCTCAGCTCCTCGTGGATGGCGGATCATCCCTGCATCCGCAAACTGCACTGGATCAAACGTAATACAGCAAGATACAGTGCATCCACAGCAAAGCCACTTCACTTGATCGACGACCCTTCCTCTCCGTCCCCTCATGCAGAAAAAGAAAAGACAGGGAGAAATCCCTTAAGGCTGCTTCAAAATATCATTAATACATAAGCATCCCCTACCTCCATCCCCCATCCTTCCCTTCCTTGCATAACAGTATCGTTCATACACAGTCATTTTCCACTCACCCCTATCTCCTGCCCTCTCCCTTCATTGCTCAACAGACATTACCCCTTACTCAACGCCCCCTTCATCTCCTCCATCCATCTCATCCTCGGTCGTCCTCTAAGGTTCACCCTCCTTCTGCCTTCCACATTTCTTTCATTAATAATTATTTATCACTCATTTTTTCCATGTGCCCAAACCACCTCAATATTCTTTCATCAGACCTGTCATTTCCTTTTCCACTCCCGCTCTCCTCTTCACCTCCTTGTTTCTCACTCTATCCAATCTAGTAGACGCCGTGAAGCTTGGATATGACAAGATTAATTGAATAGAAATACGTAAAGGAGTCAGAAAAGGGTATGCGCTCTTGCCCGCTTTATATTTATTATACGAACAAAAATGCAAAAGGGAACTGGTGGGAATAGATGAAATCAGGAGAGGGAGAAAGAATGTGAACAATATAATACACAATACGCTGATGATACAGGCTTGCTAACTCCGAAAAGAAACTCCAAAGACTGAATAACCAACGACAGGAATCATATGAGAGAAGAGGAATGAAGATTAATACCAAGAAGATAAAATTTTTGGGAATTAACAAAAGAGAGGACAGAATGAATATGATAGTATATATCCAAAGTAGAACTATTCAGCAAGTGGAAGGGTTCAAATATTTAGGAGGTGCTATTTCAGAAAAAGCTGATTATGAACAAAAAGGTAAAAACAACGGATTACCTCATCAAAAACAATCTTCAAAAATATGAGAAACCTGCGAGCAAATATATTTATGAACATGGAGATTGGATTAAAAATATCGATATGTTATGTATGGTCAAGATTAGCGTGTGTGTGTGAAGCTTGGATGATAAAGGAGAATGGGATCAAAAGAATGGAAGCGATGGAGATTTTATTTTATTTTATCATTGCTATTACAATGTAGTTGTATTGCGAGACCTTAATACTAGGGTAGGAAACAAACCAATAGACGGAGTGATTGGGAAGTATTGAGTTCCAGGTAAAAATCGTAATGGAGAACTGATGGTGGAGATGTGTCTTGAAAGAGAGTTGATGATATCAAATACAGTGTTTAGGGAGAAAGTCAAGCACAAGTACACATGGGAGAGGGTTGTGGATAATGGACTATATAGTGGTGACCAGGAGTATGGTAGGAAAAGTTAAGGATGTACATGTACTAAGGGGAGAGAGTGGGGGAATATCAGATCATTTTCTGGTGGAAGGTAAATTGAGAGTAGAGAATAGGTGGAGAAAGAGGAAAAGGGCAGAAGGTAGGGAGGTCCTTAGAGTGAACTGCTTAAATGAGAAAGAAAAGGAGAATGAGTGTAAAAAGAAGCTGAGAGAGGAGGGGGAGGGAGTGAAGGATAGAATAGAACTAGGAGTGGAGGAGGAATGGGGATGGTTCAAGGAGGGAGTCATAAGGTGTGCAAAGATGGTGTGTGGAACAAGGAGGACGGGAGGAAATAGAAGGAAGGGTAGTGAGTGGTGGGATGAGGAAGTCAAGAAGGGTGTAGAAGAGAAGAAACATGCATTCATAGATTGGCTACAAATTAGGACGAGGGAATCGTATGAGAGGTACAAAGTAAAGAGAAGATGAGTTAAGCATAAAATAAAGGAAGCAAAGAGGAGAACAGATTTGAAATGGGGTAAGAGTATGATAGAAAATTTTGAAAGTAATAAAAAGATGTTTTGGAAAGAAATTAAAAGAGGAAGAGGAGGCAAATCAAGTAGAGAAGAAAAAGTAAAAGGTGCAGATGGAGAGATGATAATGGAAGAGAAGGCAGTGAGAGGAAGGTGGGCAGAGTATTTTAGGGAGTTGCTAAATGTGAAGGAGGATAGGGAAGGAAAGGCAGTTGCAGTGGGAAGCGCTAAGAAAATGAGAGTGATGAGTGAGGAGAATGGAGGAGAAATAGGGAAAGATGAAGTGAAAGCAGCTGTTAAGATGATGAGAGTAGGTAAGTCACCTGGGTTGGATGGATGCCATGCAGAATGTCTGAAGAAATGAGGTACAGTTATGGTGGACTGGCTGGTGAGGTTATTTAATGTTTGTTTAAGAGAGGGTAGAGTGCCGGAGGACTGGAGGAGTGCCTGTATAGTTCCGCTTTACAAGGAAAAGGAGGCAAGTGTGAGTGTAGTAGTTTCAGAGGGATCAGCTTGTTGAGTGTAGTTGGTAAGGCTTATGGGAGGGTCTTGATTGAGAGGATTAGGAGAGGAACAGAGGGAGTAATTGGTGAGGAACAGTGTGGATTTAGGACAGGTGGGGGTTGTGTAGATCAGATTTTTGTGGTAAGACAGATATGTGAGAAAGCTATAGGAAAAGGTAAGGATGTTTATTGGGCTTTTATGGATCTGGAAAAGGCTTATGACAGGGTAGACAGGAAGCCACTGTGGGAGGTACTGCAGATATATGGGATAGGAGGAAAGCTGTTAAGAGCAGTCAAGATTTTTTACGAGCGTAGTAGAGCTTGTGTTAGGATTAGAAAGGGAGAGAGTGAGTGGTTTGAGGTAAAGGTGGGACTTCGTCAGGGGTGTGTTATGTCGCCCTGGCTGTTCAATCTATACATGGATGGGGTGGTGCGAGAGGTGAATGCAAGGGTAGTGGGTCAGGGGTTGGAGATAGTTAAAGAAAATGGAGAAAAGTGGGAAATAAACCAGTTGTTGTTTGCTGACGACACTGCGCTTGTAGCAGGATTGGAGGAGGGATTGAGGAAGTTAGTGACAGAGTTTGACAAGGTGTGTGAAAGAAGGAAGATGAAGATATATGTGGGCAAAAGTAAGGTGATGAGATGTACAAGGGGAGAGAGTGACAGCAGACTGGAATTGAGGATTAAGGGTGAGAGACTGGAGGAAGTGGATAGTTTTAGATACTTGGGTGAGAATGTGTCAGGAAAGGGAGGAGTGGGGGTGGAGGTAGAATGTAGATTGAGAGAAAGAAGCGAGTGGTGGATTAAAAAGTGTAATGAGAAATAGGCATCTGGGAATGGATGCTAAGAGGATGTTATATGAAGGAATGATTGTGCCAACATCACTGTACGGGGCAAAAACATGGAATATAAGAGAGGAAGAGAGAAGGAGTTTAAATGTGTTTGAGATGAAATGTCTAAGGTGGTCTCGGTACCATCCAAGAATCTTGCCTCATAGATCTGCGTTGACCATGGAGTCGATGATTGCGTTTCGGTTGGCTATCTCGAGGACCTTCTAAAAGCCGATGTAAATGCCTGTTCCAAAGGCTCAATCATATGTTTGAGTCAAGAAGAAATGTAAGTAAACAGGGCTTGCTGGGTAAATTTTACTGTAGCTCTTCTCAAAAGCATATACATTCAAGTTGCCAATAAAACCAATTTCAATACCCAAACGCACATTGCGTATGTTCAGTTGTGCACCAATCGGTTCAAACATTAAATTACTCGACTTTCCTCGCTTGACAAATTTTGCAAGAGAGAGGAAGTCAACGAGAGAAAGCTGCAACGGATCTGACATGAAAAGGCAAAGATATTTATAGCAACAATGAGCTGCAATTCTGGGCTAGTTGAGAGTGAAGGAACTTCTTGAACAAATGTCTGACTATACGAAAACTCGACATAACTCTGTTAGAAGGGTAGCCGCAAGGTATACTCGTAAATTCCATTTTCAATCGTGGTCTAGTTCACTCATGGTTAAGAAAAGCATTTGAACCACACGTAATGAAGGGATCGACTGTTGGCTTGAGGTTATTTAGATGTCAAGAGAGAGGATTTTTTTCTTTTTTCGGCAGTCGATGTGATGGTCGGTGGGCTCTTATCGAGGGAAAGAAAAGTTGTTTGGCAGTTGAGGTTGTTGTTTCCCTCACATGTTTCCCCTCTTTAAATGTCTGCCTATAGATACAAGACCAAGAATCACCACATATAATGCAATGAATATATTATACTAAAATGAGTAAGTCAGTCTCAATGTTATCAGCCAACCAACATAGTAGCCAATCGCTTTTCCCTTTGAAGGACTGAAAACAGGCGAGGTGCTTATAATCAACTTCAAGCAAAAGTTGTTGTCTCTGAAGATCCCTGGTGATCTCTCTGAAGGAAATAAGGTAGGAATTATATATCTCTGCCAGTCTCAAGGTTCTCAGCTTTCAGGCGATCGTGAAGGTGAAGTCTTTTAACATGTTTGTTCCAGCTGAGTTGCAAAGGGTAGTGAAAGAAGGTTGGATTTCTATGAGTTTATATAATTCTACCATAGGCTAAGAAGTGGTCTATGTATCTTGATCATATAATATATCATGAGGAATCCCAAACTCAAAAAAAAAATGGAAAGAGTCCATCCATCATGGAAAAAGTCGCTTTCCTTCTGTGGAACAGCTTCCGGAAAGCCTTTGACAAAATCTATGGAAATGAGAATGTAACTATGACACTCTGCAGAAGGTGGATATAATATACCTACCCTAGAAAAGCTTAGTAATTATTGGAAGAGTGTAGGAATGCAGGTCCTCTGCCTTTACTAAACGTCAGTTGGCGAACTTAACATGTCTGTTGCCATACCTGACTAGAAGACCAGTATAATATAGTTTAAGCAATAGAAACAACTTAGAGAGGGACTGCGAAAAGAATCACTAAAGCAGGTGGAGGGAAGATAAACTTAAAGTTTACTATACAAATAGCAGAAGTATAATTAACAAAATTGATTTGCTGCGAGGTAAAGCATGCGTAGAGAACTTCGATATTATAGCTATTACTGAGTCCTGGATCAACATGGCTGGTAAAAAAAAAATCCTTCCGGAAATCGAAATAGAAGGATATAAGTTTTTTCACAAGGATAGGGTTGGCAGGAGTGGGGGAGGTGTAGCACTTTTCGTTAGAAATACAATAAACTGTATTATCAACAATTCGATTAAGGAAGAGGACTGTACGGAATCCATTTGGGTAGAGATTATAGGCAAGAATAAGAAAGTTATCATTGGCGTCTTATACAGACCTCCTAACCTCAGCATTGAGCAGACTGATCCCCTGATTCATGAAATTCACAGAGCGTCCCAGTACAAAAACGTTGTGATCATGGGAGATTTTGATTATAGAAACATTGACTAGGAAACTTTAATAGGAGATCAGGAAACAAAGAAATTCCTAGATGTGGTGCAGGATAATTTCCTAAAACAAGTGATTACCGATCCTACGAGAGGACTAAATACCCTGGACTTAGTTTTAACTAATAATGAGCACCTAATGAGTAACGTAAAAGTGGGAGATAGTCTAGGCTCTAGCGATCATCAAGAAATAAGATTTAATATTATTTGGGAAGAATTAAAAAGTACGAATAACGTCCAAGTACCAGACTTCAGGAGAGCAAACTTTAACAATATAAAAACCTATTTGAAATTGAATATGAAATGTCATGAGGAGGTTTCGGACATTTTCGAGTCTCAGTGCGTGACCGGGGGTCAGGTCATGACTAAAGGTCGAGTCACGGAGGGTAATATGCATACCTTGGGTCAGGTCATTTTGGAGGCGAGGGCTCAACAGATAGGTCAGCGATTTGAATGAAATGTATAGCAATCGAACTGATTTAATTATTAATGCACAAAATACATTTATCCCCCTAAAGTCAATACGGAAAAATAGTAATACTCTCAAATGGATGACGGACAGATTGAAACATGAGATCGGGATGAAAAGAAGACTTTACGTAAAAATAAAAAATAAAAAACGGGGAAACACACCTTAGATCAAGATATAACGAAATGGCAAAGCTGGTTAAAAAGAATACACGTACAGTGAAACGTAATTATGAAATTAAGGTTGCTAGTCTAGCAAGATCCAACCCAAAATATTTCTTTCATCTCTATAGAACAAAAAATAAAGAAAGAATAGGACCAATTAAAAACGATGAAAATGTCATGATAGAATCGGAGAAAAAAATGAGTGAGGAGTTTAACAATTATTTTCTATCGGTGTTTACAAATGAGAGGTTAGATAAAGTACCTGACTGCAATCCGATTTTCAGAGGGGATGAAGAAAGTAGTCTATCTAATATCAGTATTAGTAAAGTAAAAGTAGTCAAGCAGATTGAAGGGCTTAAAGCTACAAAATACCCGGGTCCAGACGAAATTTTTCCGAGAATACTAAAGGAGTGTAAATTTGAAATCTGCGACCAGTTAACTGAAATATTTGATAAATCAGTAGACACTGGTTTTGTGCTTACTTCTTGGAGGCAAGCAAACGTTGTTCATGTTTTTAAGAAGAGAGATAGATCGTCTATGTGCAACTACATGCCAATCAGTTTGACATCGGTTATAGGAAAAATGCTTGAATCAGTAATAGTAAATAGACTAGGAGAACACATCGAAAGACATAATTTAATTCGTGATTCACAGAATGGTTTCTCCAAGGGTAAGTCATGTGTGACTAATCTTCTATCCTTTTACACCAAAGTATATAAGGCGTCAGATAACAATGATAATTACGATATTATTTACCTTGACTTTAGCAAAGCGTTCGATAAGGTGCCACACCAGAGACTACTAGATAAAATCAAAGCCCATGGCATAGGAGGAAAAGTGTTAGAATGGATTAGAGCTTGGATCAGTAGCAGGAAACAGCTGGTCACCATAAATGGAGTAAAATCTAGGTGGGGCAATGTTACTAGTGGGGTCCCCCAGGGCTCGGTTTTGGGTTCCTTGTTGTTCATTATGTACATAAACGACTTAGACGACGGGATAAATAGTGATGTTAGTAAGTTTGCAGACAACACTAAAATAGGACGCCTAATTAGGTCAGGAGATGACGCAGAGATTCTGCTAGATGATCTTAACAAATTGTTAACATGGTCGGTGAAATGACAAATGAACTTCAATATTTCTAAGTGTAGCGTATTAAACGTAGGGCTACACAACCCCGAAAATAGATACAGCTTAGATAACACGCTTTTAGTGAAAACTGAGTGCGAGAAAGACTTTGGAGTTCTAGTGAGTCCCGACCTTAAAACCAGGAAAAAGTACATTAGTGCCAGGAATAAAGCTAACAGAACATTAGGTTTCATTGCTAGGACGATAACGAATAGAAGTGCAGAGGTAATTATTAAACTCTATCTAGCGATAATTAGACCCAACCTTGACTATGAGGTACAGTTTTGGTCTCCGTTCTACAGAATGGACATCAATTCACTAGAATCAGTACAGAGAAGAATGACCAAAATGATACATGGACTCAGAAATTTGCCTTACGAAGAGAGGCTTAGGCACCTTAACTTACACTCTCTGGAAAGACGCAGAGTGCGGGGTGATCTAAGTGTTCAAGTGGATCAAAGGCTTTAACAAGGGTGATGCAAACAAGGTCATCATAATAAAACAACAGGGCAGGACTCGCAGTAATGGTTATAAACTGGACAAATTTAGAATTCAAAAGGAAATAGGCAAGAATTGGTTAACTAATAGGGTGGTCGACGAATGAAATAAACTTAGTAACCATGTAGTAAGCGCTGAAATTATCAGTTGTTTTAAGAAACGATTAGACTACTTTATGGATGAGAATGACAGGTGGGGATGGATACGGAGCTGCCTAGTGTAGGCCTCATGGTCTCTTGAAGTCTCCCTCATTCTTATGTTCTTATGTTATGTTCTTATAAGTGTCTGCTATTTTTGTGTCAGTTTTCCTATGCAAAAAGTGACCAGTGTAGGGACTGTTATGTCTAGATGACAATACGATCGGTCTGCACTCTTTAAGGGCAAAAGTGAGTTTACTTACCTTTTTAGTATGCTTGAATTTACTTTTTTTTTTTTTTTTTACAATAGAAACCTGTCTTGAGGCACAAGAAGAAAGAACGGTTCTTATTTTGTTCTGTCTCTCCTGATCTAGCCTCATCCTACACTCTGTGTAGTGTGGAAAGGATTCCTAAACACTACATTATCCCAACAAGGTAAAAGACGGGTGTCGAAGGCCCGACATCACTAGAGGGTTGAACCTCTTCATCCTAGAACTGCGGCTCATGACAGCTCCGACTTGGTTACTGGCCTCCCCAGTTTATGCAGAAGGGACGGAAGCCGCGCGTGATATTGTGTTATTATCAGACACGTACGTAGTGTATGATAGATTTTAGGATGCCAATAGAGGGTTCGAGTTATTCGGAGAGCGTGTTCCAGGAACGTTGCCAATTAAGATGCCGTTGCACTTCATATGAGCCCTGACGGCGTTAGGCAGCGAAGGGAGCAACTGACAACAGGGAACTGACGCGTCCAAAGAAGTCAGTTATTGATATTTTTTAATATGAAGTGGCATCGACGTCGTGGACAGCTTCAAAAACCACAATACAGTTACACCCTATATATTTACTAATGGTGTAAGTCCACGAGCCACTGACAGTTAATCCAACAGTAAAATAAGGGATATTTCTGTCACTCATGCAAAATCCTTCCTTAGACAGAGACTAAGTTTTGTCTTTTCTGTCAAAGGCAAAGGGATTCATTGGATACAGAGGTCAAAAGTGCTCTGCCTCACCGCAGTTTAAATACAATGGGTGTACAAGTACTGTGGATGTGCAAATACTGTGGGTGTAATCAGAGGAATTTGTTTAATTAAGTTGTTCCAGTAAGAACTAAGAACACCCACAGCCTCCTGTTGGAAGGAGTTTTATCCAAAGTAAAGGAGATTTGTTCTGGATAGGCCTTATGGATAGAAACCTTTCCTTCAGCTCTTTGATAGATAAGTGGGTAGGTGAAACAAAAGAAGTAAGGAATTTATCTAATTTTACAAACTCAATCACGGAGGGATTTGAATATACGAGGAATCTTACATACCTACAACCAGTGGTGATCTTGTCAGCTCTAAACTCCAGCCGATATCGCCAAGTAGTATTGTTGAATCTTGTTACAGTGCCCTATTAAGTTACCGTAGCCGGCTTTACCTATTAATGAGCTACCCTACCTAATAACGAGCAAATATTTTCCACTTGTAGCAGATTGGCTACTCATTAGAATCTGATGAGGTAGAGGGACACATTCTCACCTTCATGATAAGCAGGGAAACATGGTCATTTCACATGGGTGGACATTGGAATGGCTTCGATGTTCTTTATATTTTTCTCTCTCTTTCTCGTTGTTCTTTACTTCACCTTCTCGCGTTCTCGTTGTCTTTTCCTTTACCTTCTCCTCGTGTTCTCGCTGTCCTTTCCTTCACCTTCCCTCCGTGTTCTTGGTGCCCTCTCCTTCACCTTCTCGTGTTCTCGTTATCCTTTCCTTACCTTCTCACATTCTCATTATACTTCCATTTACCTCCTCGGGTTCTCGCTGTTCTTTCCTTCACCTTCTTGCGTTCTAGCTATCCTTTCCTTCAGCTTCTCGCGTTCTTGGTGTCCTTTCCTTCACTTTCTCGTCTTCACGCTGTCCTTTGATTTACTCGATATCTTTTTTTTTTTTTTTTTTTTTTTTTTTTACTGTCCTCGCTTCCACCTGCTGGCTGTAATTTCCTTCATCTCGTATTCTCACTTTCCTCTCTTTCACCTGCTCCTCGCGTTCTCGTTGTCCTTCCTTCTCTTTACATTCATGTTGTACTTTCCTTCACCTCCTCCTCACGTTCTTGCTGTTCTTTCCTTTCCTTCCATCTCTTCTGTCCTTTCCTTCACCTTCTTCTCGCGTTCTCGCTATTTTTTTTTTTCGTCTTCTTCTTACATTCTCGCTGTCTTTTCTTTCACTTTCTCGCGTTGTCGCCATCCTTTCCTTCACCTTTCCTTTGCAATCGCTATCCTCTCCTTCATTTTTTTTTTCATTCGCTATCCTCTCCTTCACCTTTTTCCAATGTCTCGCCGTTCTTTTCTTCACCTTCTCCACGTTTTTTTCTTTCATCTCTTTTTTTCGCTCTTTTTCTTCATCTTCTCTCTGTGCTTTCGTCGTTCTTTCTTCATCTTCTTGTGTTCTAACTCTTCTTTCTTTATCATCATGTGTTCTTGCCCTTCTTTTTTTATATTCTCTTCCTTTTCTTGCCCTTCTTTTTTTATATTCTCTTCCTTTTCTTGCCTTTCTTTCTTCATATTATCGTATTCTAACCCTTCTCTCTCCATCGTCTATTCATGTTTTCGTATTTATTTTCTCATATTCTCGTTTTCTCGTCATTCTTTCTTCATATTCTCTTATTTTACACACTGTTCATTTCCTTTTCTGGTATGGCGTTCTCGAACTTTTATCCCTTCCTGCGGCCTGTAAATTTATTTTATATTGAGCCATCTCCTTTCCTTGCAGGCCAAGGCTCTGCCTGTCCTCTGAGTTCTTCAACAGAAAACAACTCAAACATCTCTATAGCACATGTAATGCAAAATTCAAATTAATATTGAAAGAAGACCAACAAGGACAATCAAAAGGTTAATGATACAAAGAAAATATTGAAGACTATATTACAATATCGCTTCGAATGAAAAGGTCTGGCTACAGCTGTCTTACCGGAGGAAGGATAGTGTGTCTTAACTCATTCTACTGGCAAAACCCATATTGACGGCTAGGTTAGTGTAATCAAGTGGGGTTGGGAAGGGGAGGTTAGGGAGTAAATAACTTAACCTACGCTCGTAAACAACAGACACAAGCAGAACGCAGCAACGATCACTCTCCTGAGCGTTAAACAGACAATTCCAGTGAACAAAATGCATACAGAAAGTGCTAATTGATACTGAAATCGAGGACCAGAAGAAACAAATTAATGGACAAGCTATATTATTGTGGTGGTAACGGACCACGAGACGTTAGAAAACACTTTCAAATGAACTGTTAGACAAATAATTCAATAGACAATATGCACTCTGAAGTTCCTGACAGCCAAGTTACCAAAGCTCAAGATTCCTTGCAAATCTCAAACAATCCTGGGAGGGTCGCTACATGTAAAAACCTACTCCAAATATTCAAACATTTTTCTGAAATTCGAGGAAATCTAAAGAAGCAAAGTGGAAGTTCTACTTTAGCCTTTGTAGAAAGAATAGACATTCATAGATGCAACAAAAAACAACAACATGGCACAAATTGTGCACCAATCGATTCAAATACTAAATAATTTTATTTCCTTCGCTTGATAGATATTGCAAGAGAAAGAACATTGCCGGGGGTGAGGTGCGACGGATCTGGCATGGGGTGGCAAAGGTGTTTACAGCAACGATGAGTTGCGCTTCTGGGCCAGTTTCAAGAATCTCTGCTGGAAGGGTAACCGCTAAGAACAATCGAAAACTCCGTTTTCAATCGTAGTCTGGTTCAAACAGGAGTAAGGAACGCACTTGAACCCTCAGTAATAAAGCAGTCGATCGTTAGCCTGTGGTCGTTTAGGTGTCGTCGAAGGAGGAGGGGTTGTTCGGCCGCCAATGTGGTGGTCATCATTTGGCTTTTATGAAGGTGAGAAGGGTTGATCGGCAGTAGAAGTGGTCGTTTCTATCATAATCGAGGAAGACGATGGTGACTTGCGTTTTGGTTCTGGACTTCTTTGCGCCAAAGACTTTAAAGTTAAATGATTTCGTTCTGTTTATTCCAATACCTGCTCCTCAGAACTCCCTCTAGATTTTACTTCCCATACATTCCGTTATCATTGTCGACTTCTAGTTTCATTAGCAAATAGTTCTATAGACAGATCTTAGAGATAAAAGTGTTCTATATATTTGTTCACATGCGATGTAGTAATTGGTATTTATCTATTTTTTTTTTCAGCAAAGTCCCTCTGCTTTATTTAGTTAGTACATCCCAAGACATCCTAAGCTCGTAAAAAAAAAAATACTTATATTGAATTTGAATTGGGAACATCATTCGAAATGTTTTCACCTGTTTTCCTCTGTGTGTCTAAAGCAAAAGTTACAATTCTTTCATGTTCCTAATAAGTGAGGGACGGAAGTACTATCATTGAAAGTAGTTAATGCTTTGACTTTCTTGGCAGCAGTCAGCTCTTGAAAAAAAAAAATTAAAGGCAGAGAAGGCCCTAATTACATAATTATTTTGACGTATGCCCTCGTTGTTGCTGTCATTATTTAGCTTTACCTGTGTGCCCAAGTATATGAACTTGACCCTCCTGACCAAAAAAATCTGCCACTATCTATTCCCATCCTGGTGTTACACCCCACTCTGAAAGTGTATTAGTTTAGTTTTGTCTTATTTTACTGAAGATCTATTTTCATCAGCCATTCAGGAAATAAGAAAGGACTGTTTTAAATGTGACATGTTCTCAGATATCAGATAAGCTTCTTCCACGTAAACCAATACGATAAGTGAATGCCCCCACTCTCACCCTTACCTGCCTTCCTTTCGTTTGCAGCACAGCTCACTACAGAGCCAGGTGAACAAGCAAGATGGGAGTAGGCATTCCTAGCCAACACCATATGCTCTAATCACCCTCACTCTCGACGCCATTGCACTATATAATGCCCGAATAATGAGAATCAATTTAGTTTGAATCCAAAGCATGACAAGATCTCCCATGGGGCTTTCTTGGCAAACAGTCGTAGGACTGTTAGAAGTTCATACGTATAATATGGCTGTCTTGTACAAACTCCTATTGCTTTTCAATTACTTGCTTTTGATATCTGTCACACAGAGGTTCAATATACGTGAGTGGTCGAAGGTAGATGATCCTCATATCTGTATTGCTTGAGAAATTGTTCGTGTTCCTATTTTAGTACTTATGCCCTTCAGTAAAGTTTTGTCATTTTGTTTAAAATTTTGTCCACGAGCTAAGATTTGTAGGATCTTTAAAGGAACAATGGCAGAATTGTAATTGACTCCAAAAGAGTTTACAGTTCTTGTAACAAAACAAATGTGTTTTGCTACATGAAATAGTGATTTGGCGGGTGAGGTAAAGTTTCTGCTGGACTTTGTGATTTTATTTTCAGGTACGAAGATTATGTACAATAAGAGATAAAGGAGAGGATCTCCCTACCTCTACTAACTAGGTCCTTGACCTAGACAGTCCTCCTGCTAGTTACTTGACCTGGGCCCTAATGCCAAGTACGTGACCTAGGCACTCCTAGAGCCGGGTCTTGACCTCGGCAATCCTATCTCCAACAACACAGCAGCTCCTAATAAAGGGCGAGGGGTAGGTTTTGTGGGTTGCCGTATGTGAGATGTGTTACTCATCAAATATAGTTATGGGTGTTAGTCCCGTTATATAGGGGTTAGCTGTATGGTTGGTGGGTGTGGCTAGATATGATGCATATATATTAAGTTACAGTAATATAATCGGGGTAGTTATGAGAACGGGTTCAATGGGTCTGGTGACATTAGGCATCTCGTGTGGTGATACTGCGGAGGCGTCCTGCTGTTGTCTTACTTTGCATTAGTCAAGTGTTTTGAGACTGGGAAATAGGAGAGGTCTGCAAGATTGAGGGTCTTACCAAAGACGAGTACCATATTGCACGTGTGTGCATGGTTGGTGATGGTTAGTGACTGTTATATTATTACTGACATATTCTGTTGAAGGTGATACTATTCTCTGCATTGATAATTTGGAGAAACCTGAAATATACTGCAGGTATATTGACGATATTTTCATAAGTGTGAAAGACTACAAATAATCGGAAAGCCTTCGTCTTAAATTGCAAGAAGCCACAACCGAACATAGTGTGGACAACTCCATGTCCTTCCTGGATGTCCTAGTTACTCAAAGTAGACAAAATGTCACCACCAATGTCTACACCAAAACTTCCAATGAAGGACAATGTCTTAATAAAAGCAGCGAGTAACCTGATCGATATGAGCAGTCTACCTTTGGGGCTTATGACAGCAGAGCGCTCACACACTGTTATACCTGGTCAAAAGTTCACCAAGAATTATAACGTACAATCCAGGTCCTAGCAAACAATGGCCTCAGCAACAAAGAGGCTTAAAAGGTAACTGGAAATATTATGGACAAATGATACACCAATTCCAACCGTACTCCAGAGAAGAAATAAGATTTTATTACAAATCACACTTTTCACCAGCGTA
The DNA here is from genome assembly GCF_046742065.1 of Oratosquilla oratoria. NCBI lineage: Eukaryota > Metazoa > Arthropoda > Malacostraca > Stomatopoda > Squillidae > Oratosquilla > Oratosquilla oratoria. The sequence goes on from NC_134801.1 coordinate 9,016,154, forward strand.
CAAAGAAGATGAGGAAGCTATCAAAGACATTGCCGTGGATGATAATACCTGAGTAAATTAACTATCTATAAAAAAATATATATATATAAAAAAAAGTTCCAATCTGCTTCACCTAAACAACACTCGTCAGGAAGAGAACGAGCTAAAAAGGTTTTGTCATATACGAATAGTAAGTGCACTAAAGGGAACTGTGAAGCCCGTCCATCTTCGTATATTGGCATGACGACTATGAAGCTGGAATCTAGACTGGTTAGATACAGATGCACAGAAACCCCCAAGAACCATGCTATAGCATCACACGATACCACATTACTAGCGAGGAGCTGGAAAAGAACAGAAAGTTTCTGGAAACATGCATAGACCCAAGGAAATTAAAAATGATTGAGGCCTTTTTACATAAAAAACAGGAACCCAAGTTTGAATATACAAGCACTCGATTTACTAACACTACCCATCATGAGAACACAGGGTAGGCCAGAAGGCTGAAAAGATGTAAAATCTAGATTTATGAGCATCTTTCAATTATCTAGTGATCTCCTCCAGTCAATATTTATCCTATGGTCAAATGCCACTCATGGATGACACCTGTCTCACTCGCTGAAGAATGCTCAGATAAGCCGAAACCCTAATCGGAGAATATGGCCATTTACGCACAAGTTCTACAGATATTAGACCCTGCAATACGGCGATTAGTGAGATCTATAGATATTATCTGCAAAGAAAATTATCAATGCAGAAAATAGCATCACCTTCAACAAAATATGTCTATTAGAAGACATACTGCCTGTCTACACTAAGTTATTATTGATTGTCTTCAATACCTAAGCAAAACCCATTGATAACAATACTTCTATAATCAATACCCTTTTTGGTGTATTTACGGATTAACTAAGAACATACTTCCCTTCTAGATTCGAATAGCAATTGGTAAATCCTGTCAAATTCAATAGGTTTGGAACTATTTGGGAACTATTTCAGAGGACCTTCCATGAATCCTTTGTATGATAATCTAACACTACATGTTAACGTATTTCTTGAAGAAGAACCCTTTGAAATATTTCCCTTTAATGTAAACAGTATGTCTTTTCATCTGATATTGTATGTTCAATAAAGTAACTTTCATGTGCGGCGATGCAAGGCCAAAAATTCAGGACCACAGTCTACACTCCTTTCAACGCTAGAGGGGAGTGCCCTATTTCATATAAGACGTCTGTGGCAGCCTCTTATAATAATAGGATCTTTATATACTGCAGCATTTGGAGAGACACCCACAGGGAGCTGGGTAGCATCCAACAGCTACTGACAAACAGTGGTTATGAGAGGGTCACCTAGGAAAGGTTAGATAAATTTTCAGTACCTTCTCAACCATCCACCAACCCACAGGCAAAAATAACCATCTATCACCATTTTTGCTACGATAAGTACCGTGAGGAATGTAATGGCATTAGAAGTATCATCAAGAAAGGGTAATTTCCCATTAATTAAAACAGCATCCAAGGAAGCTAGAGCCACGGAGGTTCTACCTCCCTGTACATTTATGGTTGGAGCCTTCTCTCGAATATGGAGGGCCTCCAGGATCTCCAAACGATCAATCTTTTGTGCAGGGTCGACGATCTTTGTGTTCCCTACCAGGATCTTTCTATTCAGGGAGAAGTTGTGTTTTTCCAAAAAATTATTCTTAGGGGCACCAGCTTGTAGATGGTACGTCAGTCTTCTGGAGAGAGATGTCGTCATCATTCCTAAGACATAGGACGAAACTTACAGTCTTCGTGCGGGCAGATGAATTCATAGACAACATTACTCCTCTGTAATGGGTTGTGGTTACGGGTCGGGTTATTTCGCAGGATGAGGTTGGACGTTTTGAAATTCTTATAATAAATCCGAAGCTCCAGCTTTTCTCCACAACCCATAACAGAGGAGTAATTATAGGGGCACCAGCTTGTAGATGGAGAGAGAAGTCATCGTCAATCCTATATAAGACATAGGACGAAGCTTACAATTTTCATGTTGTCTATGAATTCATCTGCGCGTACGAAGACTGTAAGCTTCGTCTTATATATAATATAGGAAAAACGACGATATCTCTCTCCGGAAGACTGACGTACAATCTACAAGCTGGTGCCCCTAAGAAGCATTTTTTGGAAAAACACAAATCCTCCCTGATTAGAAAGATCCTGGTGGAGAACACAAAGATCGTCGACTCCGCATACAAGTTTCGTCGTTTGGAGATCCTGGAGGCCCTCCATATTCGAGAGAAGGCTCCAACCATAAATGTACAGGAAGGTACAACCTCCGTGGCTCTAGCTTCCTTGGATGGACAAATGGTCATCCCAGCACCCCACGGAGCACCACGAATATAATCCCCTCATAAGATCTTTGATCTTTCATCATTATTCAATTCACCTGTTGGCAGATATATATATTGTCACTATTATCATTCTAATGTATTTGAAAATGCTTTAAGAAGGACGAAGCGTCGTAATATACAATACGAACTTCGGTGGTATTTTATTCCGACCTAATGAAGAACAAAGATTCAGTATCAGAAAGGTTGAATCTTTTAACAACAAGCTAATCTTGCACAAACAGTGGTCAAATTTAATTCTATATGTATAAAGGAGGATTTGGTACCCACCTTTATGAATATAACTGTATACATGTACATGTACATGTACATGTACATATACATATACATGTACATATACATATACATATACATATACATATACATATACATATACATATACATATACATATACATGTACATGTACATGTACATGTACAGCTACACAGAAAACTATCGTTAGTAGGGGTGTCGAAACATTCGCTAATGAACATAACCTTATGATACCGAAGGGATGGTATTTCTGGGTTTCGAATTGTTCGAATTCCTTCTGAATGAATATGAATCGAATAATAGTTCCGGAGTTCATATGGATTCACTATGACATGATAATCTTATTTCCGATGGAGACTTCAACTTGTCTCAAATAGTTTCGTTGTTTTGTGTCAAAATGATTAGCGTGATTTACTAACGATAGTTTTCTGTGCAGCTGTACATACACATATCTACACATATACATATATATGTACATGTAAATATACATATACATATACATATACATGTACATGTACATATACATATACATATACATATACATATACATATACATATACACATGCATATACAGGAATAGATATTAGATCTTAAGACACGAGGTAGAAGAAATGACAGAATAGGAGCAGTGAACGTCTCTTTGAATAGCACTGTAAGTGGAAGCAAGGAAATAATTATCAGTGAGAGATGGAAATAGAAGACATAGAAAAGCAAAGAAGTTTTTGCAATAGCTGATGAAAGAATGCCATACAAAACAGCGACGAACAGAAATGTATATTCCACAGTAGCCCATGAAGAAAAATGCATAAATATTGGGTGGATGAAAGATACTGGAGAAATAAACAATGAAAAGCCGTGAGGGGGCATAGTGTGCTGGTGGAGATGTTTGAAGGTCTAAGAGAATGCGGACTGGAATTTATGACAGAAATAACTCACAAGGGATGTATCAAGGGGGTAGAAGAAATGTTCCAGTCCACATTCTTATAAACAACGAACATCGAAGGGACACTTGAGAGCAATAAACACGCACAATTAGTTTTATAAATTATGTAACCAAAGTATCATTACAAATAAAGTGAGAAATAAGATTAGGTAAAAAAAAAAAACAGAAAAGGAAAATGAAATGCAATATTTGTCCAAGGTACTTGAAAATTCAGAAGGCTATACTGTATGTGGATCTTGTAAATAGGATAAAGGAAATAGAAAAATGAATGTCAGAGACGTGATATTTGTAGGAATTTTTCTCTGGAATATAAACAATAGTTAATGTAGAAGAAGAAACCGGACTATAAGATATAGAAACGAGAGTGGAACAATGCTGTGTGGTTTCACCAAATCTGTCCAACCTGTAAAGTGAGATGATTATGAAGGAAATCTACCACCTAGGGGGAAATAACAAAGAGAGGAAGAAACATTAGTAATGTTATGTATGCCGACGACACCTTGATTGCTGAAGAGAAAGCTGACATTGAATGAAAAAATTTAGTTACCACAAGGAAAAAGGAACATACAAAAATTTGAATGATAGTGGGAGACCACTAAACCAGAAAGATCATTTAATTTACTTAGTGTGATGACAGGGAATGGAAAAAATGTAAAGGGTATGAAAAAATAGATAAAAAATCTAGTACAAAATATCTATTTACCTAAACAAAAATATGAATAAGCACAAAGAAAAGGTCAGTATTGTCATATGGATGCAACATCTGGACAGTCAATAAAGAGATGCAACGAAAATTTGAAGTTACTGAAATCTGGTTATGAAGAGCATTGAAGATATTATAAACAGAACGAAAAACAAATTAATAAATACTACAGAAAATGGTGACAACAAAAGCGTTGAGAGATATAAAAAAAAAAAAGACAACTCCTTTTCATGAGACATTCAAGAAGGGAACAACAACTGAAGAATGTTTACCGAACAGTAATAACAGAAGTAGAAAGGCAGTAGTAAGTAGAAAGACAGAGGCTTAAAGAATCATAGGGAAACACATAGGAACAAGAGAGACGATAACCCTGTTAATCTATCCAGACATAGAAGGTTGGCGCTTTCTGGCGGTCATCGCCAGAGAAGTGGATACGACACAGCGGTAAGTGTATGTACATACATAGAATTAAGGGGTGCGCAGTCCCCATAGGTTCAACGCTATTCATATATTACACTGGGTTTAGACAAAGTCCTACAGTTACCCGATTGATTGTTCTTCATTGCATGAGAACAAGAACGAGGGTTGTAAAATATGATCACTCTTAATTGATAAAGCTCACCCACAGGCTTACAATTTTTATCAATAATCCCTTTGATACATTTTTCATTCTAACAGTAAGAGCTGTAAAAAGAGTTCTAATAGAACGTTATGACAAAATTTGCCTGGCCCGGAGTCATCCCAGCAATACTGCTTTCGAACTTTTTTTTTTTCTATTATTATTATACTATTGTCAAAGTCAGTGTAAGAGTAAGCATTGTTCACTAGCATTTGGCGCAGGTGTTTAAGTTCTGAATGGAGCAAGTGCCAAGAGGAGCAAACAGGAATTGACCCCGGACATTTGCCCTAACAACACCTTTGTTGTAGCTAAGCGTTCACATTCCGTCACAATTCACACATTTACCGGTATTGGTGGGCTTACGGTAAACGTTAGTTATGAATCTATCAGAAGCAACTTTCACCATAATGTCAAGGAAAGGGATCTTGTTATTATCATTGAGCTCAATCGTGACTTATAGCCCGGAAATAGCTCGGAAATTGAATCTGAGTTCTTCCAGCAGGTATATGTTATCCACACAAACAAGAATATCAACGACATATCTACAATATAAGTACGGTTCCACAGCTAGGTGCTGCATGACTTCTGTCTCCACAAAGGACACGACTGCCTAAGTAAAAAGAACTTCTTATGGAGATCTCATAGCTGCACCATCTTTCTGAATATAAAGTTTACCTTGAGCGCATTTGAAAAGGGCTTCGGTGGTACAGGTTAACAGCTCCTCTTCCATATGTTTAGGCATTCTAGGGGTTATAAGTTCCGAGTGATAATAAATATATTCTAAAATTATTTTAATTGCCCTTAACATTGGAATATTCGTAAATAAACTGTGGGCATCGACGGAAGCCGTAATGCCAATGGGTCTGTTAATTATGATGTCAATAAACTCATCTGTAGACCTGATAGAATGGGTGGTAAGGATTCAAACGTTTGGCCAAGGAATAGGTGGGGGTGGGGATCTGAGAGATAATGGGCCTTAAAGGGCTACCCTGGCTACCAATATATAAGCCCTTGTTTCCTATGTAAGATTGTCAACTGTGTATCATGTATCTGTGTAGGAAAGGAATTTATCTTTATTATTCTGAATATGACTCTTTGCGGTCGAAACGTCAATTAAAAATGGAAGACTGTGGACGACGTGGCTTTGCAGGATCTATAGTCAGAGGAATTGATAATATTTTAAAGAAGATTAATAAGTGTCAGAATGCTGTTGTGTTCAACTCGATGTGTGTATATGTATATATATATATATATATATATATATATATATATATAGTTACGACTACAGAACCGTCATAGTGAATGGCTAAAACATTTCTCATGTGCACGCATGTGCGTATGTGTACTTTTGATAAATTGTGAGTTATGCCGGCTTTTCCCACGGTAGGCCCGTAGCTCACCTTCCTGACCAAACCGTCAACGCGACGTATGAAGACATGTCAATTTAATTAATTCTACCTTTATATACGTATTTCGTTATTCTTTTGCTTGGTCAAACATGTTCCATTCATTACATAAGGATTTATGTATGTGTATTATCTTGTGGATCTATCTTGTCAATCTTAGGAACGGATTTATGAAATTGCATATCATCATTGTGTTCGGAAGTAGCAAGCGATAGTGTGAGAACGAGAGCTGCACCTGCCTACGTGCGCCGCTTTGGTTAAAAATTGCGTGGGAGCGTAAGTTTTGGCAACAGCGTTCCAACTTCCATTTACGTATGTATCAATGTATAGCTTTTCATATAAAAAAAACTATTAAGTTTCTGCTTGTATCTAAGATTGACAAGGTAACTTTATCATATATTAATTTGCATACCTTGTTGTAAAGAATATCCATGTATGTACGTGGAGATATTCTAAAACACCCTTGTTGTTCGTTACATCTAGCGACACTTGGCATCCCTCCGTGGCCTAGCAGAGAAATGTATATATATTGGTGTTTGCAACGGAAAATTGGTCTCTGTTTATACAGAGTCCCTTGATACTAATCTGATACCTTGTCTAGCCTTATGCTAGTCCTTTTTTCACTTTGCTGGACTTAGACTTTTAGTCGTAGAATTTTCTCGACTTTGTATTTTTTTACGTAAACTATTACGTAGGACTTAGTTTCCATTCTAATTGTCGATATTTCTCGACCTTACTACGTATTGTCTTTGAAGACTTTTCCATTGAATGTCGATATTTGATCGACTATTTATATATACATATGTCCTGGCAAACTTAGCCATTTATGTCCTAAAGGGACCCATTGACTGGTATTTATATATTTTCATAGGACATTTCTTATGTAAACTTTACTGTGTATCGGATCTTGTAATTTTTTGCTCGCTTGGCGACCTCTATTTTTCGATCTTGTTTGTTTTTGTTTCTTTTGAAGGAAATAATTATTCTTTAATCAGAACTCTAGTTTTTTTAACCTGGCCCTTCCCCTAGTCGTTACAGGGAGTAAGGGAAAAGTCTGGCGACCTTGCCAGGATCGAAGGATAGAAGATCGCCAACAATTCCGGTAAGATGGAGATTCTCCGAGATTTCTTTGAGTCCCGAGACCTTAGAGTTTTGCTAAGTGCAGACGTTTCACATTTGCTTGAGATAGGAGATATCCTAGAATTAGATTTGAGCGGATACACTGATAAGGCAGATATACCTAGAGTAGTGGTATCCCAGTTAATTGAGAGGGATTTGTTACCCCCAGAGGCTATTCTATATACCCGTCCCCCTAGATTAGAGGATTCAGAACTAAGGTTAAGGCTTAGAAAAACTGGAATTGCAAAGTGAAGAGCGTAAGCTCAAAATGGAGTTAGAGTTGAAAGCTAAGGAGGAAGAGACGAAAATTAGGTTGGCTGAAATTGAATTAAGTAGAGCAGGATTGAGTTCTGGAGTTAGTTCTTTCTCGCCTGGAGATTTTGATGTCACTAGATATATTAAATTAGTTTCCCAATTTTCGGAGAAAGAGCTGGAGACTTTCTTTGTGCAATTTGAAAAAATTTCAACTCAACTCAAAATCCCTCGAGAATACTGGACTATGTTAATGCAGTCTCGTTTCATAGGAAAGGCCCAACAGATATATTCTTCTCTTCCCCTGAGTGAAAACTCGTACGAAAGTGTTAAAATTCGGGTCCTAAAAGCGTATGAGTTAGTCCCAGAGGCATATAGGCTAAAATTCCGAAACTTTAAGAAATTGCCTCAAGTAACTTTTGTAGAGTTTGCGGCGATGCAAGAACGCCTTCTAGATAAATGGTGTGCGGCTAGTGAAGTTGATTCCCTAGAGAAATTTCGAGAGTTAATTTTAGTAGAACAGTTTAATTCCCAACTAGATTCAGATCTTAGGGTTTATCTAGAAGTTCAGAAACCAAATAGTTTGTCTAAAGCTGCTATATTAGCAGAAGAGTATGCCCTGACTCTCTCAAAGAAATACAAAACAGCAGATACGGACAACCTTAATAGGACTACTTATAACACAAATACTAAGAGTACACCCACTCAGAATTCAAAACCCGAAGTTACACACACTAATTCTTACAAGTCCTACCCAAACTACCGAGACTTACATTGCACTTGGTGTAACAAGCACGGACATACAGTCTCTACCTGTTTCAAGAAACAAGGTAAATCCATGCATACTAACCAAAGAACAACATTAACTCACAACACTAACCGTGTTTCTGATAGTCTGTCTCAAGAAAAACCCGCTAGTCCTCCCAAAGCTATGCCATTAGAACTAACTTCCAAACCTCCAGTTTTGTCTAGTAATGCTAGCCCCACATGTGGTAATAAGATTGTCGTAGATCCATGTTTCCTCCCTTTTATTTCTACAGGAACAATATCCACGACAGAACATGATACTCCTATACACGTGCCCATTCTTAGAGACACAGCAGCTAAACAAAGCCTCATACTGCCTCAGGCTCTTACTAATCCTCAATTTACTTACATTCTGATGTACTCCTAGATGGAATCGATGGAACCCGTAAATGCCCTTTGCATAAGATACATCTAACATCCGATTTAGTCACAGGTCCTGTTGAAGTAGCGGTAATAGACTCATTGCCAGATCCAGCTACTTTTAGCTAACGACCTAGCAGGTAGCAAAGTAACCTTGCCCATTGTTACAGAATCTCCTAACCTTGTTCTAGATTCCCCTCTTGATAACCTTGATCTTTATCCTGCTTGTGCAGTAACTCGGTCCCAGAGTAGAAAGGTAGATGAAGAAGACTCTTTCAATTTAACATACTTATTTTCCTCAGAGCCAGAGACATTAACCATTACAGATCCTCTCCCCTTAACGAGAGAAAAATTGTTAAAGGAGCAGAAGAGCGATGAGACTCTTGTCCCGCTTTTCGAAAAGGCTGCCACTGAGGCAGAAGTTAATGACATTGACAGAGGTCATTATATTCGTAAAGGCGTTCTGATGAGGAAATATCGCCCAGCAGCTACCCCAGCTAACCAAACCTGGGAAGAAATACACCAAAATGTTGTCCCCACTTCCTACAGAGAGAAAGTCTTAGATTTAGCCCATGTACTGGGTGTGGCTATTTTAAATTAAAGTCAAAGTTGTTCGGCGGTATACTGTAATCACTGACGTGTGTATACAAGGAGTACAAGCTCTGAACTGCTGCCGCCAAGCTTAGGCGGGAACTCTCGAATGAGCGAGTATAACATTTGGTTCTTATTACATACATATTTATAAAATACTAATAATATATACAATGATAATAATGTACAATTTCATAATACTTATAATGAGACTACATTCTGCACCAGTATATATAGTAACTGAAAGAGGTGTATCCCTCGTAAGAACTTGAAAGGTTAATAATTGAAAAGACTCAACAGCTACCAAGGGGATGATTTGAGACCGAACATTGCTGGTCAAAACTTTGGGTTGTGAAACACGCGCTGGTGAAAATGGGATTGCCGAGGCTGATGAGAAGTCTCATCCCTAAGTTTCAAAACCTTGAAACACTGATCAGTAGAGTGTTTACAATGACCATGGATATGACAGTAACTGAGGTTAACCTGGGGTTCTACTCTAGAAGGGTCATGTGGAACCTGAGAAGAAACATCAGGTACACTCCTTTGAACAGGGGACTGTCTTGATTTATGTACCTGACGCCGACGGCGATAACAAAAATTACTCAAGTGACCAGACTTGTTACAAAAGGTACATAACTGTAGGTTGAGGAGAGCTATGACTAGGATATGTAGATCGAGAGGGTTGAGGAGAACAAGGAACATCGGTATGTTGAAGAGCATTGCTAATACACAAGGAACTAGAAGGCACTTCCCCAAGTTTACTGGAAAGCCTTGTCGCAAAAGACAAGAGAGTCTCATCAGTCTTATACTGGAGGGAAGATGCAGCTCTTCTCTCAAAAGGCACCAAAAAAGAATGTACAGCAGAAATTCCAAAATAAGACGAAATCTATCTAAAGTGATTTTGCCATTACCTACCCAATCTGCATGTGAAAGTGACTCTAAAGCATCAACAACAATTATACTGGCCTGAGCTTGCGCCCGTCTATAATCAAGAGTGCCCAGTAGGGATACGAGAGTATCAGCCAGTTTGAAACACCAATGGAACGAACCACCACCAGGAGTATCTGAAAAAAGTTTAATGAAGTTAGACCTAAAGATGTCATAATTATAATCCAGAGATTTGGGATCTAAACACGACGCAGAAAGTAACTCCGATGCCAGAGAATTTGGTACAAGCTGGGACCTCACAAAGGAGATCTTTTTAAGCCCAGTCGAAACATTAGAGTGCAAAATGGAGTCCTCACATTGGCGGATAAAATCAATCGCCTTATAATGGGGATCTTGACCAGAGAATTTCATAACCGTTGGTTCTTGATGCAATAGAGTCAATGTGTGCGCCATTGTCTTAGATGAGTTGTCTGGACTGATAAACGAAGGCATCTTTGACTTAGACATGATAGGATTTGACTTAGACATGATAGGATTTGACTTAGATATGATAGGATTTGACTTAGACATGATAGGATTTGTCTCGGACATGATAGGATTTGACTTAGACATGATAGGATTTGTCTCAGATGAGTTGTTTGGACTGATAAACGAAGGCACATGGACATGAAGGCACATGGACATGATAGGATTTGACAACTGTAACCCGCTGCGTAATAACATATAGAATTAAATAGGAAACACCGACACCGAGCAAGAAATAATGTAAATATAACACACTTGCACAAAGCAAATAATGTAAAATAATAATAATAATAATAATATAGAGAAACCACATGGACATGGGACACGAATGTAAGATAATGATATAATTCACACAAACAGAAGCATTGAAACACAGAAATAATGCACGACCGGTATATATGAAATATGTGTCCACGAAATCTCAAAAGAGATAATACAGGTATGCCTAAGGCAAGGAAATATACAATACCGGTAAGTAACGAAAATAAGTAATGTCTTCGGGCGCGATGGATGGGCCGACAGGTAACGCCAAGGTGACGCCGGCAGGTGACGCCGACAGGTGATGCCGACAGGTGACACCGACAAGTGACGCCGGCAGGTGACGCCGACAGGTGACGCCGACAGGTGACGCCGACAGGTGACGCCGACAGGTGACGCCGACAGGTGACGCCGACAGGTGACGCCGACAGGTGACGCCGACAGGTGACGCCGACAGGTGACGCCGACAGGTGACGCCGACAGGTGACGCCGACAGGTGACGCCGACAGGTGACGCCGACAGGTGACGCCGACAGGTGACGCCGACAGGTGACACCGACAGGTGACACCGACAGGTGACACCGACAGGTGACGCCGACAGGGGGCACCGACAAGTGACGCCGGTAGGTGACGCCGACAGTTGACGCCGACAGGTGACACTGACAGGTGACACCGACAAGTGACGCCGACAGGTGACGCCGACAGGTGACGCCGACAGGTGACGCCGACAGGTGACGCCGACAGGTGACGCCGACAGGTGACGCCGACAGGTGACGCCGACAGGTGACGCCGATAGATGACACCGACAAGTGACGCCGACAGGTGACGCCGACCAAGGCTGCATCCACAGCAACCATAAACGAGCGTCCCGCAAAAGCAGACGGCGATATTAGTCCAAAAGAAGGCCGAACGTCTTCTTTTAAATAAAAAGTCACTGGTCCAAAGTGAGAAAGCACTATTACTTCTCCTAAATAAGCAATTTCTGTAGCCGAAAAGATTGTTTCTAAGCTGCCACCAAATGTACCGGGTGTGGCTATTTTAAATTAAAGTCAAAGTTGTTCGGCGGTATACTGTAATCATTGACGTGTGTATACAAGGAGTACAAGCTCGGGAACTCTCGAATGAGCGAGTATAACATTTGGTTCTTATTACATACATATTCATAAAATACTAATAATATATACAATGATAATAATGTACAATTTCATAATACTTATAAAAAGGGAAAATATATATTTCCCAATCTAATAACACGCATGTACAATAGACAATGATAAGTGTACAATGCTATATGTACGTATGTATGATATACAACATAAGAGGCGAGTGAGAGGAGAAGCAACATACAATTACAATGTACGATAATATACAACATAGGAGGCGAGTAAGAGGAGAAGCAACATACAAGTACAATGTACGATAATATACAACATAGCATGCTAACACACCCACTCTTCCGCTTTATCAGGACACCTAGGTGTCAGGAAGACCCTAAAAAGAGTAAGTGCTCATTTTCATTGGCCTACACTAGTCAAAGATGTCGCTGAGTATTGTCGTGCTTGCCCCACATGCCAGTTGGTAGGAAGAAATAACAAACCTATTGCTGTAGCTCCTTTGCACCCCATTCCCGCTATAGGAGAGCCTTTTTCCAAAATTTTGATAGATGTTGTAGGACCTCTTCCTCCTTCTAAGAAAGGATTCAAATATATTCTCACCATTATGTGTTTAGCTACCAGGTATCCCGAGGCTATTCCCCTCAAAGATACCAAATTAAATCAGTAATCAAATCACTGTTGAAGTATTTTACATTTGTAGGTTTCCCTGTTGAGATCCAAAGTTATCAAGGAAGTAATTTCCTGTCTAAATATTTTAAGAATTCATTGATTGAGTTAGGTATCATGCACACCACCTCCTCACCTTATCATCCCCAGTCTCAGGGCGCCTTGGAAAGATTCCACGGCACTTTGAAAAGTATGATTCGCAAGTTTATACAAGAACAGAAGAAGGATTGGGAAGAAGGCCTCCCCTTCCTTTTGTTTGCTGCTAGGACTGCTGTTCAAGACAGTTTAGGTTGTAGCCCAGCTAGTCTACTCTACGGACATGATGTCCAGGGTCCTCTCAAGATGGTAAAAGAGAAGTGGATGGAAGAAGACGTCCAAGTCCCGTCCCTCCAGTATCTCTCTCAAATTCAAGAAAGACTGGTAACTGCCTGGAAGATTGCCAGGGAGAATCTAGAAAATTCTCAAAGGAAAATGAAGGTAAAGTACGACCGAAAAGCTAAACCACGTAGTTTTTCTCCAGGAGACCAAGTACTGGTCTATCTCCCAGTAGCAGGTGAGCCCCTTATGGCCAAGTACCAAGGGCCTTATACTATTTTAGAAAAGGCCAGTAGCTTAAACTACATTATTCACACTCCAGAGAAAAGAAAAAAATAAGAGGTTAGTGCATATCAATACTTTAAAACCCTTCTACCACAGAGTACCCATTGCCAGCCATACTACTGTTGGTGTAGAAGAGACGGAGAGATTTTTCCCTCAGCCAGAACTGCCTCTTCAAAACTCCAAGATATTAGAGGACCTCGACTCTAAGGTAAACCACTTAGAACCTTATCAGCGATGTTCATTGAAGAAACTACTTCTCAAATTCCCTTCCCTATTCACTGACAGTCCAAGACAAACAGAGATAGTTAAACATGAGATTAATTTGATCTCGCAGGATCCTATTAAACTGCCCCCATATCGGTTAAACCCGACCAAGAGAGAGTGCCTACGTAAAGAGGTAAATTCTTTGATTGATCAAGGTATTATAGAACCTTCACATAGTCCTTGGAGTTCACCATGTATTTTGATTCCTAAATCTAACAATACTTTCAGGTTAGTAGTTGATTACCGAAAGGTAAATGAGAAAACTAAGGCTGATGCTTATCCCTTACCTCGGATTGAGGACATCATAGATAACTTAGGGACGGCTACCTACCTTACCAAATTAGACTTCTTACATGGGTTTTACCAAATAACCCTCCACCCTGATGCGAAGGAAATTACTGCCTTCGTGACCCCTGACGGTTTATACCATTTCAACCTTATGCCTTTTGGGTTGAGAAACTCTCCTGCAACCTATCAACGTTTGATAAACACTCTTATTACAGGTTTGCCAGGAGTAAGGAGTTACTTAGATGATATAATCATCTACAGTAACACGTGGGATGAGCATTTAACCCAACTTTATACTTTCCTCAGCAGAGCTGATCAAGCCCGCCTCACCTTGAACTTGGCCAAGAGTGAATTTGGACAAGCCCAGGTGGCTTATTTGGGACATACAGTCGGCAACTCCATGGTTCAACCCCTGGACCTCAAAGTGAAGGCCATTACCAACCTACCTAGACCTACTAACCGCAGGGAAGTAAGAAGAATATTAGGTGTGTTTGGTTATTATCGGCGTTATTGCAAAAATTTTGCAGAGATAGCTGAGCCCCTGACTAATCTACTGAGAAAGGACCATCGGTTTCAGTGGACCCCGACATGCGATCGGGCCTTCGCGCATCTAAAATCCCTATTAAAGCATAGTCCAGTGCTGATAATCCCAGACTATACTCTGCCCTTTCACCTCTATACAGATTCCAGTGAAGTAGGGATTGGGGCGGCTCTACTACAGGAACGTCACGGCACCAAACGTGTGGTGGCATACTTCAGCCGTAAACTGAAACCTTCACAGCGCCATTACTCCACTATTAAGAAGGAATGCCTGGCCCTCATATAAACGTTCCGGCACTTCGAACCCATCATCGGAGGTCACTTCGAGATACACCTCCACACGGATCACAATCCTCTGGTGTATCTCAACCGAATGGCGAATACGAACCAGAGACTCACCAGGTGGAGCCTGGAACTTCAAGCCTTCCCCATCACCTACCATCACGTAAAGGGATCTCGGAACGTTCTAGCCGACACTCTCTCCCGTTGCGTGTCTCTTGAGGAGGGAGGAGTTACGACTACAGAACCGTCGTAGTGAATGGCTAAAACATTTCTCATGTGCACGTATGTGCGTATGTGTACTTTTGATAAATTGTGAGTTATGCCGGCTTTTCCCACGGTAGGCCCGTAGCTCACCTTCCTGACCAAACCGTCAACGCGACGTATGAAGACATGTCAATTTAATTAATTCTACCTTTATATACGTATTTCGTTATTCTTTTGCTTGGTCAAACATGTTCCATTCATTACATAAGGATTTATGTATGTGTATTATCTTGTGGATCTATCTTGTCAATCTTAGGAACTGATTTATGAAATTGCATATCATCATTGTGTTCGGAAGTAGCAAGCGATGGTGTGAGAACGAGAGCTGCACCTGCCTACGTGCGCCGCTTTTGTTAAAAATTGCGTTCCTTCCAACTTCCATTTACGTATGTATCAATGTATAGCTTTTCATATAAAAACTATTAAGTTTCTGCTTGTATCTAAGATTGATAAGGTAACTTTATCATATATTATTTTGTATACCTTGTTGTAAAGAATATCCATGTATGTACGTGGAGATATTCTAAAACACCCTTGTTGTTCGTTACATCTAGCGACACTTGGCATCCCTCCGTGGCCTAGCAGAGAAATGTATATATATTGGTGTTTGCAACGGAAAATTGGTCTCTGTTTATACAGAGTCCCTTGATACTAATCTGATACTTTGTCTAGCCTTATGCTAGTCCTTTTAGTCGTAGAATTTTCTCGACTTTGTATTTTTTTACGTAAACTATTACGTAGGACTTAGTTTCCATTCTAATTGTCGATATTTCTCGACCTTACTACGTATTGTCTTTGAAGACTTTTCCATTGAATGTCGATATTTGATCGACTATTTATATTTACATATGTCCTGGCAAATTTAGCCATTTATGTCCTAAAGGGACCCATTGACTGGTATTTATATATTTTTATAGGACATTTCTTATGTAAACATTACTGTGTATCGGATCTTGTAATTTTTTGCTCGCTTGGCGACCTCTATTTTTCGATCTTGTTTGTTTTTGTTTCTTTTGAAGGAAATAATTATTCTTTAATCAGAACTTTAGCTTTTTTAACCTGGCCTTCCCCTAGTCGTCACATTATATGTATATATATATATATATATATATATATATATATATATATATGCACATTATATATATAGTATATACACATATATATATACATTTATATATATATGTATATATATATGCACACACACACATATAATATATATATATATACATATATATACACATACACACACACACACATATATATATATATATATATATATATATATATATATATATATATATATGTTTCATTAAAAGTGATAGATAATTCAGCATGTTGTATTTTATTTAGGATATTCTCCTTATTACGCAAGATAGACTTGTTCTCTCTTGCAAGATGTGAGATTATTTCTCCGTAGGAGGTCATCTCGGCTGCCATAACTATAGGAGAAGATGGAATGGCAACGGAAATATTTGAGGCTTTGGGAGATTTTGGAATTAAAATTATGACAGAAATAGCCAATAAAGTCTATGGAACTGAGGAATTAACAGAACAAATATGCCAGTCAGTTTTCATAGATTTATCAAAAATACATGGTACTTTAGAATGTAGCAAACATAGAGCAATTAGTATCATAAACCATTTCATAAAGAAAATCTTAAGAGTCATTACAAACAGAATAAGGAACAAAATAAGGCCAGAAATAGCTGCTGAACAATATGGTTTTGTACCAGATAAGGGAACAAGGAATACTAGTTAAAAATATGTTAGAGGTGCAAAAACATCTGTATGCGTGTTTCGTGGACTGCAAAAAGTTATTTGACAAAGTAAGACACAATGAATTAATAGAAATGAAGGAAATAGGGGTGGATGGGAAGAATTTAAGGCTAATCGCAAATCTCTATTGGAAGCAAGACGCAGCAGTGAAAATAGGAAAAGAACTGTCTGATTGGCAAAAGATTGAAAGAGGGGTGAGACAGAGATGTGTAATGTCGCCAGACCTGTTCACTTTATACAGTGTGATAACCATGAGAGATATTTACCATCTAAAAGGAGTGACAATAGGAGGAAGAAATCTCAATAATATTAGATACGCAGACGATACTTTGTTACTCGCAGAATCGGAAGTTCAGCTACAGGAATTAGTTACAACACTAGAAGCAAACAGAAGGAGAGGTGTAACAGTGAATAAAAAGAAAACAGAAATGATGGTAATGACGAAAAAAGAATGCCCAAGGGTAAGAATTCAAGTAGAAGGAAGAGTATTGACACAGGTGGGCCAATTCAATTATCTAGGAAGCATGTTAACTTGGGATGGGAAAAGCGACGAAGAGTAAAAAGAAGGATAACCATAACGAAAAATCATTTCAACAAAATTAAACATTTAGTAACTAACAATAAATTCAACATGAGACCAAGAAAAGGATTTGTAAAATGTTACACTTGTTCAGTATTATTATATGGATGTGAAACTTAGACAATTAGTAAACAAATGCAGGACAGGATAAAAGCAGTAGAAATGTGAATTTGGAGAAGGATGCTGAAAATTTCATGGACAGAATTTAAAACAAACGAAAAAATACTGCAGCAAATAGAAACACAGAGGGAAATAATAGCAACTATTAGGGAAACAACAATTAGAACATACGTGCCTAACGGGAAAAATAGGAGGAAATAGGGCAAGAGGACGACCAAGCAGAAAATATGTAGACGGGTCAAGGACATCTGTAGGAGAAGAAATGACAAATGTCATCTTGTTAAGAATAACCATGTACAGATAGCAATGGAGCTCCATGGTGGCCAACTTCCAAGTGGATACGGCACCCCGCATACGCATACCTTGTTCATTATGTACATAAACGACTTGAACAATGTGATTAATAGTGATATTTGTAAGTTTGCGGATGACACTAAAATAGTACGCCGAGATTCTTAATCAATTGTTCACATGGTCGGTGAAATGGCAAAATAAATTCAATATCTCAAAGTACATCTTGTTAAACGTTGGGCGACACAACCCCGAAAATAGATATAGCTTAGCACATTTTTAGAGAAAACCGAGTACGAGACTTCGTACCTCTAATGAATCCTGACTTTAAATCCAGGAAACAATGCATTAGCGCCAGGAATAATACTAACAGATCATTAGGTTTCATTGCTAGGACGGTTACGAGTAGTAGTGCAGAGGTAATTACCAAACTCTACCTAGCATTAGTTAGACCCATCCTTGACTATGCGGTAGAGTTTTGGTCTCCGTCTTATAGAATGGGCATTAATTCACTAGAATCAGTACAGAGAAAAATTACCAAATGATACATGGACTCAGAAATTTGCCTTACAAAGAGAGGCCTAGACACCTTAACTTATACGCTCTGGAAAGATGCAGAGTGCGAGGTGATCTCATAGAGGTGTTTAAGTGGATCAAAGGCTTTAACAAGGGTAACGCAAGCAAATTCATTGTCAGAACTCTTACACCTCTGTAGGAGTTAACTAATATTGTTAACTGGAATATATAATTTTAACTTACTCCGGTAGCTTCATTGGCCTACGAAGGTTCTGCATAGTTTACTTATATTTTTGTGTGGGTACTTCCTTCTATATAGAGTTGTGTGTATTAATGTCGGAGAACAAGGGCCTAATCAATTTCAAAGTACAATTTAACTAATAATTAATAATCAGTCACTCACATTAATAACAATGATAATACCACTCGCAAAGCCGAACGATGAAATTAACCAACTGGTTCAGCCCTGCAGCTCCTCGCCGGCCGTACGCTTCCACTCCAAGCTCACCCAGACGATCCGATGCAGAACGAACTTCGCGGTGGCGACACAGTGATACGCCGGTTAGGCCGTACTCTCCAGTAGCCTCGACTTCCCCCAGCTCTGTTTGTCGACTGGTCCATGTGGTTCTTCTCTCTTCCTCCACCCTTCGCGATTCGGAGTTTCGGAGTTTCGAAATTTTGGAGTTTGAAGCTTCACAGTTTCTAAGTTTTGGAGTTTCAAGCTTCAGAGTTTCAAGCTTCAAATCCACAAGTCGATAATACTTTTTCAAACTACTCGGTTCTCTCCAACTATAATTATCTAATTAATAAGCCGCTTATCAATACATGATTCTATTGCAATATCTGCTTCAAAATTTGTGATTTACAAGTTACCTGTAACATTCGCCCACACAGAAAGATATTGCTCCACGCAATGTCTAACCAATTACCTCAATAAGTGTATACAGACACTGGTATGTGTAATTGAATTCTAATTTAATTTCATAAATATAACATCACACAAGAATAAGTACAGTCACCACACCTGTACGTCCTTCTCGAGCAGTCGGTACATCAGATCAGCTCCGATATTTGCACTTCCCTTGATGTACCGGATGACCACGTTGAACTGCTGGAGGTTTAATGCCCACCTCATGATTCGGGCGTTGGCGTTCTTGGAGGTCCTGAGGCTCGAAAGGGGCATATGATCAGTTTCTAAAACAAATTTATCTCCGTAGGGAAAGTTGTAATACTTTTTGACGTCCTCTACAACTGCAAGCAACTCCTTTTCCACCGCTGGCTTCAGCTTCCTACTATGGTAACAGGAAAAATAGTCCTAGCCTTTTCTTGGATCAGGATGGCTCCAATACCTTCTAGAAATGTATCGGTTCGGAGGATGAAAGGCTGGTTGAAGTCTGATACTTGAATTATCCGCTCCTCACAGAGGAGATTCTTAAGCGTCGTGAACGCTTCTTCCTGTTCAGATCCCCACGTCAACTTGTTGGGAGCATTCTTCTTGGAAAGCTCTGTGAGTGGCAGGGCGAGGACAGCAAAATTCGGGATGAACCTACGGTAGTAGCCCACAACTCCCAAGAACGATCGGACCTGCTTCTTCGTGGTCGACTGGGATGCATTCTTGATCTTTATTATCTTGCTATCCTGCGTCCACACCGTCCTTTGCCTAAGGTATGTCCCATGAACTGCACTTTCTGCTAGAAAAGTTCGCATTTTGACGGCTTGACTGTCATATTCAGTGAGCCAAGTCTCTTAAGTGCCTTCTCGAGGATCTCCAGATGTTCCTCGAAGGTAGAAGAGTGGATGAGTACATCGTCCACAAAGGCTTCCACTCCATGGATGCCATGCAGCACTTGTCACATAGCACGGTTAGAAGCTGCTGGGGAGTTGGTAAGTCCAAAAGGTAGTACCTTGAACAGGTAGAGTCCATTGGGTGTTGCAACTGCCGTGACCTGTCTGCTTCTCTCCTCCAGCGGAATCTGGAAGAACCCTTTCACCAAACCATCTTAGAAAAGATCTTGGAGTTGGCGACCTTTGCAAATATTTCCTATTGGTCACTCATTGGCTCATCATCTACCTGGGTTACTGCATTTACTCCGTGGTAATCTCCACAGATTCGTACGCCTCCATCCTTCTTGCGTACAACTACTATAGGACTGCAGCTTCCTTGTCGTCGAACTCCTTCTTGACTGCGTCCACCAGACGGATGGCTATTGGGTATTGTTTCCATCTGATTGGTATGTAAGAGGCCGGTAGTTGTACGAATGTAAATGAGCCTGCCTGCTCGCCTGTTGTTTTGAAAACATTGAGGTGACGCTATGTCTATGTAAACACACCGACGGTGGTGACTGTTTTATAATCGATGATGTAATCAAAACTCTGTAAGCGCAGGTTAGCTTCGTTTGACTAATGCTGAGGTAAACAATTTTGCTAGTGGCATTGGAATGGCTTTCCGGATTGGTGCAAGGTGGAGAAGGAGGAAAAAACTATTGGTGCATGAATTCAAAGTCACGCCCATAAGGAGTGACATTTATTTGAAAAGTCACTGGAGATTGGATTAGAAAAATTAGTGACGTCAGACGAAGGTAGCTTAGCGTAGGATACGGGATCTCGTGAGAGAGGATCAAGAGACGATCTAGAGAGACGATCTAGGGAGACGATCGAGAGAGACGATGTAGAGACGAGAGAAAGAGATCCCGAGTGTAACCAGAAGGTGAAATTACAGTGAAAGAAGAAAGAAAATTCACCACCCTTTTATTAACCCAAAGGACGAGAGAACTAGGCACGGGGCCTAGAAAATAGTGAGACTACTGCTTAAGAGGAACTTGAATATTTAGGGAAACTCACTTAACGAAGGCAAGGGGCCTTGAGACGAGTGATATTACAAGTCAAATTTAAGTGTAATGATCGAGAACCGACAGCGGTGGTGACAGTGGTGACAAGGGGAGGCGAAAGGTACGCTGCTCGTCAGCCGTATTTCGTGGCAGTCCACCTTGGCGACTCCAGGCTTATCGGAAAACACTGCGGAATGTCGTTGAAGAATGGTATCTACATGTCTCTTCTGCTCTGGACTAAGCCTTGGAAAGACTTGCACATCCGCCACAGTTTCGCATTGGATAGCTTCAGTGGTAAGGGGTGCGTAATCTACCAATTCCTCAATCTCTGGTACAACCACAGCAGCGCAGACCATCTGCAACTGCTTAAACTGGCTTTCGACAAGCTGTAAACACCCACACTGCTCAGGTGATAGCACGTGGTCTCTTCCTCTGTTCAGCAGTCTTCTTGCCTAACAGCTAAACATGCAACTTGGTGTGTAATATTTTTTCAGCATGTTGACGTGGGACCTCTTTTGGTCGGGTCCCACTTCCACTCTGTAGTTCAAGTCACTGAGGCGCTTGACTACTTCAAAAATTCCCTGCCACTGCGACAGCAACTTGTTGTGCGCGGTGGGTAGAAGGAGGAGACACTGGTCTCCTTTCTCGAGGATCCTCGGCTTCGTTTTCTTGTCGTAGTACGACTTCTGGACCTCCTTTGCTTTGAGTAGCTCTTGCTTTGCTACCTTACAAGTCTCCCGTAGTCGTTTCGCCAGGTCCAGCACATATGAGTAAGTTGTCTTCACTGCGGGGTCAGGCTCTTCTTCGTCCCAGAGTTCTCGCAGTACTTGCAGAGGACCACGAACTGACCTGCCGTAGACTAACTCAAATGGCGAGAACTGTAGTGAAGCTTGGGGCACTTCGAGGTAAGCAAATAGTAGAGGGGCGATAAATCGTGGCCTGTTTGCGCCTGTTACACTAATCTCTAAATAAGTTCTTATTCTTCTGTATAGTAAAATCCTTTATTCACCACTGTTCGCTTCGCTAGTTCTACACTTAGTAATTGTCATTCTTCTTTAGGCCCCATGCCTAGTCCTTCACTCAAGGCTTGAGGGGTGAATTAAATTAGATTGATTTTTCTTATCTTCATTCTTCTACTTGGTTTTGTGAGCTACACCAAGGGAGTCCCTCTCGAGATCCCTATACAATACGTCAAGCCACCTTCGTTCTGACGTCACTATTTCATTCATCCAATATCCTTTTACTTCTCAAACAAGTGCCACTCCATAAGGGCGTGACTTTACCTCCCTGCGCCAATAATTTTCTCCTCCTCCACCTTTTTCTCCAATCAGAGAGGCTTTTATACTGTTTCAAACGATATTATTTACGTGAGCATTATGTCGCAACGAAAATGGCTTATATGCTTACAATTTTTGCTACATCAGCATTGTTTACAAATACAAGGCGTGAGCGAGCGCGTGTATGACTAAGCCCTTTCTGTCGGCCGTTGTTTTTAAACCATTAGTCGTAACATTAGCATACGTCTCCACCTACCCCTCTATCTACTCAATTGTCTACCTATATCTACCGGCCTCTTACATGGCCATTCCTTAGGTTGCTCTGCTTCCATCCGCTTCAGCATTTTCTTGAGAATGCCGCTGAAGCGCTCAGAGAGCCCGTTGCACATGGGGTGGTAATGGGTAGTCCTGAGGCCTTTTACAGCCAGTAGCCTCAGCAACTTTCCCATTATGACGGAAGTAAACTGGCTTCCCCGGTCGGACAACATCTGCTTTGGAATGCCTACGCGGCAAAAAACCTTAAACATGGCTTCGGCGACAGTTATGGTTTCAATATTGCGAAGGGGTACTGCTTCAGGCTATCTCGTCGCGAAGTCCACGCAGGTAAGGATGTATTTGGCACCGTCAGCTGCCCTTGGGATGATGGGTCCAACGATGTCCACAGCCACTCGCTGGAATGGCTCAGAGATCAAAGGCAGTGGTCCGAGTGGTGCAGGCTTCACTAGGCCGTGGTCAGTAGTCTTCTGACATATGTCACATGACTTCACCATCCTCACTATCTCCCGGCCTATCCCAGGCCAGAAAAATTGAGACTGAATTCTATCCTGAGTTTTCTGTACTTTCATGTGTCCGCCTAGTGCAGCATGATGACCTAGCTTAAACACTGCCAGACAGTACTTCTCTGGAACGACGAACTACAGTCTCGAGTCCCTGCTCGGATATATCGTACTGCGATAAAGTCGCCCCTTTTTTAAGGAACCTGGTTTCCGTTCCCCGAGAAGTTATGCAGTGTCCTTCCTGTACATTCTTACAAACCATGGTAAGTGTGGGATCTATTGTTTTCTCGGCAACTACGTCCTCACTATTGGCAAGATCTGAAACAGATGAAAGTATCAGAGGTTTTCCTGGTTGGTCGCTCTGGCGGCTCCTCTGGTAACCGCAGCTGCACAGGATTGGGTGGTAGTTACAAAGGATTACAAAGGCGGAGCATCCCGACAGGAGACCTTTTGGTACATATCTAGGTCGGATGCGAAAAAACAATAATGATAATAATAATTTGATCAATAAAAACTATAATAATGTAAACAACAAATAAAATACATAAATAAATGCATAGGTATAGTTAAATAATAAACAAACAGGTAAATAGTAAATAATAATAAATTGACATATAACTAATAATAAATGAGAATCAAACAGACAAATGATAACAAAACAAAAACAAATAATATAAAATAAATTATAATCATTACAGCATCTTGCTTAGGTGTTTATCTAATGAGTCTTAAAGCTTCGAACTGAACTACATTGCACTGCCTCTGCAGGAAGTTTATTCCATTCATTAACTACACGGTTGGCGAAGTTGTTTCTACCCACTTCCAAACTAAATCTACTTCCTGACAGTTTGAAACCATTATTTCTTGTCGGATTCTCATTTAGTGTGAAAATGTTGTCACTTTTGATGTCAATCCCCTTTAGAAGCTTAAAGACCTGTATCAAGTCACCTCTGAGTCTATGTTTTTTTAGGGAAAACAGATTCATGTTTTAGTCACTTTTCGTATGATTTGTTTTTGATATTTGGAATCAGTTTTGTGGCTCGCCGTTGTACTTTTTCCAGTCTATGTCGGTGACCATACGGAAACAGCATATTCCAAATGTGGACGAACTAACGATTTATATAGCTTGTTAATGAGTGATGGACTTTTGAAGTAAAAAAAATCGCGCAATCAGTCCTAGAATCTTATTTGCTTTCTCAGAGGCTGAAATACACTGCTTGGATGATTTGAGATTGTTACTGATAATTACGCCGAGATCTTTTTCACTATTCACTTTTGATAACGAATTTCCAAATAATTTGCAATCATACTTACTATAATTTTTACCTATACATTTACTTGTGTTAAATTTCATTAGCCACTTTTCAGACCATTGCTGTAATTTATCTAAATCTTCTTGAATATCAAATTGGCTTAAGTGATTATTTGCCATTCCGCACAGTTTTGTATCACCAGCAAATTTGGAAACAGTAGATTTTAGTCCATGGTCTATATCGTTTATATATACTATGAATAAAAGTGGCCTAAGAACGGAACCCTGAGGAACTCCACTTGTAACATTTTTCCATCTAGAAGTTTTTCCATTTAAAACAACTCTCTGTTTCCGATCATTCAACCAATTACTAAGTCCAACTTAATAGGCTACCACTTCTTCCGTGTGAAGCTAATTTAGTAAGTAGTCTTTCGTGGGGGACAGTATCAAAAGCTTTTGCAAAGTCTAGATATA
The DNA here is from genome assembly GCF_046742065.1 of Oratosquilla oratoria. NCBI lineage: Eukaryota > Metazoa > Arthropoda > Malacostraca > Stomatopoda > Squillidae > Oratosquilla > Oratosquilla oratoria. The sequence goes on from NC_134801.1 coordinate 9,041,150, forward strand.
TCAAATCTATATTGTTTCTTTTGTCATAATTCGAGATAACTGTGTTGTAGAATTCAAGTAAGTTAATCACGTAAGAACGTTTCCGTCTGAAACCATGCTGGTTATCATTTACCAAACGGTTTCTTTCTAAATGATATTCGATAGCATCTCTGATGATAGTTTCCATTATTTTTCCTAAGATTGAAGTCAAACTTATAGGCCTATAGTTATTTGGTTTCTTTTTGTCACCTTTTTTGAATATGGGAGTAACGTTAGCTAGCTTCCATTCTCTTGGGACATCTCCGGATATGATGGATTTCTTGAAAATAATTTCTAATGGAACAATAATCTCATTTTTCATTTCCTTTAAGATTATTGGATGCCAACCGTCAGGCCCTGGTGTTTTATTAACTTTGAGTGTCTGTATACACCTTTTAATTGTTTCTTTTGTTATATTCACCGTAGTAAGTTTACCCTAGACTTTTCACATGTTTTAGTTTGGAGTTCACTTTGAGGTGTTTCGTTTACGAATACCGAGCTAAAATAATTATTTAAAGTATTACACATTCCTTCATTTGAATATTCAAGTTGACCGTCAGCAGATAATAGTAGACCAATGTGATTCCTAACAACCTTTTTATCTCTAATGTAACTATAGAATTCTTTGGGATTGTCTTTGGATTTATCAGCGATATTCATTTCGTATTTCCGTTTTTTTTTTCTTCTTTTTTTCTTTTTTTAATCTCTCTGTATTGATACATAGCTTTCATTGTCATTAGATGCACCCGAGCACTTATATTTCTTATAAGCCTGTCTCTTTTTAGCAATACTTTTTCAGTTTCTTTGTCGAGCCACTCTGGGCGAGCCTGATTTGGGACACGTTTATCCTTAAAAGGAATGTAAGTATGAATCATCTTAGTGAGCGTATTTTGAAATATTTCCCACATCTGATCTACAGGTTTTTTGCTTAATTTTGCCTCCCAATCTATAAGCTGAAGCTCCTGACGTTGTTCTATGAACTGAGCTTTACTGAAATTGGGTATTTTAGAAGCACAAGTATCTATTTAAAAAAAATAGGAGTTTGAGTCTAAGTTGTGATCGCTATTTGCAACAGTTTCACCGACTTCTACATCAGCTACCATGCTTTTGTGGCTAGTGATCAATAGATCGAGGAAGTTTCCATACCTTGTGGGCTTTTTTACATGCTGAATTAAGTAATTGTCACCAAGAAAATCAATCAAGCGACTACCTATATGGCCATGTTCAAGGGTCATCCAATCGATGGCAGTAAAATTGAAATCACCCATTATCAATAAATCCCGGTTGCAGAAACCAGACAGTTCTTGAAATAACAGTTTGTCGTCTGCTAATGATAATGTCTTTCGCCTATATATTACACCTACATTCATTTTTTTTTCATTTGTTTGGGTTAACTCAACCCACTAACTATCATATGCATCCTGTGAGCAAAAGTTCCTGGCTCCAGGAATGATTCCAACAACAAAGTCTGCTACTGCCTCCTCCATGACTGCAGCAATGGTTTGTCCGATGTAGAAAGGAATAACCACCTCAACCGTAGCCAAGGGGCAGTCCACCTGAGTCCCGTTAATAAGGCTCACGTTCACGGAATTATCGGTGTAACTTTTAAGCGTTATTAGTCTCTCCTTGACACAACACACCGTCGATCCGTTGTCCCTTAAAACCTCTGCGGTAACACAATTTACCTTGCCAGGCTGAACCAGGAGCCCTGTACTTCTGAGATTTGAACTTAATACATCAGACAAATGCACGTGTTGGGGCGTTGACACGGAACCGGCGGTGACACACCTCCTTGTGGAGCAACTTTTGGAGAAGATTCATCAGGTATTCATCCGTGGTGTACTGCTGCCGCAGCCTGCTGATTCTTCTGACTTCTGTGACCTTTCCAGCCACCACGAGAGTAGGGCTGGTTCCTCATTTGCTGTTATTGGCTCTGAGGAGAAAAGGATTGAGCAGTTCGTTGCGGTTTCGACAGCTGTGTAGATGACTGTGGTAATCTGTTGTAGTAGCGTTGAGCTTGTGTGTTAGACCATTGTTATGTCTGAGAATGAACAGGTGGAGGCAACTTCTTGTGAATTTGCTTCCTTGTGTGGTACCCATAAGCTACAAAATGTGCGTCGGCCAGGTCAGTTATTTGCTGGAGGTCCTTGACTTTCTGCATCTTGAATTGAGCCACCAGTTCTGTGAGACACGATTTCTCTAGCTGGGTGCGCAGCATCAAGTCGCGCAGACCCTCGACAGTTTGCGGAGTCTCGTCCTTTTCCACCCGCTGGTCCAAGCAACTCTTCAGTCGAGCGCAAAACTGAGCAACCGTCTCCTTGTACTGCAGCATAGTTCACTGATATTAGTCGAGCGCATCCTCCAGTGTCATACCATAAGCAAGAAGTAAGGCCCTCTTCATACCTTCATAATCCCGTATTGAGGAGTCAAGACGTTGAATCATGTCGAGAGACTTCCCGTCGAAGAAGTTCATAAACTCGACCTTCTTGATATCTTCACTCAGGTTGTACGTGGTCGCCACCATCTGGAACTTGTCAGTAAAAGGCTCAATCGCTTGACCTACCTCATACTTGGGAATGTTGAGCCGGTGTGTAGAGAACTGCGTTGGAACAACAGGAGTGACACCTGGCAAGCTGGTACCATCGGTCTGAGGTTGGGAAAATTTGAGCTGCAGCATCTCCTTCTCATGCAGCCGTTGCTCCTTTTCATGTTCCAACTCTTTCTTTTCATATTCCAGCTTGAGTTACTCGAACTCACGTTCCTGCGCTCTGTTGTCCCACAGGTGCTGCTGCCGTACACGGACGTATCCTCAGATCTCCTCAGTATCCGTTTACCCCAGGGCTGCCGCCTCACTCGTCATCTCCTGCACGGATATGACTCGCACACTTCTGTAACTTTAACTTTAAAGGTCACAACAATAAAAGTTTTACTACCAGAGTGTGAATAACGCAAAAAAAAATGCCACGTTGGGCGCCATTTTATGTCAGAACTTTTACACCTCTGTAGGAGTTGACTAACATTGTTGAATGAAATATATAATTTTTATTTTCTCCGGCAGCTTCATTGGCCTACGAGGGTTCTGCATAATTTATACTTTTGTGTGGATACTTCCTTCTATATAGCGTTGTGTATATCAATGTCGGAGTACAAGGGCCTAATCAAACCATTTCAAAGTACAATTTAACTAATAATTAACAATCAGTCACTCACATTAATAACAATAATAGCATCAAAACAATTATATATATATACAGTCGAAATATACAGTTTCCCTGTACTTCCGTCATTTTTTCTCCGATAGTGGGTTAATAGTGAACATATATATAATATATATATATATATATATATATATATATATGTATATATATGTATATATATATATATATATATATATATATCCACATCCACACACACACACACACACACACACACACATAGACATAACTAATTAAATAATCTCACAATGAGTTCAGATTCCGATGTCGCTCGATTGTTCAGGACAGCAGAATCTCACCACCGGGGCGACAGCAACTGGCACTTCACAATGGTCACAATTATCACAACCCCGAATTAGCGACACCAAACACTGGATCGGGGGGCGGGGAGGTCACTCGCAAAGCCGAACGATGAAATTAACCAACTGGTTCAGCCCTGCAGCTCCTCGCCGGCCGCACGCTTCCACTCCAAGTTCACCCAGACGATCCGATGCAGAACGAACTCGCGGTGGCGATACAGTCATACGCCGGCTAGGCCGTACTCCAGCTCCAGTAGCCTCGACTTCCCCCAGCTCTGTCTGTCGACTGGTCCAGGTGGTTCTTCTCTTTTCCTCCACCCTTCGCGATTCGGAGTTTCGGAGTTTGAAGCTTCACAGTTTCTAAGTTTTGGAGTTTCAAGCTTCAGAGTTTCAAGCTTCAAATCCACAAATCGATAATACTTTTTCAAACCTCTTGGTTCTCTCCAACTGTAATTAATTAATCAGCCGTTTATTTACTCATAATTCCATCGCAATGTCTGCCTCAAAATGTGTGAGTCACAAGTGACTTGTGACAGTCATATTAAGACAACAGACCAGGACTTGCAGTAATGGATTTAAACTGGATAGATTTAGATTTAAGAAGGAAATAGGCATAAATTGTTTTACTAATAGGGTGGTCAACGAATGGAGTAGACTTAGCAACAATGTAGTGATCGCTGAACCTATCAGTTGTTTTAAGAAACTGTTAGACAATTCTATGGATAGGGATCACAGGTGGTAATGGACATGGAATGAACTGCATAGTGTAGGCCTTATGGTTTCTTGCAGTCTCCTTCAATCTTATGTTACAAATATATATATACATATGTGTATATATGTATATATATACATGTACATGTATATATATATATATATATATGTATATATATACATATATATATACATATATATGTATATATATATATATATATATATATATATGTGTGTGTGTGTGTGTGTGTGTGTGTGTGTGTGTGTGTGTGTGTGTGTGTGTGTGTGTGTGTGTGTGTGTGTGTGTGTGTGTGTGTGTGTGTGTGTGTGTGTGTGTGTGTGTGTGTGTGTGTGTGTGTGTGTGTGTGTGTGTGTGTGTGTGTGTGTGTGTGTGTGTGTGTGTGTGTGTGTGTGTGTGTGTGTGTGTGTGTGTGTGCAAAGTAGACCATTTGGAAAAAGAAACTAACGAAGCAGAGCGCTTTCGTATATTACATATTCAGTGCAAAATGATGTAATATACGAAAGCGCTCTGCTTCGTTAATTTCTTTTTCCAAGTGGTCTACTTTGCATAAGTGAACACACGTACCCGTGTTCTTATTAGCATATTTATATATATATATATATATATATATATATATATATATATATATATATATCTTTTTTCAACCACAAATCACTTTTAATTCCATGCCATCGCAGTCGAGACTGAAGAATCGCTCGATGGAGGCATCCGTTGGAAATTGAAACGTGGACGAGCCGAGGATTCGAACCCAGCTAACTCGTAACAAAGTTACAGTGACGTATTGATTTAAGTCACTGTAACTTTGTTACAAGTTAGCTGGGTTCGAATCCTCGGCTCGTCCACGTTTCAATTTCCAACGGATGCCTCCATCGAGCGATTCTTCAGTCTCGACTGCGATGGCATGGAATTAAAAGTGATTTTTGGTTGAAAAAATATATTAATTGATCACTGGGAACCATTCAGTGTATACGTGTAATATATATATATATATATATATATATATATATGTACATATATATATATATACATATATATATATATATATATATATATATATATATGAGTGTGTGTGTGTCTGATTTTCATTTATTATTAGTTATATGTCAATTTATTATTATTTACTATTTACCTGTTTGTTTATTATCTAACTATACCTATGCATTTATTTATGTATTTTATTTGTTATTTACATTATTATAGTTTTATTTATTGTTTTATTATTAATATGATTTTTTTTTCGCATCCGACCTAGATATGGATCAAAAGGTCTCCTGTCGGCATGCTCCGCCTTTGTAAACCTTTATATAACATACGTGGTGATAGAATTTTGGAGATGCTTAGAGGTGAGCCAGTTGTTATTTGCAGGTGACATTACCTTTGTGGCTGGGTTAGAATATATACTGAGGCAGTTAGTTTCGGTATATGAGAGGAGAAAGCTGAAAGGAAATGTGGACAAAAATAAGGTAATGAAACGTATAATGGGTAAGTGTGGCAGTTAGTGAGAAGTCCAGGTGACATAGGCAACAAATCAAAGGAAATGTACCCTTGCTAAATGGTTGCATTCAAAAGTTCTATTCATCGCTAAGCGATTTTATTCAGATCAAAGTTGAGGCAAAGTACAACCTGATATGGGATGGTTGAATAAAAATAAACTTTCATCGAAATAGCCCGCAACCCATTCGCTACGCGGGAGGTTTGAGAATAAAATGAAAAATACCACTTTATACGTAAGGGCTTAATCTAGATAGGCTGTAACTCCTTCGCTACGGGAGAGCTGCTATGGAAACAAGGAAGATAGCTGATAAGCAGCCGGAATAATTGGGAAAGTGTCACTTGGCGAAGAAGGGGCTTATTGATATTGTCTATAATTTCTTTGCTACAGGGGAGGCGCCGCTGAGATGAACAAATTAGCATATTGGCAGTCTAATTGAAAGGAAAAGCGCCGTCTGCTACGAAAGAAGTGGATACATCTTTTATGAGCTCGGGACCAAATGGAATGAACATACACATGGGGGTAGCAAAGGAGCATCTTGATTTGCCATCAGGATGTGTTGTAAACAATTATACGCTACAGTGCACGACCTCCTTTATCAAGTTCATGTTTTCCCAAATGTATACGACCGAATTTTGACAGAGGAACTCCTCCTACTGTTTCAACTCTGTCGTTCTCCTTACCCTTTCCTCTTCCCATTTCCCCTTTTCACGGTCCCAAAGAACACCTGAGTTCACAAAGGCCCACTGGACGAAAGAGCGTACAAGACAGAGGCGGAGCTCGCTTTGTCCAATGCGAGCCAATGAGAGTAAATTGAGGTTAATTTCAATATTGCAAGGCCGGCAATCAGAAGGCAGCCGGCCGGACAGTGCAGGTCGGATGTGCCACTCCCTTCTGCGTCGTCACTCACACTCCCATGCCCCACTCTCGCACTCTCGCGGCAGTGTCACGTTGTCCCACTTACACAGCCTGTTGAGCCTGACGAGCTGAAATATACTTGATGGCAGTGTGGTAGGATGAACCCGGATGTTGCATGTAAGAATACTTGCCGTGCACTGCACAGTGCACGGTTTAATCTAATTATTAGGTTTTAATTTCAGTTCGATCCTTCTCCCATGATACTGTGTGCGCGCGTCAAAACTCGATAAATCATCAGAAAGTGCTTCATTTTGTTATTCCTGTTTTGGCTGTCAACTGACGATTCCGTTCAGTGGAGGTGTGACCCTTGGACTCAAGGGAACAACGCGTCCGAGTTTATGTTGTTCATAGTTGCTACTTCTTGCCAAATGACGTTTTGACACCCAGAATTGGGGGTGCGCAGTTACTAAACGACACCTAACCAGGTTTTCATAGGTTGAGGCTTCTGCGTAAACTAAGATTAGGTAATAATGATGATGGCTTATTACTTAAAATGATTAATATGCAAAAAAAGAATCCCTACCTTCATACATCGCATGAATAATGTGTGCATATTCGTTGTGTCTAGGATAGACTTCCCTGAGTTGATTTGTTACCAAGAACGATATCACATAGTGGTGGTTCTGAGCTTTTTCACTACCTCTTCCCTCCCAAAAATAAGTGAATGGATGAATGATATATAGATGGATAGATAAATGAATAAACACACTGATAGATACACGGATACATAACGGAATAAATGAGTGAATGATTAATAGACGAATAGATAACAAGTAGATAAATCAATACGAAATTCAACCAATAAATCAATACGTCAAAAACAGTAAATTGATAAATTAATCAAAGTGAATAAATAAAGGAAAACAGATTTAAAAATGTGTAAATGATTAATGAATAATTCAAAAAGAATACGTCGATCAACCAATCACCATAGATAAATGAAGAATAAATTAATGAATTAATAAAAAATTAATAAATGAATGAATAAATTACTTGATAAAGCACACACACACACACACACACACACACACACACACACACACACACACACACACACACACACACACACACACACACACACTACGGAGGTCCGGGTTCGACCCTCGCCCGGGGCTGAAATAATATCAGTATCGCAGCGCTGAGGGGTGTTACTCCAACTCTCGTGGGCGGGGAGTTGGGGGGGTGTGTGTGTGCAAGGTCATAGCATTACCCATAGATCGGACCTACGAGCTCTGAGCTCTCTTCCAGGAGGGAAATAGCTGTCGATCACGAGTCCAACACGTGATCCAAAGACCAAGTGAATACACACACACACACTGTCACGTCCTTGACATGAGTAGAATCCTGTGGTTGTGCTGTGTCATGCCTTTGTGTGAATGGTCTCCTGCTTGTAATTTTAAGGCACGCCTGGCGTGAATTTATGTCGACAATATGTAAAGTTATGTATATGTATTTGCTTGTTCATAACTGCAATACCAAGTCTGTTGGGGCGCGCCCTTTACGTCTGCTCGCAGGTAATACGAAGCAGAAACGCATCTGATTTGAAAGGAAAAAGCTCACTCTATCTTTCCATTGGCTGACGATCTTCAAACTATCTAGTTTAGATTCGTTTGACAATGTGTGAAACGTCGGCTCCCTTTTGCTAAGTATAAAAGGGCCGGGACCTAGGACGACCGAAACCACCACGTCGGGACTGTTCAAATTCACACAAGGCTTAATGACGTCCTTATAAGTCGATAGCCTAAAAAAATAAAATAAATTAATTAATTAATTAAATAAGAAATAAAAAAAAAGGAGAGAGACCGAAGCAGAGCAAAGAACTCAGACAGAGATCAGAGATCGCAGATGTCAGAAGTCGGCAGAAGTCAACCGAAGTCATAGCAGAAAAAGAAGTTGAAGCCCAAGGCCCATTTGAATCTACGTAGAATTATCTACAAATCGTCGACTTACGACAACTCCACTAAACAACTCCTTTGGACCATAATTACTGGCCGCCTTCAAAACGAAGTATTGTCAATCAATCTTCGTTATTCGAATTCATCGAACATTATCCCTATTGCTGCTTGACTACGAGCGACGCGACTCTTCTGTTTTTCTCATCAAATATTATTTTGTTCCTGACTACCAGAACCTTCTCCTACCCGAAGAAACTACAAAAAAAAATCTTCCCCTTTTCAGACGTATCGTTCATATCAAACCTCTACTACTTGAAGCTGCCATACCAAAATTTATCGTTCACCTCAAACTACCTATTCGTCCCCATAGTGATGGGACTTTGTTTCGCTCATCTGATCATACGTGAATCTTACGACCTCAACAACTGGTAATATATATCCATATACTTTTGTCATTTGTACATACATACATACATATACCAAGGCTTTTTCCCCCTTCCAAGGGAGGTAGCCAAAAAGGGAAAGGCACAAAAACACTCCCACCCATTTCATCCCTAAATACACTCCACACCCCTCCCACCCTTCCTCTCATCTGAGCACCTCCTGGATGACGGGTCATCCCTGCACCCTGCCCACCGCCCTGGGTCAGAAGAAGTGTCGCAAGACACAGTACATCCACAGCGAGGCCGCTTCATTTAATCGGCGACCCCCCCTCTCCGTCCCCCTTTGCATATAAGGCGAGGACGGGGAGAAATCCCTTCGGGCTGCGTCAAAAATTACTCACAAATACTACCCCACCCCCCACTTCCCCGCCCATTCCTCCTCATGCAGTCACAACATCATCCATATACAACCATTCTCCACTCACCTCTGTCTTCCGTCCTCTCCCTTCCTTCCTCAACAGACATTCCCCTCTTCCCCAAAGCCCCCTTCACCCCATCCATCCACCTCATCCTAGGACGTCCCCTCATGTTCACTCCCTCCACATCTGCCTTCCATACCTCTTTTACTAGTCTTTCTTCACTCATTCTTTCCATGTGTCCAAACCATCCTAATATTCTTTCATCAACCCTATCTCCCAAATCCTTTTTCACCCCTGTTCTCCTCCTCACCTCCTCATTTCTCACTCTATCTAGCCTAGTAACCCCCACCATACTTCTCAGACACCTCATCTCAAACACATTCAAACTCCTTCTCTCTTCTTCTCTTATGTTCCACGTTTCTGCCCCATACAGTGCTGTTGGCACAATCACTCCTTCATACAGTCTCCTCTTCGCATCCATTCCCAAATGTCTATTCCTCATTACACTCTTTAAACCACCAAGGCATTTACTCGCTTCTCTCAATCTACATTCTACCTCCACCTTCACTCCACCTTTTCCTGCTACACTCGCACCCAAGTATCTAAAACTATCCACTTCCTCCAGTCGCTCTCCCTTAATGTTCACTTCCAGTCTACTGCCACTTTCACCCCTTGTACATCTCATCACCTTACTTTTACCCACATTTATCTTTAGCTTTCTTCTAACACATACTCTCCCAAACTCTGCCACCAGCTTCCTCAATCCCTCATCCGACCCTGCCACAAGCGCAGTGTCGTCCGCAAACAACAGCTGGCTCACCTCCCACTTTTCTCCATTTTCTTTAACCATCTCCAATCCCTGACTCACTACCCTAGCATTCACCTCTCGCACCACCCTATCCATGTATAAGTTGAACAGCCAGGGCGACATAACGCATCCTTGACGAAGTCCCACCTTTACTTCAAACCACTCACTCTCTCCATTTCTAATCCTAACACATGCTCTACTACTCTCATAAAAACTCTTGACAGCTCCCAAAAGCTTTCCTCCTATCCTATAAATCTGCATAACCTCCCACAGTGCCTTTCTGTCTACCCTATCATAAGCCTTTTCCAGATCCATGAAAGCCCAAAAAACATCCTTCCCCTTTCCTATAGCTTTCTCACATATCTGTCTTACCACAAAGATCTGATCTACACAACCTCTACCTGTCCTAAATCCACACTGTTCCTCACCAATTACTCCCTCTGTTCCTCTCCTAATCCTCTCAATTAAGATCCTCCCATAAGCCTACCCTACTACACTCAACAGGCTAATCCCTCTGAAATTACTACATTCACACTTGTCCCCTTTTCCCTTGTAAAGAGGAACTATACAGGCACTACTCCAGTCCTCCGGTACTCTACCCTCTCTCCAGCAAACATTAAATAACCTCACCAACCAGTCCACCATCACTGCACCTCCCTTTTTCAGACATTCTGCATGACATCCATCCAGACCAGGTGCCTTACCTGCTTTCATCATCTTTACAGCTGCCTTCACCTCATCCTTCCTTATTTCTCCTCCATTCTCCTCACTCATCACTCTCATTTTCTTCGCATTTCCCACTACAGCTATCTTTCCTTCCCTATCCTCCTTCACATTCAGCAACTCCCTAAAATATTCTGCCCATCTTCCCCTCACTGCCATCTCTTCCATTATCAACTCTCCATCTGTACCTTTTACCTTTTCTTCCCTACTTGATTCGCCTCCTCTTCCTCTCTTAATTTCTTCCAAAACATCTTTTTATTACTTTCAAAATTTTCTGTCATACTCCTACCCCATTTCACATCTGCTCTCCTCTTTGCCTCCTTTACCTTTTGCTTTACTTCTCTTTTCTTTTCTTTGTACGTCTCATATGACTCCCCTGTCCTCTTTTGTAACCAATCTGTGAATGCTCGCTTCTTCTCTTCTACAACCTTCTTTGTTTCCTCATCCCACCATTCACTACCCTTTCTTCTATTTCCCCCTGTCCTTCTTGTTCCACACACCATCCTTGCACACTTTAAGACTGCCTCCTTGAACCATCCCCATTCCTCCTCCACACCCATCTCTGCTCTATCCTTTACTCCCTCCCACTCCTCCTTCAGCTTCTTTTCGTACTCCTTCTCCTTTTCCTTTTCATTCAAGGAGTTCACTCTAAGAACCTCCCTACCTTTTGTCCCTTTCCTCCTTCTCCATCTATCCTCCACTCTCAGCTTATCTTCCACCAAAAAATGATCTGATATTCCCCCACCCTCTCCCCTTAGCACATGTACATCCTTAACTCTTCCTATCATAATCCTATTTACCACTACATAATCCATTAGCGCTCTATCTACCACCCTTCCCTCCACCACCCTCTCCCATGTGTGCTTATGCTTGACTTTCTTCCGAAACACTGTATTTGCTATCATCAACTCTCTTTCTAGACACATTTCCACCATCAACTCTCCACTACGATTCTTTCCTGGAACTCCACACTTCCCAACCACTCCATCGATTGGACCATTTCCCACCCTAGCATTAAGGTCTCCCAGTACTATTACATTGACATTTCTTCCTAAACCCTCTATGCACTCATTTAAATCTATCCAAAAGGCCTCCCTTTCTTCCATGTTCTTCTCACTGCCCGGCCCATATGCACTTACAAAGACCCACATCTCCTTTCCCAGTTTCACCTTCATCCACATTATCCTTGAGGAAACCTCCTTCCACTCCACTACCCCTTTACCTATCTCCTCACTTACTAGAATAGCCACCCCTTTCCTCCCTCGCCCTCTCTTCACTCCTGTTAACCTCCCACTTACACTCCCAAACTTACACTCACCCTTCCCTTTCAACTTAGTTTCACTCAAAGCCAACACATCCAACTTTCTTCTCACAAACATACTACCTATCTCTTCCCTTTTACTCTCATCTGTACCACATCCACGCACATTAAAAGACCCAAACCTTAGGGTGCTGGCCCGAGGCCCTCCAGCACCCCTTATGCCTTTCCTTTGATTTTTAGGAATTTGCCCCTTGGGGCTACAGGGAGAAGGATGCCTAGTCCCTCTCCCCGTCCCTTTCTTCTCGCCTCTTACGATCCAAGTGGGAAAACTTGGTGGCAGTATTCTTTTCCCCCACCACAGGGAATTCCCCCAATCAGAAAGAGAATACTCAGAGAAATGGTACAGGACAGCAACAAGGGGTTGGGGGACAGCATAACGGAGGGACAGTCGTAGTATAAAAGTGTCATCATTTCTCTATGAACAGAATTTCTTCTATCATAGACAAAATGATGTGTGGCTCTGGTCCGCAGGGGCGCCCCATATAGACCCTAAAGTATCGACTGCATGCTACTTTGCCACAATAACAAGTAACCAATACCCCAGACGGGGTATTTGTAATATGATATTATTACTCTACAGTATGTCTATGTGTTGTTTTGTTAGTGTAATAAAATTCTATTTTAACGAAGAGTTTAATTATCCTACCTGAAATGTCTTTCGTCCGAACTGAGCACTAAAGGCATTAATTTTTTTTTTTATCTTTCGTGTTGTGACTAGCCTGAACACACACACACACACACACACACACACACACACACATATATATATATATATATATATATATATATATATATATGTGAATAAATTCGCTAGTGGACAGCGACATCAATCATACAATCTAAATAACCGTCGCGCAGAGGACTCGAACCACCGCCAGTAGACTCAAGAGAGTCCGTAGCACCCGCCTTAGACCACTCAACCATAGATCGTCTATGGTTGAGTGGTCTAAGGCGGGTGCTACGGACTCTCTTGAGTCTACTGGCGGTGGTTCGAATCCTCTGCGCGACGGTTATTTAGATTGTATATATATATATATATATATGTGTGTGTGTGTATATATATATATATATATATATATATATATATATATATATATATATATATGATCAAGGCCATTCAAAATATATGTTCTATTGAAGTCGACAGCAGTTACAGCATTATTCAGTTTGCATTTTCAATTTTTCTAAAGGTGTTCCGATCTTCGTAGGCGAGGGTACTAAGTAAATTTCTAAAATCCATGATAAATCAAGACGTCTTTCGGCCTTCACCCGGCCATCTTCAGGAGTGTAAGTATAGTTGTGTTAGGTTGAATTTGTGATTATATTTGGCTTATGTTGGTACAGGGGGAGGTAACCCTTGTGCGGAAGGTGGCGCTTCGTGGGGTGCTGTCTGTCTAAGTCCTTGTGGCGCTCCTCGTGTGTTGCTTGTGAGCTTCTAGCTGAGGGAAGAGCGGAAACGGGCATTTGTTGGATGTTGATGGCAGGTTTTAAGTTGTGAATATACACAGCTTCCGTCATTCGTAATCTCCTGGCGCCATGTTCCCTGTGTAGGATTACTGTATTTTCTTCCATCATTTTTCTGCTCAGTGTTTGCCCATGTGTCCTGTTGTTATGGCGGCGTATCGCTCCATCCTGTAAGTGCGCTGTGATTCTTTTGGACAGTGTGGTGGTAGTGAAACCTATATGAAATTCAGTTCCCAATTCTCGAAGATATATACTGCGTCAGTTACTACAAGCCTGTACTAAAGAAGTACCGTTCTATGGACCCGACAAGAAAATGTACGTGCAGATAGATGGAGTCGCCATGGGTTCCCCGTTGGGTGTCCTTTTTGCTAATTTTTATATAGGCTCAATCAAAGACATGATATTTTCACAACATCATGAACTCAAGCCCTCCATTTATACAAGATATGTAGATGATATCTTTATCAGCGCTTACACAGAAGACAGTGTTTCTCGGATCAGTGACATGTTTAAGGAGCACTCTTCACTCACTTTCACGCATGAAATTGAGATTGACCACAAACTCCCCATCCTCGACACCATTGTACACAGAGGCACAGATAGTTTTTCCACGGAAGTGTACGTCAAACCGACCAATTTAGGATTTTGCTTAAATGGCGCCAGCGAATGTCCTGAGAGATATCGACGCAGTGTGATCAATTCTTTTGTCAAGTGTGCGTTCACACACTGCTCTACATGGACTGCTACCAACGTTGAATTGAAAAGAATCTCTCAACTCCTTTCCAACAACGGCTACAAGAAAGAAGAGATAGACGAAGTCATAAGAAGATAACTGGACACTTTCATGGCACAAGAGACACACGCGGACAACCACGCGACCATCAATTTGTATTATAAAAACGTTATGTCGTCTGCTTATAAACAAGACGAGAAAGTCATGCGGAATATCATCCTACGTAATGTTCAAGCCACCGATCCCGACACACTCACCAAACTCACAATTTATTACAAATCCAAATGAACTTTCAACCTAGTAATGAAGAACAGCTGTCTCCCACCAACAAATACACCTCAAAAAGTGAACCTAGTATACCAATATACTTGCAATATTGGTGACCGCAGTCGCCTACCTACCAGGTATATAGGTTTTACTACCACCACACTGTCCAAAAGAATCACAGCTCACTTACAGGATGGAGTATCTCGGCGTTTTCTCCTGACCTAATTTGGCGTCCTATTTTAGTGTCAACCGCAAACTTAACATCACTACTAATTACAGTGTCCAAGTCGTTTATATACATAATGAATAATAAGGGACCCAAAACCGAGCCCTAGGAAACTCCACTAGTAACATCCCCTTTTGAATTTTGCATCGTTTATGGTGACCCACTATTTTCTGTCACTGACCTATGTTCTAATCCATTCAGACACTTTCCCTCCTATGTCATGAGCTTTGACTTTATTTAGTAGTCTCTGGTGGGACACCTTGTCGAATGCTTTGATAAACTCATGGTAAATAGCATCGTAACTATCATTGTTATCTGACGCCTTGTAGACATTAATGTAAAAAGATAGAAGATTAATTACACATGATTTACCTTTGGTGAACCTATGATGGGAGTCACGAATCAAAGTATGTCTCGGTGTGATATTTGATTCTATTAGCCATTATTGATTCAGGTATTTTACTTATAACTGACGTCAAACTGATTGGCCTGTAGTCGTGCATACACGATTTGGCACCCTTTTTGAAAATAGGAACAACGTTTGCCTGTCCCAAGAAATAGGTACAAAACCAATGTCTACCGACTTATTAAATATTTCCGTTAACTGGTCGCAGATTTCGAATTTACACTCTTAGCACTCTCGGAAAATTTTCGTCTGGACACGGATATTTTGTAGCTTTAAGTCTATCAATCTGTTTAACTACTTCTTTTCTAATGTTGATGATAGTGAATCTACTTCCTTCATCTCCACTGAAGATCGAGTAGCAGTCAGGTACTATATCTCACCTCTCCTTTGTGAATACTGTGAGAAAATATTTGTTAAACGCCTCACTCATTTTTTTTTTTCGAATCTAACATGTTATCATCATTTTTAACTGGACCTATTATTTCCTCATATTTTGTCCTGTAGTGATGAAAGAAGCACTAAATTTCGTATTTACGTTTCGTTGCACGTGTAGCCATGTCGTTATACATGGAACTAAGGTGTGTTACATCTTTTTTTTTTCTGGCGTAAACACCTCTTTTTATTCCGATTTCGTTTTTCAGCCTATCTGTCATCCATTTGGGAGTATTAGTATTCGACCATATTGTTTTGAGATGAATATCACCCCATAACCCATTCCCGCCACTGAATGTTCCCCAGTACATAGATCTTTATCTTATCTGATGAGAGTAAAAGAGAAGAGATAGGCGGTATGTTTGTGAGAAGGAAGATAGGTGAGTTGGCATTGAGTGAAACAAAGTTGAAAGGGAGGGGTGAGTTTGAGTATGGGAGTGTAGTGGGAAGGGTGTGGGGGGTGAAAAGAGGACGAGGGAGGAAAGGGGTGCCTATGCTAGTAAGTAAAGAGATAGGTAAGCGTGTGGTGAGGTGGATGAAAGTTTCTTCAAGGTTAATGTGGGTGAAAGAGAAACTGGGAAGGGAGATGTGGGTCTTTGTAAGTACATATGGGCCTGGTAGTGAGAAGAGTGTAGAGGAAAAGGAGTTTTTTTGGGTAGATTTTAATGAATGCATAGAGAATTTTGGGAGAAATGTCAATGGGAGATCTCAATGCTAGAGTAGAGGTTGAACCAATAGACGGAGCGACTGGAACGTGTGGAGTGCCAGGAAAAAATCGTATTAGGGAGTTGATGTAATAGGTATGTTTGTGAGAAGGAAGATAGGTGTGTTGGCATTGAGTGAAACAAAGTTGAAAGGGAGGGGTGAGTTTGAGTATGGGAGTGTAGTGGGAAGGGTGTTGGGGGTGAAAAGAGGACGAGGGAGGAAAGGGGTGCCTATGCTAGTAAGTAAAGAGATATGTAAGCGTGTGGTGAGGTGGATGAAAGTTTCTTCAAGGTTAATGTGGGTGAAAGAGAAACTGGGAAGGGAGATGTGGGTCTTTGTAAGTACATATGGGCCTGGTAGTGAGAAGAGTGTAGAGGAAAAGGAGTTTTTTGGGTAGATTTAAATGAATGCATAGAGAATTTTGGGAGAAATGTCAATGGGAGATCTCAATGCTAGAGTAGAGGTTGAACCAATAGACGGAGCGACTGGAACGTGTGGAGTGCCAGGAAAAAATCGTATTAGGGAGTTGATGGTGAAGATGTGTTTAGAGAGTTAATGATAGCAAACACAGTGTTTAGGAAGAAGGTCAATCATAAGTACACATGGAAGAGGGTGGTGGATAGAAGGGTGGTTGATAAGGTTTTAATGGACTATGTGTTGTTACTCAGAAGAGTAGAGTTTTGGATGTCCATGTTCTTAGGGGAGAGAGTGTGGGAATATTAAATACTTTTTTGGTGGAAAATAAGTTGAGAGTGGAAGATGGATGGATGAAGAGGAAAGGGACAAAGTGTGGAGAGGTGCCTAGAGTAAGATATTTGAATAAGAAGGAAAAGGAGCAAGAGTACAAGAAAATCTGAGAGAAGTGTAGGTGATGATGAAGGATAGAATAGAGATAGGAATGGATGAGGAATGTGGGTGTTCCAAGGAGAGAGTAACAAATTGTGCAAAGATGGTGTGTGGAACTACGAGAGGGGTGGGAGGGAATAGAAGGAGGAGTAGTGAGTGGTGGGATAATGAAGTGAAGAAAGTTGTTGAAGAGAAGGAGCGATTATTCACGGGCTGGTTGCAAAGTAGGACGAGAGAAAAATATGAGAAGTACAAAGAAAAAAGAAGAGAAGCAAAACATAAGATAAAGGAGGCAAAGAGGAGAGCAGATGTAAAATGGGGGAGGAGTAAGACAGATTTCTTTAAAAATAAGAAAAAGATGTTTTCGAAGGAAGTTAAGAGAGGAAGGGGAGGTGAATCAAGTAGATAATAAAAGGTAAAAGTGCAGATGGAGAGGCGATAATGGAAGAGAAGGCTGTAAGGGAAAGATGGTCAAAATATTTTGGAAAACTACCAAATGTAGAGGAGGATAGGTAGGGATTGGTAGTAGCAGTGGAAGTAGCTAAGATAATGACAGTTATGGGTGAGGAAAGTGGAGGAGAAATAATATGGGGTGCAAGTAGATATTAAAATTATGAGAGCAGGTAAGGCACCTGGGTTAGAGGGGTGCCATGCGGAGTGTCTGAAGAAGGGAGCTACAGTAATAGTGGACTGGCTGGTGAGGTTATCTAATGTGTGCCTAAGGGAGAGTAGAGTGTCGGAGAACTGGAGAAGTGCCTGTAAAGTTTCGCTTTACAAGAGAAAAGGGGACAAGTGTGTGAGTAGTAGTTTCAGAGGGATCAGTTTGTTGAATCTAGTAGAGAAGGCTTATTAGAGAGTTTTAATTGAGAGGATTAGGTGAGGAACAGAGGGAGTAATTGTTGAGGAACAGTGTGGGTTTAGGAAAGATAAGAGTTGCGTGGATCAGATTTTTGTTGTAAAGCAGATATATGAGAAAGATTTACCAAAAGGGCTTATATGGATTTGGAAAAGGCTTATAACAGGGTAGACAGGAAAGCACCATGGGAGGTTTTGTAGATACATGAGATCGGGGGGAAATCTGTTAAGGGCAATCAAGAGTTTTTACAGAGTTAGAAATGTAGAGAGCGAGTGTTTTTTAGGTAAAGGTAAGAGTGCGACAGGGGTGTGTCATGTCACCATGGCTGTTCAGTGTGAACATGCATGGGGTGGTACATATACCAAAGGCATTTTACCCCTTACACGGGGGGTAGCCAAAAAGAAAAAGGCATAGAAATCACTCCCACCCAGTTCATTTCCCATATATTCCACTCCCCTCCACCCTCCTCCCTCCCTCTTATCTTGGCATCTCCTGGATGACGGGTCATCCCTGCATCCTGTCCACTGCCCTGGATCAGAAGCATTGTCGTAAGACACAGCACATCCACAGCAAGGCCGCTTTATAAATTTGACGACCCCCCTCTCCGTCCCCTCATGCTGAAAAGGAGAAGACGGGGAGAGATCCCTTCGGGCTGCGTCAATTTTTTTTCATACATACTTCCTCACCTCCCATCCCCCACCCTCTCCCCCTCATGCATCACAGCCTCATCTATACACAACCCTTCTCCATTCACCCCTATCTTCTGTCCTTTCCCGTCCTTCCTCTACAGACATTCCTCTCTATTATAAACCCCCTTTCACCCCATGCATCCATCTCATCCTAGGACGCCCACTCATATTCACTCCTTTCACCTCCGCCTTCCACACTTCTTTTACTAATCTTTCCTCACTCATTCTTTCCATGTGTCCAAACCATCCTAATACTCTTTCATCAACCCTATCTCCCAGCTCCCTTTCCACCCCTGTTCTCCTCCGCACCTCCTCATTTCTCACTCTATCTAGCCTAGTAACCCCTATCATACTTCTCAGACATTTCATCTCAAACACATTCAAACTCCTTCTCTCTTCCTCTGTAACGGGATGGGTGTAACGGTATCGTTACATGATCTCCATCGAGCGTTACTTGAAGACACAAGATGTAACGGGGTCGTTACATCATCTGCAGAAAGGGGTTACTTCCACACACACACCTTTTAAGTTTTGTTCTTTATTCGTCACACTTTAAGCAACTTAGTTTACACACTATTACACAGTCTTATCACTAGGGCACGTCACCAGAACCGACCTGTGTCCGCGTCTTGTCCGAGAGTTTTGTTCCCCGGAAGCGCTGAATGGACAAGTTCTTGAGTTGCCTTTAATCGTGATCTTAACATTTATCTTTAGTTATTTTGTTGTCCCACATGGGTGGGGCAACTGCATTAATTACGTATTGATGTCTACTATCATACATACATATACCAAGGCTTTTTCCCCCTTCCAAGGGAGGTAGCCAAAAAGGGAAAGGCATAAAAACACTCCCACCCATTTCATCCCTAAATACCCTCCACACCCCTCCCACCCTTCCTCTCATCTGAGCACCTCCTGGATGACTATCATACATGTTAATTATATATCCAGGGGAGGACCGTCAGTATACGTAATATCGTATGTCAGTACTGGGTGGCTACTAGATTGATCGCGTGTGTTCGTCTGTGTGTGTGTGTCGTTTGGTGGTTGACAGTGCTGTTCACATGAGCTCGTAATGTTGAGTCGGCGTTTGTTTGAGAGGGGTGCTTAGGTCAGCGTTTGATGCTTGTGGTGGACAGTGAGTGAGGAAGTGGGTTATATGACTGGGCGATATTACTCGTCATGTATATGAGGCGTATACATATCGCTGTCCCCCTGGGGTTAGGTGGCTCCCGGCACCTAGGTTACATGGTTTACAAAGGTATTCATATGGGTAATACATCGAGAAAAGGTTCAGAGACACAAAATCCTGGGTGATTATATGTGAAGGTGGGGGGTTGTTGCTGAAGTAAATCTGAGGTCCCAAGGGGGATCATGAACTGTAAATAAGGGTAGCGATGTTGTGTCTCAGAAGTGTAACGTTGTGTCTTACCAGATTACATGTTATATTAAATATCATATGAAAGGTTTCACTATATATTTGATAACACTGTTGAAATCACTTTATAAATGTTATGGCGTTCATGTATTTTACACTTTCACTGTAGGGAGTGTCATTTTCTAAACACTGTTCTATGGTCAGTTTGGTGTGTCACATCGCACTTGTTTTATTTCATAATATGTATATATAGTTTCTCGTAAGAATTTTTATGGTATTAGATATTGGGTGAGACACAAGAATAAACTTAATCTAGGTTTACAGTAAATCGGGAATGGGGGTTGAAGGGTTTTGGAAGTTTTTACTTCGTGTAACAGAATTTGGTCAATATTACCAGTATAAAGAGAATGATTAAGAGTGAAAGGGCTGTGGAGGTACATGGCAGTACCTTGTAGTGTAGGTCAAGTGAGTCCATGTCAAGAGTAGTCGATGTTTAAGGTGGGTAATTAATGATGTATTTCATTTTGGAGGATGAGGTTATGTCTCAGTGAATGAGGATATGTTTATCTGACTCTCGCTAAGGTTATATTGGTCGGAAGGAAGTGGAGAAGTTTCATTAGATATGCGGAAGGGAGTTCTTATTGGAAATGGGCCATTTTAACCTCCACTGATAGATACATGACGTCCTGCATCTTCAGGGGCGAGAGCTAGAGTGCATGTTTCGTTGCGTCGACGCAGAGTCATGGGATGAGAGTTGCGTTTGGGTGAGTTATGTGTGGTCGTGGTAGGTGGGTTGTTGATGGGAAGTGGGATTGGGTCGAGGTTGAGTTTGACCTTTCTCAGCTTCTCTCCATGTATGGTCACGGTTGTGTGATCGGAAGGATCTGTTAGTAGAAAAACATTGTTAGGGAGTGAGCTTGTGACTGTGAAGGGACCTAAGAACTTGGGTCTGAGTTTGTTAGTCCTGGTTGAGTCTTTGACCATGACAGTGTCACCAAGCGTTATGTCAAGTGGAATTGAGCGTTTGTGTTGTTTTGTCTTTGTCTTTTCCTGGGCTTCTTTCAAGTTTGTTCTAACTTGTTTGTAAATGGTTTGCATACCTCTTT
The DNA here is from genome assembly GCF_046742065.1 of Oratosquilla oratoria. NCBI lineage: Eukaryota > Metazoa > Arthropoda > Malacostraca > Stomatopoda > Squillidae > Oratosquilla > Oratosquilla oratoria. The sequence goes on from NC_134801.1 coordinate 9,062,479, forward strand.
TGATGCAGTGTGTGAGGTTATCTAGGTTGTATAAGGGTGGGGGTGGTTGGTTGAATATTTGGTAGGGTAGGCGCATTGGTTGGCCGAAAATGATCTCATGTGGGGACATCTTTGTTGCGGAATTGACTGTGCTATTGATACTGGCTTGTACCTGTGGTAGCCAATCTTCCCAACTGTCCATGAGGTCGTTGACCAAGGGTCTGAGAACCTCTAGGACCTTGCGATTTGTTCGCTCAGTCAGACCATTTCCCTGTGGGTGGTATGCAGTGGCAAATGTTTGGTCAATGTTGTACAGGTGTGCTATTTCGCGCATCACCTGGTTTTTAAATTCTGAGCCATTGTCAGATAACATTGTGTGTGGTATGTTGTATCTACAAAAGATATTGTTAACTAGGGCTTTGGCTACAGTCTTTGCTGTTTTGTCTTGGAGTGGTATTAAGATTGTGTATTTAGAGAAATATTCTACTGCTGTGAGTACAAAATTGGAACCTTGATGGCTCGTTGGCATTTTTAGTAGGTCAATGCCAAGTGTTTCCCATGGCTCAGCAGGGAGTGGGATGTCTCTGATGTTTAGTTGTTTTGGGTCAGGGCCTCTGAATTGGTTGCAAGTTATACAAAAATCTGTGTGTGTGGTTATATCTCTTTTCATGTTAGGCCAGTAATATGTGTGCCTAGCAGTGTTTAGTGTCTTATCTCTGCCCGAGTGGCCTCCCATTATACTGTCGTGCAATATGTGTAGGACCTTGGGGACTTAGGCTCTGGGGATAACAGTAACCTCTCTTGTGTTGGTTCTCCTTATGACTCCGTCGACCAGTTTGAGTTCCTCAATAGGGACAGGTGGTCGGGAGTGTAAGGGGGTTTGTAAAAGGAGATGCTGTTTTATTGGAGACCATATAGGGTCTCTTTCAGTTTCCTCTGTGAGTTCTTGCATAAGTATGCATGTGGTTTGGGTTATGGGGGTGATGTAGGTTTGTCTGCTCAGGCAATCTGCCACTACGTTAGCTTTCCCAGCTAAGTATACGATCTTGGGATCGTAATCAAGGAGAGTTGCTTTCCATCTAGCAACTCTCCCATGTAAGTCTTTGGAGTTAAAAAGATAGACTAGGGGTTGGTGGTCTGTTAGTATGGTAATCTTGTAGCCTAAAATGAGGTATTTGAAATGTTTAAGTGCCCAAACTATAGCTGCGGGTATTGTTGTTGCTGTGTTCGACACTGGGCATCGGTGTGGGAAATGGTTCCATGAACTGAGCAAGGGATAGGGTGGCGTGGTGCCTGTGTTTGTATTTGTTGTTTTTGTATGCAGTCTCTAGTGTTGTGACTTGCTCAGTTCATGGAACCATTTCCCACACCGATGCCCAGTGTCGAACACAGCAACAACAATACCCGCAGGTACAACACTACCCCATCCCTTGCTCAGTGCATGCTACTACCTCGCATACGAATACTCAGTGTCAAGTTCAGAATCAAAACAAACAAGTTCCACCCCCCTTTAAACCTCCACTCCTACCTACACCAACACATCCAAACAAATACTGCAGCCTACACAAAACAACAACTCACTCCAACGAAGAGTGTTACCTACAGAAATCACAACCACAACCTCATCAGAGAACTAACCAACCATTCACCACCCCTCGACAAACAGCTCCCTCCCACACAACACGCACAACTCAACACCGATTGGGGGAACGTGTACCAGCCTCACGCACCAAACCACCATAGGAATATCTCATACACAACACAACTACGTCACAATAAAAGTGACTTTAGATCAACTCACAGTTGACATGATGGTTGATACAGGAACAAACCTGAACATCATCCCAAGAGCTCTCTACGAAACATTAAATGACCCACCCCAAATTCAATTTTCCAATATGGAAGGACTCCTAATAGAAGGGAGCACCATTTCTCTACACGACACCATAGACTTAAACATAGAAGTCAACAACTTACAAGTAGGTTTCACACCTTTCCACATAGCTGACGAATGGAGTCTCGATCAACAAGGTATAATAGGATTAAAATCATTGAGGACATGGAAAACTATTATAGACCTAGACAAAAATAACATCTCCTTCTCAGATGTGAATGATGAGCCAACTGTCACTGAGACACCCGACTCAGACACACAACCTCTCTCATGTCTCCCTTCCTCAAATACTCCAATTCCAACTAACAGCTATTCCTTCCGACCACCCCCTTATGTCACCTCAAAGGCATTGATGTCTAACACAGTCATCATCCCCCCTAGACATTCCATGACTGTCCCACTATTCATACCCGAAGCAATCAGACATCAGGACGCCATAATTGACTCAGAAACGTCTAGACTTACCAACATCTCAATTGAACATTCTTGGGACATAATCCAGGAAAATAGAACGGCCTTAGCCATGTTAACTAACCTCTCAGACCAACACCGTAAAATCAAGAAGAATACTAACATTTGCACAGTCCACCTCCACAATTCCCCTATTCAGGAACCACTCCCTCAACACATCAACCCAGTAAGACCAACACAACCCCTCACCCCTATCAATCCAGACCAAATCATAACATCAGCTGACGGAGAAATTCATAACGAGCTATTAGCTCTCCTACAGAGGAATAGATCAGCTGTCGCCTTAGAAGGTGAACCATTAGGCAAATGTGATATAATCAAACATCACATCCAAATTCCCCCTAACACTCCCCCTTCATACACCCCCGCTTACCGCATTCCTCACAGTAGGAAATCCCAAGTCAATAGCAATGTACAAGAGATGATACACCAAGCGTAATTTCCCATTCAGACTCCCCATGGAACAGTCCCCTCTTTTTGGTCCCTAAGAAAGACGGAACCTTACGCCCTGTGGTGGACTTTAGGAAAGTCAACCACCTCACTCAATCTGACCCCCACCCACTACCTGCCATGCAGGACGTCCTCCAATCAATAGGGAACAATAACACAGTTTTTTCCACTATCGACCTTAAGTCTGCCTTCTGGCAAGTGGAATTATCTGAGGAATCTAAACCCATAACTGCATTCTCCACTGATAAGGGACACTTTCAATTCGAACGTATGCCCTTTGGCCTCAAGAATGCCCCCTCAACCCAACAACGGTTGATGACCCGCATATTCAGTGACATGATAGGAGTCTCATTATTCGTCTATTTAGACGACCTCATTATATATAGTCCCACAGAAAGAGACCACCTTAACACTTTAGAGATTGTCATCAAACGTCTCAAATATACGGGGTTAAAGATTCAATTAAAGAAATGTAGATTCCTCATGAAGGAACTCACCTTCCTAGGCCATAAAGTGGATGCAAAGGGGATCCATACAAACACAGACAAAATAGATGCCATAAACAGCTTCCCAATCCCCAGAAACACAAATGAAACACGAAGTTTCATAGGGCTAGCCTCATACTACAGACACTTTATTTACAATTTTGCACACATAGCTTCCCCTCTGACCAAATTCACAAGGAAAGGCGAACCATTTCAATGGTCAGAAACAGAACAACAAAGTTTCGACACACTCAAACACGCACTTACCACAGCCCCTGTACTAGTTTTCCCTGACATGAAGAAAGAATTCCTTCTTTACACAGACGTCTCCTCTAAAGGTATAGGCGCAGTCTTACAACAAAAGGGTGACAATGGCAAAGAGCACCCCATAGCCTACGCAAGTAGAGTCCTTAATAAGGCTGAGAGTAACTATTCTACTACTCACAAAGAAGGGTTAGCTATAGTTTGGGCACTTAAACATTTCAAATACCTCATTTTAGGCTACAAGATTACCATACTAACAGACCACCAACCCCTAGTCTATCTTTTTAACTCCAAAGACTTACATGGGAGAGTTGCTAGATGGAAAGCAACTCTCCTTGATTACGATCCCAAGATCGTATACTTAGCTGGGAAAGCTAACGTAGTGGCAGATTGCCTGAGCAGACAAACCTACATCACCCCCATAACCCAAACCACATGCATACTTATGCAAGAACTCACAGAGGAAACTGAAAGAGACCCTATATGGTCTCCAATAAAACAGCATCTCCTTTTACAAACCCCCTTACACTCCCGACCACCTGTCCCTATTGAGGAACTCAAACTGGTCGACGGAGTCATAAGGAGAACCAACACAAGAGAGGTTACTGTTATCCCCAGAGCCTAAGTCCCCAAGGTCCTACACATATTGCACGACAGTATAATGGGAGGCCACTCGGGCAGAGATAAGACACTAAACACTGCTAGGCACACATATTACTGGCCTAACATGAAAAGAGATATAACCACACACACAGATTTTTGTATAACTTGCAACCAATTCAGAGGCCCTGACCCAAAACAACTAAACATCAGAGACATCCCACTCCCTGCTGAGCCATGGGAAACACTTGGCATTGACCTACTAAAAATGCCAACGAGCCATCAAGGTTCCAATTTTGTACTCACAGCAGTAGAATATTTCTCTAAATACACAATCTTAATACCACTCCAAGACAAAACAGCAAAGACTGTAGCCAAAGCCCTAGTTAACAATATCTTTTGTAGATACAACATACCACACACAATGTTATCTGACAATGGCTCAGAATTTAAAAACCAGGTGATGCGCGAAATAGCACACCTGTACAACATTGACCAAACATTTGCCACTGCATACCACCCACAGGGAAATGGTCTGACTGAGCGAACAAATCGCAAGGTCCTAGAGGTTCTCAGACCCTTGGTCAACGACCTCATGGACAGTTGGGAAGATTGGCTACCACAGGTACAAGCCAGTATCAATAGCACAGTCAATTCCGCAACAAAGATGTCCCCACATGAGATCATTTTCGGCCAACCAATGCGCCTACCCTACCAAATATTCAACCAACCACCCCCACCCTTATACAACCTAGATAACCTCACACACTGCATCAAAAGAGGTATGCAAACCATTTACAAACAAGTTAGAACAAACTTGAAAGAAGCCCAGGAAAAGACAAAGACAAAACAACACAAACGCTCAATTCCACTTGACATAACGCTTGGTGACACTGTCATGGTCAAAGACTCAACCAGGACTAACAAACTCAGACCCAAGTTCTTAGGTCCCTTCACAGTCACAAGCTCACTCCCTAACAATGTTTTTCTACTAACAGATCCTTCCGATCACACAACCGTGACCATACATGGAGAGAAGCTGAGAAAGGTCAAACTCAACCTCGACCCAATCCCACTTCCCATCAACAACCCACCTACCACGACCACACATAACTCACCCAAACGCAACTCTCATCCCATGACTCTGCGTCGACGCAACGAAACATGCACTCTAGCTCTCGCCCCTGAAGATGCAGGACGTCATGTATCTATCAGTGGAGGTTAAAATGGCCCATTTCCAATAAGAACTCCCTTCCGCATATCTAATGAAACTTCTCCACTTCCTTCCGACCAATATAACCTTAGCGAGAGTCAGATAAACATATCCTCATTCACTGAGACATAACCTCATCCTCCAAAATGAAATACATCATTAATTACCCACCTTAAACATCGACTACTCTTGACATGGACTCACTTGACCTACACTACAAGGTACTGCCATGTACCTCCACAGCCCTTTCACTCTTAATCATTCTCTTTATACTGGTAATATTGACCAAATTCTGTTACACGAAGTAAAAACTTCCAAAACCCTTCAACCCCCATTCCCGATTTACTGTAAACCTAGATTAAGTTTATTCTTGTGTCTCACCCAATATCTAATACCATAAAAATTCTTACGAGAAACTATATATACATATTATGAAATAAAACAAGTGCGATGTGACACACCAAACTGACCATAGAACAGTGTTTAGAAAATGACACTCCCTACAGTGAAAGTGTAAAATACATGAACGCCATAACATTTATAAAGTGATTTCAACAGTGTTATCAAATATATAGTGAAACCTTTCATATGATATTTAATATAACATGTAATCTGGTAAGACACAACGTTACACTTCTGAGACACAACATCGCTACCCTTATTTACAGTTCATGATCCCCCTTGGGACCTCAGATTTACTTCAGCAACAACCCCCCACCTTCACATATAATCACCCAGGATTTTGTGTCTCTGAACCTTTTCTCGATGTATTACCCATATGAATACCTTTGTAAACCATGTAACCTAGGTGCCGGGAGCCACCTAACCCCAGGGGGAGAGCAATATGTATACGCCTCATATACATGACGAGTAATATCGCCCAGTCATATAACCCACTTCCTCACTCACTGTCCACCACAAGCATCAAGCGCTGACCTAAGCACCCCTCTCAAACAAACGCCGACTCAACATTACGAGCTCATGTGAACAGCACTGTCAACCACCAAACGACACACACACACAGACGAACACACGCGATCAATCTAGTAGCCACCCAGTACTGACATACGATATTACGTATACTGACGGTCCTCCCCTGGATATATAATTAACATGTATGATAGTCATCCAGGAGGTGCTCAGATGAGAGGAAGGGTGGGAGGGGTGTGGAGGGTATTTAGGGATGAAATGGGTGGGAGTGTTTTTATGCCTTTCCCTTTTTGGCTACCTCCCTTGGAAGGGGGAAAAAGCCTTGGTATATGTATGTATGATAGTAGACATCAATACGTAATTAATGCAGTTGCCCCACCCATGTGGGACAACAAAATAACTAAAGATAAATGTTAAGATCACGATTAAAGGCAACTCAAGAACTTGTCCATTCAGCGCTTCCGGGGAACAAAACTCTCGGACAAGACGCGGACACAGGTCGGTTCTGGTGACGTGCCCTAGTGATAAGACTGTGTAATAGTGTGTAAACTAAGTTGCTTAAAGTGTGACGAATAAAGAACAAAACTTAAAAGGTGTGTGTGGAAGTAACCCCTTTCTGCAGATGATGTAACGACCCCGTTACATCTTGTGTCTTCAAGTAACGCTCGATGGAGATCATGTAACGATACCGTTACACCCATCCCGTTACAGAGGAAGAGAGAAGGAGTTTGAATGTGTTTGAGATGAAATGTCTGAGAAGTATGATAGGGGTTACTAGGCTAGATAGAGTGAGAAATGAGGAGGTGCGGAGGAGAACAGGGGTGGAAAGGGAGCTGGGAGATAGGGTTGATGAAAGAGTATTAGGATGGTTTGGACACATGGAAAGAATGAGTGAGGAAAGATTAGTAAAAGAAGTGTGGAAGGCGGAGGTGAAAGGAGTGAATATGAGTGGGCGTCCTAGGATGAGATGGATGCATGGGGTGAAAGGGGGTTTATAAAAGAGAGGAATGTCTGTAGAGGAAGGACGGGAAAGGACAGAAGATAGGGGTGAATGGAGAAGGGTTGTGTATAGATGAGGCTGTGATGCATGAGGGGGAGAGGGTGGGGGATGGGAGGTGAGGAAGTATGTATGAAAAAAAATTGACGCAGCCCGAAGGGATCTCTCCCCGTCTTCTCCTTTTCAGCATGAGGGGACGGAGAGGGGGGTCGTCAAATTTATAAAGCGGCCTTGCTGTGGATGTGCTGTGTCTTACGACAATGCTTCTGATCCAGGGCAGTGGACAGGATGCAGGGATGACCCGTCATCCAGGAGATGCCAAGATAAGAGGGAGGGAGGAGGGTGGAGGGGAGTGGAATATATGGGAAATGAACTGGGTGGGAGTGATTTCTATGCCTTTTTCTTTTTGGCTACCCCCCGTGTAAGGGGTAAAATGCCTTTGGTATATGTACCACCCCATGCATGTTCACACTGAACAGCCATGGTGACATGACACACCCCTGTCGCACTCTTACCTTTACCTAAAAAACACTCGCTCTCTACATTTCTAACTCTAACACAGACTACTATTTTTTTTTGTAAAAACTCTTGATTGCCCTTAACAGATTTCCCCCCGATCTCATGTATCTACAAAACCTCCCATGGTGCTTTCCTGTCTACCCTGTTATAAGCCTTTTCCAAATCCATATAAGCCCTTTTGGTAAATCTTTCTCATATATCTGCTTTACAACAAAAATCTGATCCACGCAACTCTTATCTTTCCTAAACCCACACTGTTCCTCAACAATTACTCCCTCTGTTCCTCACCTAATCCTCTCAATTAAAACTCTCTAATAAGCCTTCTCTACTAGATTCAACAAACTGATCCCTCTGAAACTACTACTCACACACTTGTCCCCTTTTCTCTTGTAAAGCGAAACTTTACAGGCACTTCTCCAGTTCTCCGACACTCTACTCTCCCTTAGGCACACATTAGATAACCTCACCAGCCAGTCCACTATTACTGTAGCTCCCTTCTTCAGACACTCCGCATGGCACCCCTCTAACCCAGGTGCCTTACCTGCTCTCATAATTTTAATATCTACTTGCACCCCATATTATTTCTCCTCCACTTTCCTCACCCATAACTGTCATTATCTTAGCTACTTCCACTGCTACTACCAATCCCTACCTATCCTCCTCTACATTTGGTAGTTTTCCAAAATATTTTGACCATCTTTCCCTTACAGCCTTCTCTTCCATTATCGCCTCTCCATCTGCACTTTTACCTTTTATTATCTACTTGATTCACCTCCCCTTCCTCTCTTAACTTCCTTCGAAAACATCTTTTTCTTATTTTTAAAGAAATCTGTCTTACTCCTCCCCCATTTTACATCTGCTCTCCTCTTTGCCTCCTTTATCTTATGTTTTGCTTCTCTTCTTTTTTCTTTGTACTTCTCATATTTTTCTCTCGTCCTACTTTGCAACCAGCCCGTGAATAATCGCTCCTTCTCTTCAACAACTTTCTTCACTTCATTATCCCACCACTCACTACTCCTCCTTCTATTCCCTCCCACCCCTCTCGTAGTTCCACACACCATCTTTGCACAATTTGTTACTCTCTCCTTGGAACACCCACATTCCTCATCCATTCCTATCTCTATTCTATCCTTCATCATCACCTACACTTCTCTCAGATTTTCTTTGTACTCTTGCTCCTTTTCCTTCTTATTCAAATATCTTACTCTAGGCACCTCTCCACACTTTGTCCCTTTCCTCTTCATCCATCCATCTTCCACTCTCAACTTATTTTCCACCAAAAAAGTATTTAATATTCCCACACTCTCTCCCCTAAGAACATGGACATCCAAAACTCTACTCTTCTGAGTAACAACACATAGTCCATTAAAACCTTATCAACCACCCTTCTATCCACCACCCTCTTCCATGTGTACTTATGATTGACCTTCTTCCTAAACACTGTGTTTGCTATCATTAACTCTCTAAACACATCTTCACCATCAACTCCCTAATACGATTTTTTCCTGGCACTCCACACGTTCCAGTCGCTCCGTCTATTGGTTCAACCTCTACTCTAGCATTGAGATCTCCCATTGACATTTCTCCCAAAATTCTCTATGCATTCATTAAAATCTACCCAAAAAAACTCCTTTTCCTCTACACTCTTCTCACTACCAGGCCCATATGTACTTACAAAGACCCACATCTCCCTTCCCAGTTTCTCTTTCACCCACATTAACCTTGAAGAAACTTTCATACACCTCACCACACGCTTACCTATCTCTTTACTTACTAGCATAGGCACCCCTTTCCTCCCTCGTCCTCCTTTCACCCCCAACACCCTTCCCACTACACTCCCATACTCAAACTCACCCCTCCCTTTCAACTTTGTTTCACTCAATGCCAACACACCTATCTTCCTTCTCACAAACATACCTATTACATCAACTCCCTAATACGATTTTTTCCTGGCACTCCACACGTCCCAGTCGCTCCGTCTATTGGTTCAACCTCTACTCTAGCATTGAGATCTCCCATTGACATTTCTCCCTAAATACACTCCACACCCCTCCCACCCTCCCTCTCATCTGAGCACCTCCTGGATGACGGGTCATCCCTGCACCCCGCCCACCGCCCTGGGTCAGAAGCAGTGTCGCAAGACACAGCACATCCACAGCAAGACCGCTTCATTTAATCGGCGACCCCCCCTCTCCGTCCCCCCTTGCATATAAGCAGAGGACGGGGAGAAATCCCTTCGGGCTGCGTCAAAACTTACTCACACACACTACCCCACCCCCACCCCCCGCCCATTCCTCCTCATGCAATCACAACATCATCCATATACAACCATTCTCCACTCACCTCTGTCTTCCGTCCCCTCCCTTCCTTCCTCAACAGACATTCCCCTCTTCCCCAAAGCCCCCTTCACCCCATCCATCCACCTCATCCTAGATCGCCCCCTCATGTTCACTCCCTCCACATCTGCCTTCCATACCTCTTTTACTAGTCTTTCCTCACTCATTCTTTCCATGTGTCCAAACCATCCTAATATTCTTTCATCAACCCTATCTCCCAAATCTTTTTTCACCCCTGTTCTCCTCCTCACCTCCTCATTTCTCACTCTATCCAGCCTAGTAACCCCCACCATACTTCTCAGACACCTCATCTCAAACACATTCAAACTCCTTCTCTCTTCTTCTCTTATGTTCCACGTTTCTGCCCCATACAGTGCTGTTGGCACAATCACTCCTTCATACAGTCTCCTCTACGCATCCATTCCCAAACGTCTATTCCTCATTACACTCTTTAATCCACCAAGGCATTTACTCGCTTCTCTCAATCTACATTCTACCTCCACCTTCACTCCACCTTTTCCTGCTACACTCGCACCCAAGTATCTAAAACTATCCACTTCCTCCAGTCGCTCTCCCTTAATGTTCACTTCCAGTCTACTGCCACTTTCACCCCCTGTACATCTCATCACCTTACTTTTATCCACATTTATCTTTTGCTTTCTTCTATCACATACTCTCCCAAACTCTGCCACCAGCTTCCTCAATCCCTCCTCCGACCCTGCCACAAGCGCAGTGTCGTCCGCAAACAACAGCTGGCTCACCTCCCACTTTTCTCCATTTTCTTTAACCATCTCCAATCCCTGACCCACTACCCTAGCATTCACCACTCGCACCACCCCATCCATGTATAAGTTGAACAGCCAGGGCGACATAACGCATCCTTGACGAAGTCCCACCTTTACTTCAAACCACTCACTCTCTCCATTTCTAATCCTGACACAAGCTCTACTACTCTCATAAAAACTCTTGACAGCTCCCAAAAGCTTTCCTCCTATCACATAAATCTGCATAACCTCCCACAGTGCCTTTCTGTCTACCCTATCATAAGCCTTTTCCAGATCCATCAAAAAAACATCCTTCCCCTTTCCTATAGCTTTCTCACATATCTGTCTTACCACAAAGATCTGATCTACACAACCTCTACCTGTCCTAAAACCACACTGTTCCTCACCAATTACTCCTTCTGTTCCTCTCCTAATCCTCTCAATTAAGATCCTCCCATAAGCCTTCCCTACTACACTTAACAGGCTAATCCCTCTGAATCTACTACATTCACACTTGTCCCCTTTTCCCTTGTAAAGAGGAACTATACAGGCACTTCTCCAGTCCTCCGGTACTCTACCCTCTCTCCAGCAAACATTAAATAACCTCACCAACCAGTCCACCATCACTGAACCTCCCTTTTTCAGACATTCTGCATGGCATCCATCCAGACCAGGTGCCTTACCTGCTTTCATCATCTTTACAATTGCCTTCACCTCATCCTTCCTTATTTCTCCTCCATTCTCCTCACTCATCACTCTCATTTTCTTCGCATTTCCCACTGCAGCTATCTTTCCTTCCCTATCCTCCTTCCCATTTAGCAACTCCCTAAAATATTCTGCCCATCTTCCCCTTACTGCCATCTCTTCCATTATCATCTCTCCATCTGTACCTTTTACCTTTTCTTCCCTACTTGATTCGCTTCCTCTTCCTCTCTTAATTTCTTTCCAAAACATCTTTTTATTACTTTCAAAAATTTCTGTCAT
>NC_134801.1:9081864-9086864 GCF_046742065.1 Oratosquilla oratoria
ACGCATATATATATATATATATATATATATATATATATATATATATATATATATATACACGAAACTGATACGAAGTGAAGCCAAGGGCTCGAACCTCAGCTCAGACGTATCAAAGTAACAGTGACTAACCACTGCGCCATCAAGAGAGATATAAGTTGAGTACAATTTCTTATAATTGTATGCTCGAGCTACATACATATACACGAATTTTTTAATCAATCCATCCCCGCTATGATGGTACACTGGTAGTATGTACACGTGGGCAAGTGATACACACACACACACTGAATGGTCCCCAGTGCTCTCGTCGGAGATATATACGGAAACTGATACGAAGTGAAGCCAAGGGCTCGAACCTCAGCTCAGACGTATCAAAGTAACAGTGACTAACCACTGCGCCATCAAGAGATATATAAGTTGAGTACAATTTCTTATATTTGTATGCTCGAGCTACATACGTATACATGAATTTTGTAATCAACCCATCCCCGCTATGATGGCACAATGGTAGTATGTGCGCGTGGGCAAGTGTTGATACGTCTGAGCTGAGGTTCGAGCCCTTGACTCCACTTCGTATCAGTTTCCGTATATGTCTGCGACGAGCGCACTGTCAGTCTCGTTCGTAACGACATGGAATTAAAAGTAAAAAGTTAATGTGGTTGAAAAAAGATATATATGTATATATACATATATATATGTGTGTGTGTGTGTGTGTGTGTGTGTGTGTGTGTGTGTGTGTGTGTGTGTGTGTGTGTGTGTGTGTGTGTGTGTGTGTGTGTGTGTGTGTGTGTTTGTGTGTGTGTGTTTGTGTGTGTGTGTTTGTGTGTGCTTGTGTGTGTGTGTGTGTGTGTGTGTGTGTGTGTGTGTGTGTGTGTGTGTGTGTGTGTGTGTGTGTGTGTGTGTGCAACAATAATCACAATATACGCGTGAATAAAGATATTTGCAGAAACCACAAGGAAATCAAATAACGGCATACTGAATGCTTTCGTCAATTAAAACATCTTCAGAGTACAAATAAATACAATAAATGATGGCATGAATGTATTGATAAAAGGAAGACAGGGAAGGTCACAACAGTAAATGTGCACTTCGTGGGATGCCTTAACACTAAATAGATTTAACAATACTTACAATAAGAAGTATACATAATGAATAATAAGAATAGAAACATAACACAAAAAAATATATATAACAATAAAATAATGGACAAATGCAGTAATAAGCCAAAAAGATCATGGAAAAGCAAAAGTGACAATTGGTCATGTAGCGATGCTACTGTGTGAAGAGTAGGTAGTTTTGGTGAGTTCGTCTCCTTTTTGTAAGGTACAAGTGAACTGGTTTTACTTTTTTTTTTCATTACAAGAAATACAACTTGCTTGGGTCTCTACCCACTATTCCTAGGTAGGCATACTAGCATGCCTTTTACATTAGAGTTACGTGTGTACATGTGTATGGCAAGTTATTAAGTTATGTCGGTTGTTTGAGCGCTGTATGGTCCCAGCCGACGTGGTTAGTTTCCTCTGCACCCGTCGTGTCCCATCCGGTCGGTCCAAGGCATCCTGCGCAGTTACCTAGGTGGAAAAGAAGGTATTAGTCCTTGGCTTAAATTGTTGTGATGTGCCATAAGTCAAAATCAGCAAGTGAGTACAGTTAAACAGAACCCATCCGTATCATCTGGGGGGCGGCACTTGAAGGAGGCGTCCCAGCAGACACGGTTAGTTTCCTCTGCTCCCGTCACGTCCCATCCGGTCGGTCCACGGCATCCTGCGCAGGTACCTAGGTGGAAAAGGAGAGGGTATTAGTCCTTGGCTTAAATTGTTGTGATGTGTCATAAGTCAAAATCAGCAGTTAAACAGAACCCATCCGTATCATCTGGGGGGCGGCATTTGAAGGAGGCGTCCCAGCTGATAAGAGGTAAGTGTCCTCGACAGTCGACGGACGAGTCCCCCGGCCGAAGTCCTGGGGCCAGCACGCAGAAAACTGGTCGCTGGGCAGAGGGCCATATAATGGTTTATCCCGTTTGCTCCCGCTTCCCCAAAGTGTATACAGGCCTCCAGCTGTCCTTTCACCTCCGAGAAGCACCGATATCCGAGACGGAGGCGGTGAAGGTGACTTCTTCTACCCTGGAGAGACGGACTTCAGGGGTCAACCGTTCACACGCTGTGGCAACTTGATACCAACGTGCTGAGGGCCTCTGGGCTGCCAGGTTTCTGTGAGTTCGCAGCTCCCTCTTGGCCATCGTTCTCGTTGCAATAGCCAAGATTTCTGTTCGGGTCGGGAGGACACCAATTCCGCCTTCCATGTCTTCTGTGGCCGCTCTTCTAGCCACCCTGTCTGCCGCTTCATTCCCTTGGATGCCGATGTGTCCTGGCACCCAGCTGAGGACGACTGATCTCCCTTGCTGACAGAGGGCCTTGAGCTGAAATAGCAAAGAGATCATTAAGTGTTTCTGGTCATTATGATAGGTTCTAGAGACCAAGTGTAACAGAGCTAGACTATCCGTATGCACAACTACATTACGCTGGTGGGGGTTGAGGGCCTGGGTCAATGCTAGACCCATTGCAACACCCTTTGCTTACATCGAGCAGCGAATGTCCAACAACCTTACGCCCTGTTGTACGTCCTTCGTGACGAACGCTGCATCTGCCACGTTGTTTTCGGCATCCACGGAGCCGTCTGTGAAATAGACGACACAGTTTTCGGGGGCGACAGATCTCATCGAGGCCTCCGCGTCCTCCCGCAGGCGCGGCAGCGGCGTACACCGTCGTGACGCCATTATACAGATTCTGGCCGGTGGATCCTCCCAGGGGGGAGATTGCACACAACCTTCCACCGGCACATCCCTCCTTTTCTGAAGGATAAGGTCATGCAGGTGAAGGTCTCTTATACGATTTGCAAACCTCGCTGACCACCTCTTCTGCGGGAATAGATCCGGATCGTGCTGGAGGGCGCTGATTAGCCTTCGCCGCAGGAACGAGTCGTGTTCCCTCTGAATGACTCTGATGGCGAAGGCTACCACCAGTCCAGAGATCCTCGCACTGATAGGCGACAGTCTCGCTTCTTGCTGCATATTGGCGACCAGAATCCAGCGCGGCGCGCCAAGTATTACGCGCAGCGTCTGGTTCTGTACTGCCTCCAAGCCAGCCAACCGTGTTTCGGATGGACCAGCCAGAGCACTACTGGCATAGTCTATCAGCGGTCGAATTGCGCTGACGTAGAATGTCCGGAGGACAGCGCTGTTGGCACCTGCTTCTCTGGTCGTCAAAGACCTCAAAACGTTAACCCGGCTGAGGGCCCTTCCCCGGATGTAGGCCACTTCGGTCTGGAAGGACAGTCTGGAGTCAAGCCAGACACCAAGGTACATGTGCGTGCTGACCCACTCTACCTCATGTCCCTGCAGCAGGATTCTGTCCCTCGGTGTCACGCTAGTGCCAAAACACATGGCTTTAGTCTTTGGTGGCGAGATCTTGAGGCCAAGCTCTTCGCATTTTGAGGAAATGCGGTCGAGGCACAGTTGCGTCCTCCTGGCCTTGGTCCCTCTGCCTACTACCACCAGCGTGAAATCGTCTGCGTACGATAGGAGGCGGCATCCTGTAGGTATAGGGGTGGCTATCGATTCCGCTATCAGCACGTTAAACAGGGTGGGATTAAGAACCCCACCCTGGGGTGTACCATTTTTCAGGGGGTGATAGCAGGACTCTACTCCCTGTAGACGGACTCTGGCAATTCTATTGGAGAGGTAATCCGCTATCCACTGTAACAGTTTCCCCTTTACTCCTCTGGCAGCAAGACTGTCCAAAATTGCAGAGGGACTGGCAAGCTCAAATGCCTTTTCTAAGTCAAAGAAGACGACCATGGCGTGACCTTGCTCCACATGGCTCAAGAGTGTTGCGATGCACTGAGCTGTGCCCACCCCTTTGGTGAAGCCATAGAGGTTCTCTGGTGGTGGTCCCAGTTTCCACAGAAGTCTCTGGAGAACCATCCTCTCCATGGTCATCCCCAGGCAGCTCGTCAGGGAGATAGGACGGTACTTTCCGGGCTCCCTGGGCTTGGGGATAGGTACGATGTTGGCCCTCTTCCAGTTGGATGGAAGTCTTCCACAGGACCAACTATTGTTTAGCATCTGGAGGAGTGCTTCTTCACCAGCCTCCCCCAGGTGAGCAATCATGGAGTACGCCACTAGGTCGCTCCCTGGAGCAGTGGCGGAGGACCTCCTATGTGAAGCTTGTAACTCATGGACGGTGAATGGTGTGTCCGTGTCACCCGGACACCCCATGGTGGCTTGTGCCCTGGCCTCTCTTGGTTGGTGTAGCATGGTCTGCCTCTGCTGGAGCTCGACAGGTAGCGTGGCTGTGTGTGTGCGTCTGGCAAACTCTTGCGCCAGATTCTCTGCCTCGCACTGTGGTGCACGGGGAGCGCGCCGAGGTGGAGTACGGCTGGTACCTATGTGGAGTTCCTCCACAGTTCCTTTAGCGTATATACGGCGGGAGCCGATATATATGCCACATGGGTAGTCACCCGTGGTGCGTAATTACATAATTGCACTGGATTATGTTTGGTCGAGTCAAGCAGGGTTGCACTGTCAGGTCGTGGGTGACATGACGCGCGTTCTATATCATGTGGTTATCGTGGTGTGTACAGTCACAAGAAACTTTTATAACGAAACTTCACAAAAATACATAGTGATTTTAACAATTTACATATCAAAATGCATGTAATAAGATGTACATACAAAAAGGAAAATATTACAATAATAAATAAAAAAAATAAATACCAAACATATAACAAAAGTGACAATTGATCACAAGAAACCATTTTGGAGGCGTTTCACAACATTGATCCACTATCTTGTTGATAATAAAATTGTCTAGTAAGCCCACACTTGAGTTAAGATTTTCATCATAAGCCTTTTTAATAAGAATGGATTCAATAATGTTTCTATTTAAAGTGGAACGACAAGAAACAATTTCTAGGGCAAGATTCCAATCAATGGAATGGTT
>NC_134801.1:9101864-9116864 GCF_046742065.1 Oratosquilla oratoria
TGGAATGGGTGTTCCGACAAATAGTGAGGGACGTCTGTGGTGTTGTGATATGCAGATTATGGCTGGAAGAATTCACCTATGCTGACGACGTAGCCATCTTTGCAGAAAACATGAGGTCGGCATTTTGTAAACTTGTGAGACCCACTGGAAAAACAGACCTAAGATTAAACGAAGCTATAATAAAGCTTATGCATGCTCACAGGAAAAGACTTTTTGCTAATGGACATTAATTTGTTTCACGATTCAACATGGAGCTCGTTGAAAGCTTCACGCACCTTGGCTCTAAATTATCCTCAGAAAATAATATACATCTCGAAGTGGATGAGCGTGTAAGATCCGCAGCAAGAGCTTTCCACGGCTTAAGGTCTTTGTTCAAATTTAATCTTCTGTTATATAAAGAAAAACAAAAACAAGGCGCTACTGCATCATGATACGGCCTCTGCTGTGAGCACAGGCCGTGATGTTTTGGGGTACTCTCCTTTCTCTTCCAGCTAACAAGTTTGCTAGTAATTTATCTTCGTTGTTATGGATGTGTGTCTTTGTTAGGCAGTTGTTCTCATACCATACCACGACCCATGTGCTCGGACAATGTCTCCTGGAAATGTACCTGCATCTCACCCAGTTATGTTGGGTCGGGCAAAGCTTAATAAAGGTCCACAGATCGGACAACAGAGCCTCACACTATCCCACAACCCACCGACTAGCACCAGCTCTGTTAGCGGCCTGGGAGCGTACAGGTACCTTCTTCCCAGGGCCTCGACATTCCTCCTTATCGGCCAGTTAAAGGGCGAATCATGACCTGACCTGGTATATAAGCTGACGGAAATCACCGAGGGTGCAGAACACTTTGAGGCACCACTTGACGAGCATCGCTGTCACCTCCCTTCCCGTCCCCCCTCCCCCTCTTGCTGCCAGAGGGAGCCATTACCATTCCCTTGGCGCCCAACTTTAAGATAAAAACTTTCTTCCCATCAGAGTTTGCCCTCCAGCCAGGCCCGCATCCCCTACGTCCTGGGAGTTTCAATTATCTTTTTTAATAGTATGTGTTCAGGAAATTAGTCGAATGCCTTATTTATGTCTAATGTCTCTATAACTATTCATTCTGGTGGTGATTTTTGGTAAATCCATCATGTTTGTTGAATGATGTTTGTGAGGATTGTGCTAGTAGAATGGTTCTCTTTAAATTCATATTGGTTAGGGATGTGTACAATTTAATTTTGGTTCTTTTTCAAATCCCTCTCTCCATCAGTTTGGATGCAATAAATAGTAGGGAGATTGGTCTATAGGATGTTGGCTTTTCTACTGATCTTTTTGATTTTGAAATAAATACGTGCTCTTTCACAAGACGTTGTGGTTCTATTGTGCATCCAGAAGTGGTTGAGCATATCTATCAAGGTTTCATATTGCTCTTGGGCCTAGCTGTTTTAGATCTTGACTAAGTCTCTGTATAAGAGTTGAAAAATATATATATATATATATATATATATATATATATATATGTATATATATATATATATATATATATATATATATATATATATATATATATATATATATTACAGCTTTCTTGGAAAAGAGAGGGGTAGCGTGTCTGGTGCCATTTTTCGTATATTTTTAGTTATTTTCCTTTTTTCTGGAGCTTGGACTTGAATCTTGCTTTAAGACCTGCTTTATTGATGACTGTCGCGCCCAAGCATGAATATGATAGGCTGTTTTTTAAAACACACAATGAGTATTGTAAATCTCTCTTTATTATGTACTTTTCATATGAAGTGTATGAATTATAATAATTTTACATATATTGTGTACTGTATGAAATGTGTCTTGTAAAAGTTATGCATGTATTATGTACCTTATATTGTGTATTGATTGTAGTGATTGTGATGTACGTGCATAAATAATGCGACGAAGATACGTGGAGTAAGAACGAATAGAGATGAAACGTTCGAGACAACATACGTCCCCGACGTTCGAGACAGTTACGTAAATTATTTTCATAAATGATGCTCGGCGCATCGCCTAACTGCGAAGTAGTGACGTCATCATCGAAGATTATAAAAGAGTATCTAAAAGACGCACTTGGGCGAGAAGAAGATTTTAACATATAGGCGTCGTAAGTGTCCCTCTCTTCCCAAGACCAGGGTCAGATCTTGGTGCGTGTTTCTTATTCGACTCTACAAGTTACAAGAGTCGCTTGTCCTTCCTAATATAGGCCCACAGGGGATGACGTGACACTTCTGATATGGTGATGAGAGTTTTCTTTAAGTTACTCCAACTACTGCATGGGAGGGATGTGGTCTTTTTTTTTTTTTTTTCCCATCTGTAATTTTGTGCATTTTCCCCTTTTTTCTTATTTATTTTGTGATGCCTTTATTTAGTTGTTTGCTTTTCTGTTTAATCTTTTTAAGTCAGTGGTTATTTCTGGCGTAAAGATGGAAATGTACTTTTCCTGAAGCTGCAAGAAATATGATTATTGCTAACTTTCTGTGTCATATTTTATCTCTTTCATAGCATTCTTTCAATGCTGTAGTTTATTTAAATCTTCTTGAATATCTAATTGGTTTAGGCATATTGGTTATGTGTAGGAGTATGTGTTGGTTTAAGGGGACCCCGGACACCCGTACTCTTGTGCGGTACGACCGAATTAGTTATTCAGACAAACAACATTTATAAATCATTTCCTTTTCTGATTACCTATTAATACATGTAGTATCACTTCCTTTCACTTAAAGATACCATATTATCTAAGAGTTAATAGGCAAAATATTCAGTAATTTCAAAAACTCATACCGTGGAAAAGGTCCTACCAAATATTTTTTGCTTAAGGTCCATTTGAAGAGTGGCCCTATCTGAACATTTTGGTGAGTCGATTTTTTTTATTTACCTCTTATGAGAATAGCAATGATTTTTTTTTATTTCTATGTGTACATATTGTTAAAAAGATTAAATTTCTGAGGAAAAATAATAGCCAGAAAAATACTGCTAAAGAATTTGCTTTATTTTGACTCATAGATATTTACGTCTTACAATTCTCTATTAAATGAAAAAAAAATTGTGAAAATTGGTACATAAATGGGCGAGTTGTAGCTTGATGAATGAAAAGAAAACAAACTTTTCAGTAGCGCCATTTAAATGCCGCACGGACAGTTAAAGGGATGCACGGACATTAAATTATATTTTCCTTTATTTTATTTTATTACCAAATTAAAGTTACTATTTCTCTTCACCCCTCCCACAGTTATTGTTGGTAGAATAATGAATATTGGTTATTGGTAGAATAAATGAAAGATTTATTTGACATGCAAGAGATACTTGCCAGATGTCGCCAATAATTTATCTATTTTATGTTATATATACGAACAAAAACGGAAATGAGATGTAATTTTTGGTCGAAGTGTTACCATAATTATAGAAAATCTTTTGAAATGCTTATCTGTCGGAATATTAAAAAATATATATACGATCGCGTGCATGAATAGCATGAGAAAATTATATCCTCCTGCTCTCACTCTTCCACAGCTACTAAAGTCTCTCCTTTTAGCATCGTTCTCTGGGTTTAGTCAAATTGCCAGATACCTCCATATCAAGTTGCCAGATATCTCCATAGATATTAATTGCAGTAAAAAAAAAAAACAACTGGCTATCGAAATTTTGACTTATTTCAAAACTATACATGATTTCAAGAAAGAACTGGATGCGGAAAGATACAACTGCGGGTCACTACGAGCACGGCTCTTCTCCCGCAAAATACAACTAGGTAAATACACACACACATGCACACACACACACACACACACACACACACACTTCGGGGGACACAACCCCCCCCCCCCCCGACTGATAAGACTAGAGGAGAGAGTTGATAAGGTGATCGAGGACTTGGAGCGTAAGTTAGGTAACGTAGACTCCATTTTTCAAAGAATTGAAAGGTTGGAACAACTAGAGAAGGCTAACAGAAACTTAACTGAAGAAATAGAGGACCTAAAAAGACAGTTAGGAAATGTAAAGGAGGAGAATGAGAAATTGAAGAAGAATAGTAATGAAAACAGAGAGAAACTAGCTACAGAAGCTAAAAATTGGAGAATAACTCAAGAAGGGAATAAGGTTTCATTCACTGACATAGTCAAACAGCAATTGAAAGAACATAATGAAGACTCAGTTATTAAAGTGATGAGACAGAAGGAGAATATAGTAAGAGAATTAGCTGACAAAAAGAAATGTATAATTATATTAGGAATGGAAGAGAAACATAACCCAGATAGAACTGCAAGAATCAAGGAGGAAAATGAAAGAGTAAGCAGTTTATTAAAATTAGTCCAGGAAGATGAACCAGAAATTATAAAGGAAATTGAGGAAAAATTCAGACTCGGAAAATATAGTACAGATAAGACCAGACCAATTAAGATTAAATTCAGGTCACAAACAACAGCAGAGAAAATTCTATCCAAGACAGGGAAACTAGCAACAAATGATCAATATAAAAAGGTATGGATAAAAAGAGAAATGAATAAGGAGGAAAGAGAGGCAGAAAAGCAGAAAAGAATTGAAGCTAAGGCAAAAAACGAGGAAAGAACGGAGTCAGAGAAAGAGAGATTCTATTGGAGAGTAGTGAACATGAAAATAAAGCAGTTCGACATACTAAAGAAAAACATAAGGGAAAC
The DNA here is from genome assembly GCF_046742065.1 of Oratosquilla oratoria. NCBI lineage: Eukaryota > Metazoa > Arthropoda > Malacostraca > Stomatopoda > Squillidae > Oratosquilla > Oratosquilla oratoria. The sequence continues at coordinate 9,106,526 of NC_134801.1, forward strand.
AGAGAATACAATGGAAGTGGCAGAAAACTAAGAGTGTCTTACACAAATATAGATGGATTGATAACAGGATTGAATGAACTGAATGATTATTTGAAAGAAAAAGAACCGGACATAATGGGAATTGTAGAAACAAAATTAAAAGGCCCACTACCACCCAACAGTGTAGGACATGATACATACAATTATTGGATTAGAAACAGAGAGAAAAAACAAGGGGGTGGAGTTATGTTCCTGACTAAGAAGGATATAAACGTGAAAGGTGTCATATATGGAAAGAATACAGTAGAGATGATTATGATAGAAGTGGAAGACCGAGATAGGAAGAGCAGAAAATTTGTGATCAATTATGTGCCTCCGAAAACAGCCTCATGGGAGGAGAGTGAACATAAAAGTATGTTAGAGGACACAAAGATAGCATTAACTAAAATAATGGAAGACGGAGGAAGAATAGTTATGATGGGCGACTTTAATTGCAAAGAAATCTGCTGGGAAGAAATGACAGTAAAGAGTGGTGATGACTCATGGGGAAATGCTCTACTTGAGATGATTACTGACCATTCAATGACACAATGGATACAAGAGAACACTAGGTATAGAAATGAAGAAGAACCATCGAGGCTAGACTTAATAATTACATCTGAACCTAGAATAGTGGACAAGATTGAATATAAAACACCAATAGGTAAAAGTGACCACATATTGATTGAACTGGAACTTAATGAAGAAAAATATATGAAAAGAAATGAACAATATAGAAAAGGAAGAATGATGTATGAAAAAACAAACTTTGATAAAATAAGAGAATTCTTCCAACAAGAAAACTGGGAAGAAATATACAAAGAAGAAACAACAGTGGAAGAGAAATGGAATATTTTGACAAAAATTTACAAAAAAGGAGTGGAAAAGTATGTCCCAAGACAAAAACAAGAAAAAGAATATGTAAAATGCTGGTACAACAAAAGTTGTAGGGAGTTAAAGGACAAAAGAGACAAAGCCTGGAACAGATGGAAAAAAGACAGAAGACCTGAAAAATGGAAAATATATACTGGTTATAGAAATGAATATGTACAAAAGTGCAGAGAGGAAAAAAGAAAATATGAAAAAGATGTTATAGAAAAGTGTAAAGATCAACCAAAACTATTCTACAGATTTGTAAACAATAAACTGAAAAACAAACAAGACTTAGAGAAATTAAGACAAGGAGGAGTTGAATACACTGAGGAAATGGAAATGGCAGAAATTATGAACAAACATTTTAAATCAGTGTTTACAAGGGAAAATATACAACCTGAAGAGATTGAGTGGAAGGAAAAAGTCCCCCCTATGGAAGAAATAGAAGTAACAAAGAATGAAATATTGACACACTTGGGTAATTTTGATGTCAGAAAATCGCATGGGCCAGATGAAATAGCAAACTGGATTCTGAAAGAATGCAGGAATGAACTGGCAGACAAAATACATAGCATAATAAGCAGTTCCTTAAAAGAAGGAAAAGTTCCAGAAGATTGGAAAAAAGCAAATATAGTACCTATATATAAAGGAGGAAATAAAGAAGAACCTACCAACTATAGACCAGTCTCTCTAACAAGTACAATAGCAAAAATATGTGAAAGAATTATCAAAAGTAGATGGGTAAAATACTTGGAAAAAAACAACGTACTAAATCCAAGGCAATTTGGATTCAGACAAGGACGATCATGCGTCACCAATTTAATATGTTTCTATTCAAGGCTAATAGATATAATACAAGAAAGAGATGGATGGGCTGATTGTGCATTTCTAGACCTAAAAAAAGCTTTTGACAAAGTACCACATAAGAAGTTGCTTAAGAAATTAGAATATGAAGGAGGAATACAAGGTAAATTGCTAAATTGGATGGAAGACTTTTTGCAAGAAAGAAAAATGAGAGTAGTGATAAGAGATCAGCACTCAAAATGGAATGAAGTAATAAGCGGTGTCCCGCAGGGAACAGTTCTGGCCCCAATAATGTTTGCTATATATATTAATGATATGGATGAAGGAATTGAAAGCTATATGAGCTTCTTTGCAGATGATGCAAAATTACTGAAAAGAGTGAAAACTGAAGAAGATTGTGAATCACTACAGAGAGATCTAAATAAAGTACAAGAATGGAGTAGGAAGTGGGAGATGGAGTTCAATACAAAAAAGTGTAGTATAATGGAATTTGGAAAAAGCAAAAACAGAATAACAGGATCATATAATTTGGGAAAAGAAGGAATAAAAAAAGTAGAAAATGAGAAGGACCTGGGAGTCATTGTTATGAATAATATGTCACCTGAGAAACATATAAATAAGATTTTTGGAGAAACTTATAATTTAATAAGAACAATCAAAGTGGCATTTACATACCTGGATGAAGAAATGGTGAGGAAAATCCTAATCACCCTGATAAGACCAAGATTGGAATATGCAGCAACGATATGGTCACCAAGTACAAAAAAATGTATAAAAAAACTTGAAAGAATACAAAGAGCAATTACAAAACTGGCACCAACACTCTCAAAACTATCATATGAAGAGAGACTACAAAAACTTAAACTACAGACACTAGAGCAAAGAAGAGAGAGAGGAGATTTGATAGCTATTTACAGAATCATGAAAGGCATAGAAATTACTGATAGAGAGAATCTGATAAAATGGGATGACAGAAATACAAGAGGACACGGAAAGAAAATAAAAAAAGACAGCTATAGAAGAGATTTTAAAAAGAACAGCTTTCCTCACAGAGCAATAGACAGTTGGAACAAGTTAGATGAGAAAGTGGTGTGTGCAAAAACAATACATGAATTTAAAAATAGTTTAGATAAAATGAGATATGAAGACGGGACCCCACGAGCATAGCTCCCCTTCCCGTAAAATACAACTAGGTAAATACAACTAGGTAAATACACGCAAGCACACCCACACCCACGCACGTACGCACACACAAACACACACATAAATAAATACATAAACATAAACATACGCATATGCATAAATAAGCAAACGTGAAAACAAACACAAAAACAAACACATTGTGCCGCACACCCATCAAGCTCACACCCTATTCTACACATATGCATGCATACATTCTCATAAACACACACACGCACAAACACACACACACATACACACAGGCACACACACACACATACACACACGCACACCCACACGCACGCACGCACGCAAGGAATTCTACTGGAGAGTAATCGACATGAGACTGAGGAAATGGTACATCAGAATAGACAAACCAAAGACAGGAAAAATATGGAGAAAGAAAAAAATTGAAAGTGGCCTATACCAACATCGACGGATAAATCTCGGGACTGAATGAACTTAAAGATTACCTGCTAGAACAGGGGTCGGGTAACTTTTTTGGGTGTTACCCCAATAGAATTTGTAGTAAAATGAATTTACTCCCACACTTGGAAGTACTCTGGTGGACAAACCAATTTACTTATAGAATTCATGGATAGTAATAAATAAACAAAAAATGTATATTGGAAAAATGTTTAATTGTTAATTTCATCTATCATAGGAAATAAAAGTCTGTCTTTTTGGCATGGAAATAGCACACAAGAAAAAAACGTAGGAATCACATTTATAAACAGAAATAAAACACTCTTTTTAGCATTACATGGCACACAAGCAAAACTATTGACCATCATGTATTTCAAATTCATACAATAACAAAAGAAAATTTTATTGAATCCACTATTATGGGGAAAAATGTTTATCCTTTCTGGCATAAGAATGGCACACAAAGAAAAATAATGTTATTCTTTCTGGCATAAGAATGGCACACAAAGAAAAATAATGTTATTCTTTCTTGCATAAGAATGGCACACAAAGAAAAATAATGTTATTCTTTCTGGCATAAGAATGGCACACAAAGAAAATTTTTATTCTTTCTTGCATAAGAATGGCACACAAAGAAAAATAATGTTATTCTTTCTGGCATAAGAATGGCACACAAAGAAAAATAATGTTATTCTTTCTGGCATAAGAATGGCACACAAAGAAAAATAATGAAGAAAATATTGAAAACTTTAATATTTTAACATCAGATTGAAATCTTTAATATTTTCATATCAGCTACCTCAGGCTTTGGAAAAATGATACTGTTTCATCTTGGATACAACAAACTCGATATCAGGGATTTTTGATGTTACTGCTACTAGGATGCTGTCTTCAGGATTCAACCGGTTTCTGTATTTTGTTTTTAGATTTACAAGGGTAGAAAAACCTTGTTCGCAAACGTAGGTTGTTGCGAAAGGTAGTAGCATTTTAGTTGCTTCCATATGTGCAGTTTTATAAGCCTTTGCAGTTTTTGACATCCAAAAACTTGAGAGATCATCCTTGCTCTCAAATTCCATTTTTGTTTCATTGTTGGAACGAAGTTCAATAAGCTCTTCTGCCAATCCTTCAGGCTGTTCAGGCAAATCAGCCAGCTCACTTTTGAAGGGATTTACAAACCAGCTGACAGTATGTGAATCAAGTTCTGGAAAATAGTCACAGAACCTATTTCTAAGTTTGGTCAGGTGCCTTGTGACTGACTCCTTTATGTCACTAAGACTGCAGTCTTGGCATTCTTCCAAAAACTCTCCCAGTTTTGGAAAGGCAGCAGTCTTATTGACATTTACTTTCTGGTTCCAATACTGAAGCTTTGATACAAATGCTGAAATTTTTTCCCTTGCTAACAGGAGATTGACTTTCTTTCCTTGCAATTCCTTGTTCAGTTCATTTACATGCCCAAAAATGTCAGCTAAATATGCAAGAAGAGCTAGCCAGGTTGTTTTTCTGAACTTTTCTGCAAGTGTGTGTTTTTTATCAGTCAGAAACATTTCGAGTTCTGTTTTAAGAGCCCACACTCTATTCAAGACATTTCCACGTGAAAGCCACCTCACTTCCGTATGGAAAAGAAGGGTTGAATATTCAGCCTCTCCATCCTCACATAAATCACGAAACATCCTCGTGTTTAGGGCATGCCCTTTTACAACATTGACAATCTTAACCACATCATTAACACAGCTTCCACTTCTGGTTCCAAATTCTTCACAACTAATGCCTGGCGATGTATCATACAATGGATGGCTAGAATATCTGGATTCTGTTGTTTGGCCAAAGCCACAAAACCATTGACGTGACCAAGCATGGCAGGAGCTCCATCAACTGATACTGCAATACAATCTTCCCACTTCAAATCAACATTTGGTTTTTTGAAGCATGCATCAACCTTATTGAACACATCAATACCACGAGTTCTCAACTCAAGAGGAGAACACAACAACATTTCTTCTTCGAATTCATCAGAGCCCCTATATCGAATGTATACCATCAATTGTGAATTGCTACTTACATCTGTAGTCTCATCAAGTTGAATGGCAAACTCTTTACTTTTTTTTACTGAAGAAATTACTTGTTCTCCCATCTGAAAATAAAAAACAAATCTATCACGTGTATATGTATGAATCTATGTGTTTTGATTTTCTTGGGGGTAGATTTCGTCGGGGGAACAATCTGAAATTTTACCACATAACCAAGGTAACGAAGTCAACAGGCTACCAACACCTGAACACCTGCACCACACACCTATTTACACCACACACACCTGCAGCAATTACACATACGATGCAACATGAACTTATTCACCACACTAAACGTTAATTATAATCACTGTCAGTCAACAGACTTCCTCCACCAACGTGAACTGCTAGTTAAAATCAAGCATAATCGTCCAGCCAGCCACTCCATGACGTCACTCCAACACAATCTGTGGTTTTGACATGTATTAAATATAATTCAAACGATAAAAACGCGACAAAATTAGAATAATGAGAATTAGATATTAGAAGCAAAATAACGATTAAACACTTTGAAGCAATTATCACTGCCTATGTACAAACAGCTGAAAGAAAAAACGCTTCTCAGATTCCACACAACAACATCCAACATTCAATCAAGTACACACACTCCCAAAGCCTTTGTCTCACTGCCCTACAATTCATAGTCAACCATCGTCCTTGAACAATCAAATCAGCAATCACGTGATCAGACGATCATAGCACCGACCAATCAGCAGCCAGCACTAGTAACCCACAAACACGCCACACATTACAGCAACACCAGTTCAGTAGTTTACAACCGATCATCACATAACAGCAACTATTCTATAAACGCATCAGGAATGAACCAAAATATTAACGCCACATAAAATGATAAACCACACAATCCAAGCTGCCACCACCACAACCACCACCTTTCACTCCTTTTCTTCTTCCCCTTATCCAGGCCTCCCTTACCTATGATCGTGGTTGTTCCTCCAGTAACACGCCAGGTCAAAAATCCACCAGGTAGATGACGAGGGGCTAAATAAAGACTGATAAGTCAAGGAGCAAATGCCACCACCAAGACAACAACGCAAAAGCGGTCTCACTGAGGGTTAAAAACAGTTTCAATACTGATTCAATACTGATGAAGCAGTTTCAATACTGATATTTCTCCGTTTCCATAGTTTTAAAGATCGTGGGATCCTCGATGCATTCTTTTCTCCAACTTTCATATCAGTTTCCCTCACTTAGCACATCCACATCCGTAGCACGTTCATTACCCCCCAAAATTTCTAATTTACCCCATTTGGGGTAATTTACCCCTGTTCCCCGACCACTGTGCTAGAAGAAATACCAGACATAATGGGAATTCTGGAGACTAAACTAAGGGGTGAAATACCATCCATCAATGTTGGACATGGACTATACAATTACTGGATTAAAAACAGAGACAAGAAACAGGGAGGAGGAATCATGTTCTTAGCCAAGAAAAAATTGAATGTGACAAAAGTTGCGGAGAGCAAAGGTCATGTAGAACTGATCATGATAAAAGTCGAAGACAAGAGCAGGAAAAATAGAAAGTTTGTGAAGATATATGTGCCCCCAAAAACGAACGCTTGGAAAGAGAACGAGCATACGAAAATGCTAGAAGATACAAGGTAATCATTAAATGAGATACTAATGGGCAGGAGTAACCTGGTAATTATGGGGGACTTCAATTGCAAAGAAATTTGTTGGGACAACATGACAATGAGAGGAGGAGAAGACTTGTGGGGTAATGTACTACTGGACATGACCATGGAATATACAATGACTCAGTGGGTCAGTGAAAACACCAGATACAGAAATAGCGAGAAGTGTAGCCAACTACGTAGCTACCTGTGTACCCCCCTGGGGTTACAAATCACAATCTTCAGTTTCTTCACTTTATTTACACAGTTCACGCACAGTTCTGTACACTATGATACACAGGGCACGTCAGACACCGACCGCTCCTGGATCTCTGCACTCCGTTTTTGTGGGAGGAAGTGCCGAGTCTGTAAAACTCTGAGGTGCTCTTTAGTCACCTTGAAAACAATTTTAATAGGAAAATCCGGCCCTTTACATGGTTGTTGTTAGTTCATAAATTATTTCTTATATCCTTTTTTATAGTGTATAATATATCCAGGGGGCAAGGGTTGATTACTACTGTGTTGTCGTGTGTTATTCGGAATTGGCGATTGACCGCATTTATGTGTGCGTTCGTATGTCTGTGTGTGTATCTTGGTTCCGAGCCATAGGGATCAATGATAGGATATCGCAGTTGTGCACACAATTGGGATACCACTTTCTTGATCCTTGGTATCTCTTTTCTAGGCGCCATGACCTTTACGCTTCTGATGGGATCCACCTTACCTGCAGAGGCAAAGATGTTCTTACAAACCTCATTGTGGGAGTTTGTAATGAACTAGCTCTTTTTTGGGGTAGAAACCCAAAGGGAAGGGGAAATAGAATGTACTTGGGAAAACAGTGTAGAGTATAGCATTAATGTAAAACAATATGCTAGTATAGGACAAAATATAATTTTTGGATATAATGTCGGAAGAGGACGAAATGTTACATTAGGATGTAATGTCAAAGGACAAAATGTCACGATGGGATGTAATGACAGTGGAGGACAAAAGATCACGATGGGAAGTAATGATAGTGGAAGACAAAATATCACGATAGGATATAATGATAATGGAAGAGAAAATATCACGGTAGGATATAATGTCAGTGGAGGACAAAATATAGTTTTAGGAAGGGATACCGGACAGAATGTCAATGAAGGCCAAAATATCACGATGGGATGTAATGACAGTGGAAGACAAAAGATCACGATGGGATGTAATTATAGTGGAGGAAAAAATATCATGGTAGGATATAATGTCACTGGAGGACAAAAAATAATCTTGATGGATAATTACAATAAAGGAGTGAATAGGCACGTACATGGACAGAAAATAGAGAGAGTGTACATTAAATGCTGATTCAACAAAAGATGCAGTGAGGCAAAAGATAGAAGGGACAGAGCTTGGAAAAGATGGAGAAAAGATAAAAAACTTGGAAAATGGCAAGTATATATAAACTATAGAAATAAGTATGTTAAAGTGAGAGGAGAGGAAAAAAGTAACCACAAAAAGTACATTATAGATAAGTGCAAAGAGCAACCCAAGCTATTCTATCGACACGTAAATGGTAAACTTAAAGGCAAACAGGAAATGGTGAAACTACGCCAAGGGAATATAGAATACACAGAAGAATTAGAAATGGCCGAAGTCATGAATAATCACTTCAAATCTGTTTTCACTAGAGAGAGAGCACAATATTGGAACGAGAGAAATGAAAGGCGATCTTCCCCCATGAGCGAGATAATAATAACACAAAAATAAATAATGGAACATCTATCAAACCTTGACGTCAGGAAATCACATGCCCCGGATGGAATTGCAAATTGGATTCTAAAAGAAAGCAAAGAAGAACTAATGGACAAAATATATATCATAATAAGTTGCTCACTTAAAGACGGAAAAATATCAAAAGACTGGAAAAATTCTAACATTGTACCAATATATAAAGGAGGAAACAAGGAAGAACCAACTAACTACAGGCCAGCCTCACTAACAAGCACTATAGCCAAAATTTATGAGAAAATCATCAAGAATGGATGGGTAAAACACCTGGAAGACAATAATATAATAGACTCAAGACAATTTGGGTTCAGACAAGGAAGATCATGTACCATAAACTTAATATGTTTCTACTCAAAATTAATAGACATAGTGCAAGAAAGGAATGGATGGGCTGATTGTGCCTTCCTGGACTTACAAAAAGCTTTTGACAAAGTACCACACAAAAAATTATTTTAAAAAATGGAACATATAGGAGGGATACAAGGGAACCTACTAAAATGGATGGAGGACTTCCTGATTGGTAGAAAGATGAGAGTAGTGCTCAGAGAAAAATATTCAGGTTGGAAAAAGGTGATCAGTGGTGTACCGCAAGGATCTGTATTGGCTCCAATAATGTTTGCTATTTATGTGAATGACATGGATAATGATGTGAAATGTTACATGAGCTTCTTTACAGACGACGCCAAACTGTTAAGGAAAGTAAAAACTGAAAAGGATTGCGAATCACTGCAGAAAGACCTGAATATGGTATGGAACTGGAGTCAAAAATGGAAAGTGGACTTCAATATTAACAAGTGTACCATAATGAAGTTTGGAAAAAGCAAAAATAGAATATCAGGACAGTATAAAATTGGAACCAAGGAGGTAAAGAAGGAGGAATCCGAAAAAGATTTAGGTGTAATTATCTCAAACTACTTGTCCTATGATAAACAAATAAACAAAATTATCGGAGAACCCTACAACTTGCTAAGATCAATAAAAGTGGCATTTACATATTTGGACGAAGAAATTATTAAAAAATATTGGTCACACTGATAAGGCCTAGACTAGAATATGCGGTGACATTGTGGTCACCCAGTACCAAAAAGAATATAAAGGAAATAGAAAGAATCCAGAGAGCAGCCACAAAAATGGCACCTCCACTTGCAAACTTGTCATATGAGGAGAGATTGGCTAAACTGGAGTTACCGACTCTGGAGCAAAGAAGAGAGAGAGGTGACCATCTACAGAATCATTAAGGGCACAGAAATACTCGATAGAGACGACTTGTTAAACTGAGACAAGAGAAACACAAGAGGACATGGAAAGAAAATAAAAAAACATAGCTACAGAAGAGATCTGAAGAAAAACAGTTTTTCATATAGAGTGGTGGACACTTGGAGCAAACTGGACAAAAAAAAATAATGTGCGCAAAAACCATTCATGAGTTTAAGAGCAAACTAGACACTACGAGATACAAAGGCGGGACACCACAAGCGTAGCTCCCCTTCCCGCAAAATACAACTAGGTAGATACAACTAGGTAAATGCGCACACTCACAAAACAGACACATACAGTACACGTACGCAAGTTCAT
>NC_134801.1:9134364-9141864 GCF_046742065.1 Oratosquilla oratoria
CGGCCCGGGCTTAGGTTACATTCCGAATGCAAAGAAATCTGTCCTCATAGTGAAGCCAGAGTACTTTAACAATGCCAGAATCCTCTTTGAGAACAGTGAAGTGAAGGTAACAAAGGAGGGGGAAAGACATCTCGGTGCAGTGATCGGCTCAGAATCCTTTAAAAAGCAATATGTTGAAAAGAAAGTTAACGAATGGGTGGCGGAAGTTAGGATTCTAGCCAACTTTGCAAAGACCGAACCGCAGGCGGCATATGCCGCATTCATATATGGTGTGAAACATAAGTGGAACTACATATTAAGGACGGTACCGAACATCACCGACCTACTAAGACCCCTTGAAGAAACCATCAGAAACGAGCTAATACCGGCCATCACCAACGGACGGACAATAAACGAAGAGGAAAGAAAACTTATGGAACTTCCACCTAGATTGGGAGGGCTAGGTATCTCCAACCCGCTAAACCTTGCCGACACAGAACACCGAAACTCCATGAAACTCACGTCCTCATTGACAAACAACATCCTGTCACAAGATCAACGGAAGGAGACTATCATGGAGGAGGTTAGGGAAATTAGAAGAAACATTTCAAAGGGAAGGGAGGAGAGGCAGAAGGAGGAACTTCAAGCACTTCTAGCTCGGCTATCGAATTATATAAAAAGAAAGATAACAATGGCGCAGGAAGTTGGGGCGTCCAATTGGCTGACAGCACTACCAATCAGGGCAAAGGGATTCACCTTAAACAAAAGAGAATTCACGGATGCCATTGCCCTGAGGTATGGATGGCCATTGGGAGGGCTGCCTAACAGATGCTCCTGTGGTGTACAATTTACTCCAGACCATGCAATGATATGCAAGCAAGGTGGATTCATTTGCATGCGACACGATGAGGTAAGAGATCTCACTGCCCAAATGCTTCAGGAGGTGTGCAAGGATGTGACTATCGAACCAACATTACTCCCACTAGGAGGGGAGAACTTCAGATACCGCACGTCCAACACATCAGATGAAGCAAGAGTGGATGTCAGCGCAAGAGGTTTCTGGACACGGGGACAATTGGCTTTCTTTGACATGCGAATATTTGATCCGATGGCCCCCTGTTACAGCAACCTAACTATTGAGGCATCCCACTCTCGGAACGAGCATGAGAAGATCAGGATGTACGAAGAGCGCATACAGAATGTAGACCAGGGCTCATTCACTCCTATAACCTTTACTACTTCAGGTGGGATGGGTCCTAGAGCAAAGGCATTCTACGCTCGGCTGGCTGAGGTAATGGCTGAAAAGAAAAAACAACCAAAAAGCAGCATTGTTTCATGGATGAGATGTAGACTACCATTCTCACTCCTAAGATCAGCCCTCTTGTGCCTGAGAGGTACCAGGTCCCCACCGCCCAAATCAACACATATACAAAACCTGGATTTTGAGCAGACGGTGGTTGACAGTAGAATAAATGAACTTTTGTACTAGGCATTATCAAAAATAAATAAATAAATAAACAAATAAAAGGGTCGTCGACCACAGTCATTGGCGGGAGAGGGGCCAATGAACTGTGTCTGTGGAAGACAGACCCTGCTGCTTCCACCACACAGTTCCAATAGGATGGAGGTCGTATTTATGTCAATTAAAAAAAAAAAAAGTAGTAGTAGAAGTAGTAGTAGTAGTAGTAGTAGTAGTAGTAGTAGTAGTAGTAGTAGTAGTAGTAGTAGTAGTAGTAGTTTCAGGTGGGATGGGTCCTAGAGCAAAGGCATTCTACGCTCGGCTGGCAGAGGTAATGGCTGAAAAGAAACAACAACCGAAAACCAGCATTGTTTCATGGATGAGATGTAGACTGTCATTCTCACTCCTAAGATCAGCCCTCCTATGCTTGAGAGGTACCAGGTCCCCACCGCCTAAATCGGCACATATACAAAACCTAGATTTTGAGCAAACGGTGGTTGACAGTAGGATAAATGAACTTTTGTATTAGGCATTATTAGTAAAAATTAAATAGATAAATAAAAGGGTCGTCGACCACAATCATTGGCGGGAGAGGGGCTAATGAACTGTCTGTAGGAGACAGATCCTGCTGCTTCCACCACACAGTTCCACGAGGATGGAGGTCGTGTTAAAAAAAAAAAAAAAAAAAGTAGTAGTAGTAGTAGTAGTAGTAGTAGTAGCAGTAGTAGTAGTAGTAGTAGTAGTGGTAGTAGTAGTAGTAGTAGTAGTAGTAGTAGTAGTAGTCTGAAAGTGTATTGAAAAATTGAAAATACAGTGACCGGACGAGAACAATGCCAGAGATGCCAACTGGTCAGAGGTGCCAAGGCTAGGGGCATTGGTAAGCTTCTCCCTTCCCCCCCATCCCCCGAGAGTAACCGACTCGAAGCACGCAGACAGGCCACAGGGGTGTGAGCATAACTGTGTGTATGGTATTCGTCACTTAAAACAGAAATGTTAAGATATTTTAAGATATGGTAAGGTACTTGATTGCCTTTCCTAAATAGTTTTTCCTCTTTTTCATTTATCTATTTAGTCATACGCTATTTTCTATTTTTTATCCATTTACTATTATTAATGCTTATGCATCTACTCAACTAAATTATTCCTTATTTACATTTTTATTTATCTATTTATTTATTTATTTATTTATTTGTTATCGTTCTTTAGTCTTCTTTCTTCTATGAAATATCAAAGTTTAAAGCAGGAATTCACACAGGTATGCTCGACATCCTCTCCACACCACCACAAGCCTGGATGCATTGGTTCAAAAACTATAAATTATAATTTTTATCTATATAACTCGGCCTATATCTCTCTCATCATATCTCTCTCGCTCCCTCCCGGTTCACTCCCCCATCTCCCTCCCTCTCTCTCTCTCTCTCTCTCTCTCTCTCTCTCTCTCTCTCTCTCTCTCTCTCTCTCTCTCTCTCTCTCTCTCTCTCTCTCTCTCTCTCTCTCTCTCTCTCTCTCTCTCTCTCTCTCTCTCTCTCTCTCTCTCTCTCTCTCTCTCTCTCTCTCTCTCTCTCTCTCTCTCTCTCTCTCTCTCTCTCTCTCTCTCTCTCTCTCTCTCTCTCTCTCTCTCTCTCTCTCTCTCTCACTCTCTCTCTCTCTCTCTCTCTCTCTCTCTCTCTCTCTCTCTCTCTCTCTCTCTCTCTCTCTCTCTCTCTCTCTCTCTCTCTCTCTCTCTCTCTCTCTCTCTCTCTCTTTCTCTTCCTCTCTCTCGCTTTTCTCCTCTCTCTCCTCCTGTCACTCCTCCTCTATATTTCTAATTATAATATGTATACATATATATAAATGTTCAAGAGCCACAAGTTAGAGCCAGGATATGACGGCAGCTCCAGAGCATGTTGGGTTGGAGATAAATAATAAAAAGGAGACTAGATTATCTAAAGTTCACACAGGGCATTTACGCAAGCCTGATGTTAAGGTAGACTTGATGGATAATTGTAAAGATAGATATAAGTTCTAAGATGTAGATAACCGCAAATGTTACGCTTTGCCAGTGAACGAGGGACAGGCACCTGTTGACCAAACAGGCTTATTTAATCATTCGCCTGTGTGCGAAGTTTTGGTTCGTAGGCAGTGTCTAGCATGTCAACATACAGCCCTAGGCACAATATAGATTTTATGACCCACAGTGGACGTTAGTCCCCTCTTTCCTCTACCCTCTTCCCTACCCCCCCTTTTTCTTCCCCCACAGCCCCTCAGACCCAGAGAGCCGACGCTAACCACAATCCGCCCCTAACCCCTCATTCGCCCTCTATCCCTTATTATCTCTCTCTCTCTCTCTCTCTCTCTCTCTCTCTCTCTCTCTCTCTCTCTCTCTCTCTCTCTCTCTCTCTCTCTCTCTCTCCCTCTCTCTTTCCTGCCTTTCCCCTCACTCGCCCTCTATCCTCTTACTATCCCTCTCTCTCTCTTTCTCTCTCTCTCTCTCTCTCTCTCTCTCTCTCTCTCTCTCTCTCTCTCTCTCTCTCTCTCTCTCTCTCTCTCTCTCTCTCTCTCTCTCTCTCTCTCTCTCTCTCTTTCTTCATCCATCTATCTCCCTTTCCCACTCTCTTTCTCTTTCTCTTGCCTCCTCTTTATCTCCATCTACTTCTATCATCCTTACTATCTCTCCCTCAAAATTCTCACCCCTCCGTCTCTCTGTCTTTGACACTCTCTCTATCTCTCTCTCTCTCTCTTTCTCTCTCTCTCTCTCTCTCTCTCTCTCTCTCTCTATCTATCTATCTATCTATCTATCTATCTATCTATCTATCTATTTTGCCTCCTCTTTCTCTTCATCTACCTCTATCATCCTTACTATTTCTCCCTCAAAATTCTCCCCCTTTATCCCTCTGTCTTTGACGCTCTCTCTCTATCTCTCTTTCTCTCTCTTTCCTTCTCGCTATCTATCTATCTATCTGTCTATCTATCTATCTATCTATCTCTCCCTTTCTCTCTCCTTCACGCTGTTTCCTACTCTCTCATCCCCTCCTACTACCCACCTCCTCCTACTCCCCCTACCCTCTCATTCCCTCCTATTACTCATCTCCTTTTACTCCCCTCATGATCCCCCTCTCCCATCTCCCTCTCCAGTCTTCCCCATCCTCCCCCTCCTTCCTGTTGCTTTACTTCCCTTAGCGTTTCTCTCCTCCTCCTCCTGAATCTGTATCCATCATACGTAAATACCATCAAATCTCACGCCCTGGCTTTCTTCCCATAGCTGCCCCCTGCATCATATATGCGCAACTGCATTCGAGGGCACCCCTACCTCTCTCACCCCTCTTTTCCATGTTATTTATATATATATATATATATATATATATATATATATATATACAGTATATATATATATATATATTTGTGTATCTGTGTGTGTGTATATATATGTATGTGTGTATGTGTATGTATATATGTATGTATTTATATATATGTATACATATGTGTGTGTGTATGTGTGTATGTGTGCATATGTGTGTATGTGTGTATGCATTTATATATATCCCACGCTCTATCTCAGACCTGCATGTGTTCTCTCAGATAAACATGAGGGGAAATTGTGATCTATCATGTGAGAACTGGATACTGATAAGCCAGTGGACGAACAGAGAATGTCAATTTGAAGTGATTAAATTACCACAGAGGCTGTGCCCTGGGGCTGGCACAGGTGAAGACCGGGGAATCTAGCACTGTCCATCTCAGTCACCCAAGGACTAGGAGTCCCACCCAAGATGGTCGGCAAAACATGCTGTGTTTGTTCATCTGCACAGCAAAATTGCAGGCAATGCGCTTGCGTAAAAAATGGAAGGAAATGCACGAACTGCAGAAGAGGAGGGGAATGCAGAAATCAAGGAAAGCAACAACCGCCGGAGGCGAGAAGTGATCAACTGGGAGATGTGGGGAATGTGGAAGATGGGAGCGATGCGATAGAGATGAACGTGGGTAGTGGTCTTGTGAGTGAGAGAGACATAGAAGAGGGAAGTGATCCCACGAACTTGAGGCCGGAGGACGAAAGCCCACGTCATCAAGAACAGCAGGGTGAGAGAGAGGAGGGCAGGTTCTGGCAGACATGGCAGCAGCCCAGGGCTAAGGAGTGGTTGAACGACGCCTACAACAAGATACTTGCCTTCTCTCCAGGAAACATCTTCACCCCGCCTAAATGCAATGCATCCAAACGCCTAATAGAGGAAATGACCCATCTATTAAGAGCATATATAAATTCATATCCCTACGCCCCCATGGTATTCAAAACGCTAGCTATCCTTCCGCACCTTACATGTCAGAGGACCCACAGAAAATCTAAGCACTCTGAGAACATCCAGGCATTGCAACGGAGGATGGAAAAGTGGGAAAAGGTAAACTCTACAAGGGCGTCAACAGAAAGAAAAATCTAGAAGACAAAGCCAGAAACTTTGCAGATAAGATGAGGCATGGAAAGGTCGCGGCTGCCATGAGGTCGCTCTCAGGGGAGAGTGAAGATCCTGGAGTTCTATCCCTAAACGAGGAAACGCTAAAGATCCTGAAAGAAAAACACCCAAAAGCAAGACCAGCAAACCTGGAGTCTAAATTCAGTGGCGACTACCTCCCACCCCACGAGGTAGTCTTTGACAGCATCACAAGAGGAAGGATCTGGAACCTTGCTCTACACACCCAGGGAGCGGCGGGACCATCGGGCCTAGATGCGTCTGGATGGAAATGTCTCCTTAGCACCAGCCTATTTGGAACGGCAGCGGGGAGTCTGCAGGAGGCCATCGCTGGTTTGGCAAAGAAACTGGCGACTGAGGACTGCTAGCACTTGGAGGCATACACAGCGTGCAGACTTATCCCGCTGGATAAGAAACCTGGCTGTCGTCCGATTGGTATAGGCGAGGTGCTGCGAAGAATAGTAGGAAAAGCCATCATGGAAGTCGCGAAGGATGAGGTGCGAGAAACGGCTGGCAACCTGCAGGTGTGCGCGGGGCAACAGGCGGGTTCCGAGGCAGCAATCCACGCCATGAGGAAAATATTCGAGGAACCGGAATGCGAAGCAGTCCTATTAGTTGATGCATCAAACGCATTCAACAACTTGAATAGAGAGGCTACTATACACAACATCAAAATTAAATGCCCAATATTGGCCAGGTATGTGGAGAACACATACAGAGAACCTGCAAACCTATTTGTCACCAACAGGTTTGAGAGAAAAGAAACTAAAGTGGAGATCATCAAATCCGCAGAAGGAACCACTCAGGGAGACCCGGTGGCCATGGCTATGTACGCGCTCGGTCTTATGCACCTGCAATAGAAGATACAATATGAGGACACCAGGGTCAAACAGGTAGCATATGAAAGATGATCTCACGGGGGCAGGAAAAGTAGCTGACCTAAAAAAGTGGTGGGATCTGGTGTTGGCACACGGCCCGGGCTTGGGTTACATTCCAAATGCAAAGAAGTCTGTCCTCATAGTGAAACCAGAGCACTTTGACAATGCCAGAATCCTCTTTGAGAACAGTGAAGTGAAGGTAACAAAGGAGGGGGAGAGACATCTCGGTGCAGTGATCGGCTCAGAATCATTTAAAAAGCAATATATTGAAAAGAAAGTTAACGATTGGGTGGCGGAAGTTAGGCTCCTAGCTAACTTTGCAAAGACCGAACCGCAGGCGGCATATGCCGCATTCATATATGGGGTTAAACATAAGTGGAACTACATATTAAGGACGGTACCGAACATCACCGACCTACTAAGACCCCTTGAAGAAGCCATTAGAAACGAGCTAGTACCGGTCATCACCAACGGACGGACATTAAACGAAGAGGAAAGAAAACTCATTGAACTTCCACCTAGAATGGGAGGGCTAGGCATCTCCAACCCGCTAAACCTAGCCAAAATAGAACACCAAAACTCTATGAAACTCACGTCCTCCTTGACAAACAACATCCTGTCACAAGATCAACGGTAGGAGACTAACATGGAGGAGATCAGAGAAATTAGAAAAAACATTTCAAAGGGGAGGGAGGAGAGGCAGAAAGAGGAACTTCAAGCACTTCTAGCTCTGCTATCGAAT
>NC_134801.1:9158080-9173080 GCF_046742065.1 Oratosquilla oratoria
AAGAAAATGATAGTGATGAGTGAGAAAAATGGAGGAGAAATAAGGAAGGATGAAGTGAAGGCAGCAGTTAAGATGATGAAAGCAGGTAAGGCACCTGGTATGGATGGATGCCATGCAGAATGTCTTAAAAAAGGAGGTATAGTGGTATAATTGATGGAGAGAAGGTAGAGTGCCATAGGACTGGAGGAGTGCTTGTATAGTTCCACTTTACAAGGAAAAGGGGGACAAGTGTGAATGTAGTAGTTTCAGAGGGATTAGCCCATTAAGTGTAGTTGGGAAGGCTTATATGAGGATCTTGATTGAGAAGATTAGGAGAGGAACAGAGGGAGTAATTGGTGAGGAACAGTGTGGGTTTAAGACAGGTAGAGGTTGTGTAGATAAGATCTTTGTGGTAAGACAGATATGTGAGAAAGCTGTAGGAAAAGTGAAGGATGTTTTCTGGGCCTTTATGGATCTGGAAAAGGCTTACGACAGGGTAGATAGAAAGGCACTGTGGGAGGTTATGCAGATATACGGGATAGGAGGAAAGCTTCTGGGAGCTGTCAAGAGTTTTTATGAGAGTAGTAGAGCTTGTGTCAAGATTAGAAATGGAGAGAGTGAGTGGTTCGAGGTAAAGGTGGGACTTCGTCAGGGATACGTTATGTCACCCTGGCTGTTCAACTTATACATGGATGGGGTAGTGCGAGAGGTGAATGCAAGGGTAGTGGGTCAGGGATTGGAGATGGTTAAAGAAAATGGAGAAAAGTGGGGGTGAGCCAGCTGTTGTTTGCGGACGATACTGCGCTTGTGGCAGGATCGGAGGAGGGATTGAGGAAGTTGGTGACAGAGTTTGGGAGAATGTGTGATAGAAGAAAGCTGAAGATAAATGTGGGTAAAAGTAAGGTGATGAGATGTACAAGGGGTGAAAGTGGCAGTAATCTGGAAGTGAGTATTTAGGGAGAGCAACTGGAGGAAGTGGATAGTTTTAGATATTTGGGTGCAAATGTGGCAGGAAAAGGTGGAGTAAAGGTGGAGGTAGAATGTAGATTGAGAGAAGCGAGTAAATGCCTTGGTGGTTTAAAAAGTGTAATGAGGAATAGAAATTTGGAAATGGATGCTAAGAGGAGACTGTATGAAGGAGTGATTGTACCAACAGCACTGTATGGAGCAGAAACATGGAACATAAGAGAGGAAGAGAGAAGGAACTTGAATGTGTTTGAGATGAAGTGTCTGAGAAGTATGATGGGGGTTACTAGGCTTGATAGAGTGAGAAAAGAGGAGGTGAGGAGGAGAACAGGGGTGGAAAGGGAGCTGGGAGATAGGGTTGATGAAAGAGTATTAGGATGGTTTGGACACATGGAAAGAATGAGTGAAGAAAGACTAGTAAAGGAGGTATGGAAGGCAGATGTGGAGGGAGTGAACATGAGGGGACGTCCTAGGATGAGATGGATGGATGGGGTGAAAGGAGCTTTAGGGAAGAGGGGAATGTCTGTTGAGGAAGGACGGGAGAGGACAGAAGACGGGGGTGAATGGAGAATGGTTGTATATGGAAAATGTTGTGATGCATGAGGTGGAGTGGACGGGGGAATGGGGGGTGAGGTAATGTGTGTGAGCAAAAATTTTGACGCAGCCCGAAGGGATTTCTCCCCGTCCTCTCCTTTATATGGGGGGGACGGAGAGGGGGGGTCGCCAATTTAATGAAGCGGCCTTGCTGTGGATGTGCTGTGTCCTGCGACACTGCTTCTGACCCAGGGCAGTGGACAGGGTACGGGGATGGCCCGTCATCTAGGAGGTGCTAAGATGGGAGGGAGTGTGGAGGGGTGTGGAGTGTTTTCGGGGATGGAATGGGTGGGAATGATTTTATGCCTTTTCCTTTTTGGCTACCTCCCTGGTAAGGGGGAAAAAGCCTTGGTATATGTATGTATTATTATTATTATTATTATTATTATTATTATTATTATTATTATTATTATTATTATTATTATTATTATTATTATTATTATTATTATTATTATTATTATTATTATTATTATTATTATTATTATTATTATTATCAATATTATTATTATTGTTATTATTATTATTATTATTATTATTATTATTATTATTATTATTATTACTATTATTATTATTATATTATTATTATTATTATTATTATTATTGTTATTAATATCAATCCCTCCTCTGACCCTGCTTAACATTCTTTGAGATAGGTTTCTATCTCTCCCAACTCCCTCCAAAGTGTTTAAAGGAAGCCTCCAAAAGGGAACTAAACACTAGAAACCCTCTAGCTTATACCTATATCTTAGACATCATCAATGCTTGCAATGTATCATTATCCACCCCCCACTATCTCCCCAGACTAAATAGCCTTCAGTCACAGCAGCTCCCTCCCACCAATCAAGGACAACCTTCTAAGTGGTGCTCCTACCATTCATCACCCAGTCACAACACTAGAGACTGCAAACAAAAACAACAAATGCAAGCACAGACACCACGCCACCCTATCCCTTGCTCAGTTCATGGAACCATTTCCCACACCGATGCCCAGTGTCGAACACAGCAACAACAATACCCGCAGGTACAACACCACCCCATCCCTTGCTCAGTTCATGGTACTACCTCCCATACAGATGCGCAATGCAAGGTGCAATATCAAACCATACAAGTTCCACCCCCCTCTAAACCTCCACTCCTACCTACACCAACACATCCAAACAAATACTGCAGCCTACACAAAACAACAACTCACTCCAACGAAGAGTGTTACCTACAGAAATCACAACCAAAACAGTTCCCTCCCACACGACACGCACAACTCAACACCGATTGGGGGAACGTGTACCAGCCTCACGCACCAAACCACCATAGGAATATCTCACACACAACACAACTACGTCACCCTAAAAGTGACTTTAGATCAACTCACAGTTGACATGATGGTTGATACAGGAACAAACCTGAACATCATCCCAAGAGCTCTCTATGAAGCATTAAATGACCCACCCCAAATTCAATTTTCCAACATGGAAGGACTCCTAATAGAAGGAAGCACCATTTCTCTACACGACACCATAGACTTAAACATAGAAGTCAACAACTTCCAAGTAGGTTTCACACCTTTCCACATAGCTGACGAATGGAGTCTCGATCAACAAGGTATAATAGGATTAAAATCATTGAGGACATGGAAAACTATTATAGACCTAGACAAAAATAACATCTCCTTCTCAGATGTGAATGATGAGCCAACTGTCACTGAGACACCCGACTCAGACACACAACCTCTCTCATGTCTCCCTTCCTCAAATACTCCAATTCCAACTAACAGCTATTCCTTCCGACCACCCCCTTATGTCACCTCAAAGGCATTGATGTCTAACACAGTCATCATTCCCCCTAGACATTCCATGACTGTCCCACTATTCATACCCGGAGCAATCGGACATCAGGACGCCATAATTGACTCAGAAACGTCTAGACTTACCAACATCTCAATTGAACACTCTTGGGACATAATTCAGGAAAATAGAACGGCCTTAGCCATGTTAACTAACCTCTCAGACCAACACCGTAAAATCAGGAAGAATACTAACATTTGCACAGTGCACCTCCATAATTCCCCTATCCAGGAACCACTCCCTCAATACATCAACCCAGTAAGACCAACACAACCCTCACCCCTTTCAATCCAGACCAAATCATAACATCAGCTGACGGAGAAATTCATAACGAGCTATTAGCTCTCCTACAGAGGAATAGATCAGCTGTCGCCTTAGAAGGTGAACCACTAGGCAAATGTGATATAATCAAACATCACATCCAAATTCCCCCTAACACCCCCCCCCTTCATACACCCCCGCTTACCGCATACCTCACAGTAGGAAATCCCAAGTCAATAGCAGTGTACAAGAGATGATACACCAAGGCGTAATTTCCCATTCAGACTCCCCATGGAACAGTCCCCTCTTTTTGGTCCCTAAGAAAGACGGAACCTTACGCCCTGTTGTGGACTTTAGGAAAGTCAACCACCTCACTCAATCTGACCCACACCCCCTCCCCGCCATGCAAGATGTACTACAAGGCATTGGCAACGGGAATACAGTATTTTCCACTATCGACCTTAAGTCTGCCTTCTGGCAAGTGGAATTATCTGATGAATCTAAACCCGTAACTGCATTCTCCACTGATAAGGGACACTTTCATTTCGAACGTATGCCCTTTGGCCTCAAGAATGCCCCCTCAACCAAACAACGGTTGATGACCCGCATATTCAGTGACATGATAGGAGTCTCATTATTCGTCTATTTAGACGACCTCATTATATATAGTCCCACAGAAAGAGACCACCTTAACACTTTAGAGATTGTCATCAAACGTCTCAAATATACGGGGTTAAAGATTCAATTAAGGAAATGTAGATTCCTCATGAAGGAACTCACCTTCCTAGGCCATAAAGTGGATGCAAAGGGGATTCATACAAACACAGATAAAATAGATACAATAAACAATTTCCCAACCCCTAGAAACGCAAATGAAACATGAAGTTTCATAGGGCTAGCCTCATACTACAGACATTTTATTTACAATTTTGCACACATAGCTTCCCCCCTAACCAAATTCACAAGGAAAGGCGAACCATTTCAATGGTCAGAAACAGAACAACAAAGTTTCGACACACTGAAACACTCTCTAACCACAGCCCCTGTACTAGCCTTCCCTGACATGAAGAAAGAATTTTTTCTTTACACAGACGCCTCCTCTAAAGGAATAGGCGCAGTCCTACAACAGAAAGATGACAATGGAAAAGAGCACCCCATAGCCTACGCAAGTAGAGTCCTCAATAAAGCTGAAAGGAACTACTCAACTACACACAAAGAAGGACTTGCAATCATATGGGCACTAAAACACTTTAAATACCTCATTTTAGGCTACAAGATTACCATACTAACAGACCACCAACCCCTAGTCTATCTTTTTAACTCCAAAGACTTACATGGGAGAGTTGCTAGATGGAAAGCAACTCTCCTTGATTACGATCCCAAGATCGTATACTTAGCTGGGAAAGCTAACGTAGTGGCAGATTGCCTGAGCAGACAAACCTACATCACCCCCATAACCCAAACCACATGCATACCTATGCAAGAACTCACAGAGGAAACTGAAAGAGACCCTATATGGTCTCCAATAAAACAACATCTCCTTTCACAAACCCCCTTACAGTCCCGACCACCTGTCCCTATAGAGGAACTCAAACTGGTCGACGGAGTCATAAGGAGAACCACTAATACCAGAGAGGTTACTGTTATCCCCAGAGCCTAAGTCCCCAAGGTCCTACACATATTGCACGACAGTGCAATGGGAGGCCACTCAGGCAGAGATGAGACACTAAACACTGCTATGCACACATATTACTGGCCTAACATGAAAAGAGATATAACCACACACATAGATTCTTGTATAACTTGTAACCAATTCAGAGGCCCTGACCCGAAACAAATCAACATTAAAGACATCCCACTCCCTGCTGAGCCATGGGAAACACTTGGCATTGATCTACTCAAAATGCCAACGAGCCATCAAGGTTCCAACTATGTACTCACAGCAGTAGAATATTTCTCTAAATACACAATCTTAATACCACTCCAAGACAAAACAGCAGAGACTGTAGCCAAAGCCCTAGTTAACAATATCTTTTGTAGATACAACATACCACACACAATGTTATCTGACAATGGATCAGAATTTAAAAACGAGGTGATGCGCGAAATAGCACACCTCTACAACATTGACGAAACATTTGCCACTGCATACCACCCACAGGGAAATGGTCTGACTGAGAGAACAAATCGCAAGGTCCTAGAGGTTCTCAGACCCTTGGTCAACGACCTCATGGACAGTTGGGAAGATTGGCTACCACAGGTACAAGCCAGTATCAATAGCACAGTCAATTCCGCAACAAAGATGTCCCCACATGAGATCATTTTCGGCCAACCAATGCGCCTACCCTACCAAATATTCAACCAACCACCCCCACCCTTATACAACCTAGATAACCTCACACACTGCATCAAAAGAGGTATGCAAACCATTTACAAACAAGTTAGAGCAAACTTGAAAGAAGCCCAGGAAAAGACAAAGACAAAACAACACAAACGCTCAATCCCACTTGACATAACGCTTGGTGACACTGTCATGGTCAAAGACTCAACCAGGACTAACAAACTCAGACCCAAGTTCTTAGGTCCCTTCACAGTCACAAGCTCACTCCCTAACAATGTTTTTCTACTAACAGATCCTTCCGATCACACAACCGTGACCATACATGGAGAGAAGCTGAGAAAGGTCAAACTCAACCTCGACCCAATCCCACTTCCCATCAACAACCCACCTACCACGACCACACATAACTCACCCAAACGCAAGTCTCATCCCATGACTCTGCGTCGACGCAACTAAACATGCACTCTAGCTCTCGCCCCTGAAGATGCAGGACGTCATGTATCTATCAGTGGAGGTTAAAATGGCCCATTTCCAATAAGAACTCCCTTCCGCATATCTAATGAAACTTCTCCACTTCCTTCCGACCAATATAACCTTAGCGAGAGTCAGATAAACATATCCTCATTCACTGAGACATAACCTTCATCCTCCAAAATGAAATCCATCATTAATTACCCACCTTAAACATCAACTATCTTTCAAAAAAAATTATTCTTAGCAACATACCTATGGACTCGTTCAAAAGATTCTCCCTTTCGGAAATCTACCCCTACCCACCCATACCTAAGCTCCCCGCTACCATCCTTCCAAGTAAAATAGACATGGTACACCTACTGAATAAATCGACTACTGTTGACATGGACTCACTTGACCTACACTACAGGTACTGCCATATACCTCCACAGCCCTTTCACTCTTAATCATTCTCTTTATACTGGTAATATTGACCAAATTCTGTTGCACGAAGTAAAAACTTCCAAAACCTTTCAACCCCCATTCCCGATTTACTGTAAACCTAGATTAAGTTTATTCTTGTGTCTCACCCAATATCTTAAATAACATAATAATTCTTACGAGAAACTATATACATACTATGAAATAAAACAAGTGCGATGTGACACACCAAACTGACCATAGAACAGTGTTTAGAAAATGACACTCCCTACAGTGATAGTGTTAAACACGTGAACACCATAACATTTAGAAAGTGATTTCAACAGTGTTATCAAATATATAGTGAAACCTTTCATATGATATTTAATATAACATGTAATCTGGTGAGACACAACGTTACTCTTCTGAGACACAACATCGCTACCCTTATTTACAGTTCATGATCCCCCTTGGGACCTCAGATTCACTTCAGCAACAACCCCCCATCTCCACATATAATCACCCAGGATTTTGTGTCTCTGAACCTTTTCTCGATGTATTACCCATATGAATACCTTTGTAAACCATGTAACCTAGGTGCCGGGAGCCACCTAACCCCAGGGGGAGAGCGATATGTATACGCCTCGTATACATGACGAGTAGTATCGCCCAGTCATATAACCCACTTCCTCACTCACTGTCCGCAGACAGTCAAAGCATCAAACGGTGACCTAAACACTCCTCATCAAACTTGCCGAGTCAACATTCGTGCTCGTGTGAACAGCACTGTCAACCACCAAACGACACACACACACAGACGAACACACGCGATCAATCTAGTAGCCACCCGGTACTGACATACGATATTACGTATACTGACGGTCCTCCCCTGGATATATAATTAACATGTATGGTAGTAGACATCAATACGTAATTAATGCAGTTGCCCCACCCATGTGGGACAACAAAATAACTAAAGATAAATGTTAAGATCACGATTAAAGGCAACTCAAGAATTTGTCCATTCAGCACTTCCGGGGAAGAAAACTCTCTGACAAGACGCGGACGACGGTCGGTTCTAGTGACGTGCTCTAGTGTTAAGACTGTGTAACAGAGTGTGATTAAGTATCTTAAAGTGTGAAGAATAAAGAACAAAACTCAAATTGTGTGTGGAAGTAACCCCTTTCTGAGATGATGTAACGACCCCGTTACATCTTGTGACTACAAGTAACGCTCGATGGAGATCATGTAACGATACCGTTACACCCATCCCGTTACATTATTATTATTATTATTATTATTATTATTATTATTATTATTATTATTATTATTATTATTATTATTATTATTACTATTATTATTATTATTATTATTATTATTATTATTATTATTATTATTATTATTATTATTATTATTATTATTATTATTATTATTATTATTATTATTATTATTATTGTTGTTGTTGTTGTTGTTGTTATTATTATTATTATTATTATTATTATTATTATTATTATTATTATTATTATTATTATTATTATTATTATTATTATTATTGTTATTATTATTTTTATTATTATTATTATTATTATTATTGTTATTATTATTATTATTATTATTATTATTATTATTTATATTATTAATATTGTTATTGTTGTTATTATTATTATTATCATCATTATTATTATTATTATTATTATTATTATTATTATTATTATTATTATTATTATTATTATTATTATTATTATTATTATTATTATTATTATTATCATCATTATTATTATTATCATCATTATTATTATTATTATTATTATTATTATTATTATTATTATTATTATTATTATTATTATTATTATTATTATTATTATTGTTATTATTATTATTATTATTATTATTATTATTATTATCATTATTGTCATTATTGTTATTATTATTGCTGTTATTATTATTATTATTTATTTTTAAGCATACCGGAGAATATATAGTGGGAAAAGCGCAAGTAAAAGTTGCCACAGGTCAACGCCCTCCCACGCACGCACAGAGGAAGAATACAAGAGAAAGACAGAATCGAAGTGATAATAACAGAATAACATAGAAAAAAATCTGACTTATCATCAGGCTAGTCAGACAGCACGAGTGTGAAATAAAACACAACATCGCAGCACCTGATATCCTGAACGAAGACTTTTCCAACAACATTTTTTCCCGGGGTGAGAGTTTACTACAGTATATACATGTGGCACATTTTTCATCGGTTCCACCATCCAGTTTCGTTACCATGTGAGTGTAAGTCACATATCACTAGTCGATGGACCAGGTGGAATCCGACCGAGTGTACATTTTTGTCCATATTTCAAATGGTCTTGTACACGTGCTCTTTCGATATATCTTTGTAAACCAAACATTAAATTGAGCCTTGTTCGACATGTTAGTCAGTGTTCTACAAGAACAAATGAACATCCACTTCCAAAAGATATGTCACGCCTGTTGAAAATGATTAAGCTGATAGATTTTTTCACTAAGCATTTGATATAATACATGAAATGCTTAGTGAAAAAAATATCTGTTAGTTTAATCATATCATATATTAATTACCTTATGTAAGATGTTTTTGTAGTGCAAGAGAACCTGGTAGTTAGTTTTTGCATACTTCCTTTAAAAATATATAATAATATTATGCAGATTCTTTGTAAATATGTTACAATTACATTGTTCACCAAATATAACGCGAGCAGTATTAAAAAAAAAAAAAGAAAGAAAAAATCTTGGGTAGTGACGTATGCTGACATTTCGAGTTCATTGCTCAGTAGTAGGTGGCTGTACCAGGAAATGAAAAAATAATTTGTTAAAAGGTATGCAACGAATACATTAATGGCGTGATCTCCATCGGTAATTTATATGAATAAATATTTTTACATCTTCTTAGCAAAGATAAGTTTGGCATAAAATCAACTCGCATTTGACAACATTACCAATCTTTGCATTGCAAAACCGATGAAAATCTGTGTGCACATCTGGGCGTCATGAATTTGGAAGTAACCCTAATTAGCTCTCACTTTCATTTTATCATGAGTCTGTTTCCCTACAGAAGAAAGAACATCTTTTTATGATCTTTAAATGGATGTTACTACCACTACCACCAGTATTGTCAGCATAACCACTGATGGCACCAATAATACTACTACTACCAACACCATCTCATTTTGTTGCATTTTCTGGTCGCTTTCTCCTATAGTGTATTATTGTTTGAGGGATCTGATCCTATCGGCCTCATACAAGAATGCTCTCAGACTGATCAGCGAATATTGATGGGAGTAAAACCCGACTTTAGCAATATGGTAGTATAATGATCTAATTTTCATTTTAACCAAATATCAACTGTGTTCAACTTAAATGGTGGTTTTAACCCCACCGCCGCATTGACCAGTGTAATGAAGGACAGTTTAGATGTATAAGTGAATAAAACGAATAAATCAATTTAAGTGGATCAAATTAAATTAATCAACTACTATATAACGTGTATTACAATATCGAAATATTGCATTCTTCCTCAGGGTGAGGACCACAACAAACAGGGGGCGATCTGCGTTGGTGAGATGCCGTCTTAGAGGGGGTTTACACGGTCTAACGGTTCGTCGAACGCGGTATTTGGTTGTCGAACACGTTGGTTAAACCCCAAATACCCCGTCCCCGTTCACACGTTCACACATCACTTTAAACACGTGTCTGTCGAACCGCGTTCGACGAACCGTTAGACCGTGTAAACTCCCTCTTCGAAAGGCTGTCGCCCGATTAAGCACGAGCCTTCTTTCCAATCGATTTTCTATCCTTATACATCCTCGTATGTCGTCACCTATCCCAATCAAATTACTTACATCGGGCGTTTCTAATTATCTATGATTCCGGTGTTATGGGACTAACCCATTTTTCCAGGTTCTCACTAAAATCCGGAATTTTTGTCAATAAACTTTCCACGGACTTGGACACGGACTTGGACTAGCCGATACCCAAGCTTGGGTACGCCATGCCTTCCCGCTAAAAACCTGGAGGGAGCGGTAGGGGTTGGAAAGGTGGTCTTGTTACTAAGCAGAAAACTGATAAAGTCACTTAGGCGGTTAGGAAGAAAGGAGGGGAGGAATATGCCTCACGTTCTACGTCTAATTGGAACTCCGATTGCCTAGATTCCCGGTATATCATCTAAACCCATAGATATATTTAACCTAATAATCTAAACAGAAATCCCGGCACTACAGCAGTGTCAATGACTGCTATGAGGTGACTTCCAACTTTCCTTGCTAGACGGTAAGATGCTGTGGCCACTTAGCTTCTACATATAGTAAGGCGAGATTGCCAAATATATCTTGCATCTTTCCTTTTGGCCAGTTTGAACGTTCAGGCGGTTTTGGATGCTCAGGCCAAAAACTCCAACGTAACATTTCATATATCACAAAGAAAATATTATCATTTCCAGGTAAAAGTTTCAAATGGGCTAGGACGCTAGAAGTTAAAATATATGTGACACCAATAGGAAAATCTGTGGCAACATATGAATTGAGGGCCATACGCAAAAACAACCCTGAATGAAACTGACATTGATATTTCTGGTTAGGAATAATCTAATGAAAAGAAATACACGTGAACTTAGTATGAGGCTAATAAGGAATTATCTCAAATCAGTGTTTTCGGGCTAATTTATTCTGTTCATAGATTATATCACAACAAGGGATTTGCACACACGCCTCCACATGTGCATATCCGGTTCAAACAAGTTCAATGTTACATATTACAACAACACTATTTCCAATTCATTTGTGCAATTTCATAATGTAACGTACTGCTATTGTCAGGTATAGGCACTGTACAATCAAAATTGTCATAGTGAAACGTACTGCTATGGCAGGTACAAACAAATGTAAAGAGTTGTATATTTTTTATATTAATACCAAGTCCTATTCAAGAAGAGACACTTCCGAGTCATTGATTACTTAACCCAAAATATAATCGCCAGGCATCACGGGCACTACCAGCGCAACGAGTACATACATTACTAATTTACTAACTCCAGTACTATTATCATATACTACTGATAGCACTACTGTTGCCCTCATCATTACCACAATCTCCAAAGATTTACGAAAGCCACTACTAATAACACCACCACTACTACTACCCTTACCACTATTACCACCACAACCACTACCACAAATATCATTATCACAGCTGTTACTTCACCCATTAGAATTACCACCACTATTCATTACGTTAACTACCTCTACCTGCTGCAAACCTTCCCACCCACAACCATCATTACTATCAGCACAATGTCAAAGCTACTACCCCCAACATTCGATGTCACAGCAACCATCACCACCATCATAATCCCCATCAATCCATACACTACTACTACCACTACTGCCATCATCATGACTACCACTACGATAAGAACCAACACTATTTCCGCCACTTCCATCACTACCACCGTCATCACTACTACTTCTATCACCAGTATCAATAACTTCACTTCTATGCGCCCAGTACATTGTCCCTTGATCCACTATGACCACAATTACCTCCAAAATCAATAGCACCATTGCTATGACCACCATCATCACCACCACCAACTCTACCACAAGTATCACAATCACCACTAATACCGTGAACATTACTGCCTCCAGCACTGTCAGTACCATTCCACGATCACTACTACTGTCACTAGCACCATCCTTATTATAAAGCACCACCATTATTACCATTACTACTATGATTCAGAACTGGAAATTATACATACATACATATACCAAGGCTTTTTCCCCCTTACAAGGGAGGTAGCCAAAAAAGAAAGGGCATAAAATCATTTCCACCCATTCCATCCCTGAATACATTCCACACCCCTCCACCCTCCCTCTTATCTTAGCACCTCCTGGATGACGGGTCATCCCTGCACCTTGTCCACTGCCCTGGGTCACAAGCAGTGTCGCAAGACACAACACTTCCACAGCAAGGCTGCTTCATTAAATCGGCGACCCCCCCTCTTCGTCCCCCCATTGCATAAAAGGAGAGGACGGGGAGAAATCCCTTCGGGCTGCGTCAAATTTTGCTCACACATACTACCTCACCCCCCATCCCCCCACCCATTCCACCTCATGCAATCACAACATCATCCATATACAACCATTCTCCATTCACACCTGTCTTCTGTCCTCTCCCGTCCTTCCTCAACAGACATTCCCCTCTTCCCCAAAGCCCCCTTCACCCCATCCATCCACCTCATCCTAGGACGTCCCCTCATGTTCACTCCCTCCACATTTGCCTTCCATACCTCTTTTACTAGTCTTTCTTCACTCATTCTTTCCATGTGTCCAAACCATCCTAATACTCTTTCATCAACCCTATCTCCCAGCTCCTTTTCCACCCCTGTTCTCCTCCTCACCTCCTCATTTCTCACTCTATCTAGCCTAGTAACCCCCATCATACTTCTCAGACACATCATCTCAAACACATTCAAACTCCTTCTCTCTTCCTCTCTGATGTTCCATGTTTCTGCCCCATACAGTGCTGTTGGTACAATCACTCCTTCATACAGTCTCCTCTTAGCATCCATTCCCAAATGTCTATTCCTCATTAAACTCTTCAATCCACCAAGGCATTTACTCGCTTCTCTCAATCTACATTCTACCTCCACCTTCACTCCACCTTTTCCTGCCACATTTGCACCCAAGTATCTAAAACTATCCACTTCCTCCAGTCGCTCTCCCTTAATACTCACTTCCAGTTTACTGCCACTTTTACCCCTTGTACATCTCATCACCTTACTTTTACCCACATTTATCTTTAGCTTTCTTCTATCACATACTCTCCCAAACTCTGCCACCAACTTCCTCAATCCCTCCTCCGATCCTGCCACAAGCGCAGTGTCGTCCACAAAGAACCGCTGGCTCACCTCCCACTTTTCTCCATTTTCCTTAACCATCTCCAATCCCTGAACCACTACCCTTGCATTTACCTCTCACACCACCCCATCCATGTATAAGTTGAACAGCCAGGGCGACATAACGCATCCTTGACGAAGTCCCACCTTTACCTCGAACCACTCACTCTCTCCATTTCCAATCCTGACACAAGCTCTACTACTCTCATAAAAACTCTTGACAGCTCCGAGAAGCTTTCCTCCTATCCCGTATATCTGCATAACCTCCCACAGTGCCTTTCTGTCTACCCTATCATAAGCCTTTTCTAGATCCATAAAACCCCCAAAAACATCCTTCCCCTTTCCTATAGCTTTCTCACATATCTGTCTTACCACAAAGATCTGATCTACACAACCTCTACCTGTCCTAAATCCACACTGTTCCTGCCACATTTGCACCGAAGTATCTAAAACTATTCACTTCCTCCAGTCGCTCTCCCTTAATGCTCACTTGCAGTCTACTGCCACTTTCACCCCTTGTACTTCTCATCACCTTACTTTTACCCACATTTAACCTTAGCTTTCTTCTATCACATACTCTCCCAAACTCTGCCACCAACTTCCTCAATCCCTCCTCCGATCCTGCCACAAGCGCAGTGTCGTCCGCAAAGAACCGCTGGCTCACCTCCCACTTTTCTCCATTTTCTTTAACCATCTCCAATCCCTGACCCAGTACCCTTGCCTTTACCTCTCGCACCACCCCATCCATGTATAAGTTGAGCAGCCAGGGCGACATAACAATCCCTCTTCCTCAATCCCTCGTAGAATTTGAAATAAAGTGTTTCACTTTCACCTCCAATTCTTTTCATGCATTTAATCAGTGCGTTAGATATATCAATTCTTTGTCACATGATTATTTTGCATATAATTCGTCGGGAGCAAAAATCCGAGACGAGTCATAAAGAGATTTACAAAATATATTGAAATGTAGAAATAAAAATTTCACTTCCTACACTTTAACGTCAATCTTACAATAGTAAAGTCCCGATCACCACCACCATTACTAATGCCAGCACCATTACTACCAAAACAACCACCATCCATTACTGCAACAACGACTATCAGCAATGTCAACACCACAAGATAAGCCCCGTTACTATAACAACTGCTAAAAGATTCACGAACACTTCCAGTGAGAACACTTTACCACCATATATCTACTTTTACCATAACTGCCGCTA
>NC_134801.1:9180580-9185580 GCF_046742065.1 Oratosquilla oratoria
CGCTGCGCTTCGAGTCGTTACTCCAACTCTCGTGGGCGGGGAGTTGGATGTGTGTGTGTGCGTGTAAGGTCATAGCATTACCCATAGATCGGTCATACGAGCTCTGAGCTCTCTTCCGGGAGGGAAATAGCTGTCGATCACGAGTACAACACCTGATCCAAAGACCGAGGTGAAAAAGGTGAATCACGCACACACACACACACACACACACACACACACACACACACACACACACACACACACACACACACACACACACACACACACACACACACACACACACACACACACACACACACACACACACAAACACGTAGGTCGAAGTGACAACGAAGTTTGGAACTCCAGGAAAACTTCAAGTTTCATCGATCTCAACAACGAGGGAGTACATTTGTTGTATTAGGAGGGAAGTGGAAAGCTCGTGGTGTCGTGGGAAGGTGAAGAAAAAAAGAAAGAAAAGAAAAGAGGGATTACTGAGGAAAATGGAAGGAAATGAGGAAGGGGACGAACGGGCCCCGGGTGCAGAACACACAGACGAGGAAGAACAAGGAAGCAGAGGTGTCAAAAGCAGAAATATATATAATGGCAGCTCAATGGGAAAGAGAAGATAACGGCTTTTATGTATTTAATGAGGGAGTAGGTGACAACCTTCCCCGACTAGTAAATCTAGAGGAGAAACTAAAAAAAATGAACGAAGCATGGGAGGTTAGGTTTAACCAGTTAACACTAGTTACCCAAAGTGTTGATAGACTGCAAGAACTAAAGAAGGAGAATCAAAACCTAACTAAAAAATAGAAGAATTAAAAAGACAGTTAAAAGAAGTAAAATATGAGAATGAGGAATTAAAGAGGAATAATAAAGAGAATAAAGAGTCCATAGCAAAATAGGTAAGTGATTGGAAAAAAGTGCAAAGGAACAATAAAATTGTATTTAGAGATATAGTGACACAACAGATGAAAGAACAAATTAAGGACACAGTTATTAAAGTGATGAGAGAAAAGGAGAATATAGTAAGAAACTTAGTGGATAAAAAGAAATGCATAATTATATTAGGGATGGAAGAGAAGCATAATCCAAATAGGCCCACAAGAGTAAAAAAGAAAAAGGAAAAGGTAAACAAGATATTAGAAGTAGTTCAAGAGGATGGACAAGAAACGGGGAAAGAAATAGAAGAAATATATAGACTAGGGAAATGCAATACAGACCAGATCAATTAACATAAAATTCAGGTCACAAAAGACAGCAGAGAATATCTTAGCAAAAACAGGGAAAATAGCAGACAGTGATCAATATAAACATGTATGGATAAAAAGAGAAATGAATAAAGAGGAAAGAGAGGACGAGAAAACAAAAAGACTAGAAGCTAAGGAAAAAAAATCGAGAAAAGAACAGAGTCAGAAAAAGAGAACTTCTATTGGAGAGTAGTGGATATGAAAGTGAGGAAATGGTTCATACCAGAGAAAAACGGAAGGGAAACAGAAAACACAATGAAAGTAGCAGAAAATTAAAAGTGTCTTACACAAACGTAGATGGCTTAATAACAGACTTGAACGAACTGAATGATTACCTGAAGGAAAAAGAACCGGACATAATGGGAATTGTAGAGACAAAATTGAAAGGTCCACTACCAACCAACAGTGTAGGATATGGTGCACATAATTATTGGATTAGAAACTGAGAGGAACAAGGAGGTGGAGTTATGTTCTTAAGAAGGATATAGATGTGAGGAATGTCATATATGGAAATAATAGAGTAGAGATGATTATAATGGAAGTGGAGAACAGGGATGGGAAGAGCAGGAAGTTTGTAGTAAATTATGTGCCTCCTAAAACGGCTTCGTGGGAAGAGAAAGAACACAAAAATATGTTAGACGACACAAGGATAACACTAAATTAGATAATGGAAGATAGAGGAAGAATAGTTATAATGGGTGACTTTAATTATAAAGAAATCTGGTGGGAAGAGATGACAGTGAAGGGTGGAGACAACCTATGGGGAAATGTACTACTTGATATGATTATAGAACATACAATGACGCAATGGATACAAGAGAATACTAGGTATAGAAATGAGAAAAAACTATCGAGACTGGACCTAATAATCACACCAGAACCCGAAATAGTGGACAAGATTGAATGTAAGACGCCAATAAGTAAAAGTGACCACATATTGGTTGAACTGGAACTAAATGAGGAAAAATACATGAAAAAAACGAACAATATAGAAAGGGAAGATTGTTGTATGATATATATATATATATATATATATATATATATTATAGAATAAGAGAATTCTTTCAAAAAGCAGACTGGGAAAGAATACACAAGAAGGAAACAATAGTAGAAGAGAAATGGGATATTTTGACAAAAGTATGCTCCAAGACAAAAGCAAGAAAGAGAATATGTAAAGTGTTGGTACAACAAAAGATGTAGGGAGTTAAAAGATAAAAGGGATAAAGCTTGGATAAAATGGAAAAAACAAAAGACCTGAAAAATGGAAAATATAAATATGTACAAGTGTGCAGAGAAGATAAGAGAAAATACGAAAAAGATGTCATAGAAAAATGTAAAGATCAACCAAAACTATTTTACAGATTTGTAAACAACAAACTGAAAAACAAACAAGAATTAGAGAAACCACGACAAGTTGAATACACAGAGGAAATAGAAATGGCAGAAATTACGAACAAGCATTTTAAATCGGTGTTTACAAGGGAGAACATACAACCTAGAGATATCGAATGGGAGGAGAAGCCCCCCCCCCTATGAAAGAGATAGAAGTAATGAAATAATGAAGGAATGAAATAATGAAACACTTGAGTAATCTCGATGTCAGAAAGTCGCATGGAACAGATGAAATGGCAAACTGGATTTTGAGAGAATGTAGGAATGAATTAACATACAAAATACATAGTCTAATAAACAGTTCATTGAAAGAAGGAAAAGTTCCAGATGATTGGAAAAGAGCATATATAGTACCAATATATAAAGGGGGAACAAGGAAGACCCTACTAACTATAGACCGGTCTCTCTTACAAGTACAATAGCTAAAATGTGTAAAAGAATGATCAAAACTAGATGGGTAAGGCATATGAAAAAAGTACTAAATCCAAGGCAATTTGGATTTAGACAAGGATGATCATGCGTCACAAACTTAATGTGTTTCTATTCAAGGCTAATAGATGTAATACAAGAAAGAGATGGATGGGCTGATTGTGCATTACTAGACCTGAAAAATGCTTTTGATAAGGTGCCACATAAGAATTTGCTTGAGATATTAGAAACTGCCGGAGGAATACAGGGCAAACTGCTGAAGTGGATGGAAGACTTCTTGCATGAAAGAAAAATGAAAGTGGTGATAAGAGACAAACACTCTAATTGGGATGAAGTGATAAGTGGTGTTCTACAAGGAACAGTTCTGGCCCCAATAATGTTTGCGATATATATTAATGATATGGATAAAGGAATTGAAATTTATATGAGCTTCTTTGCGGATGGTGAAAAATTGTTGAAAAAAGTGAACACTGAAGAAGATTGTGAGTCGCTACAGAATTATCTCAATAAAGTATGGGAATGAAGTAGGAAGTGGGAGATGGAATTCAATATTAAGAAGTATAGTATAATGGAATTTGGAAGAAGCAAAAAAAGAATAGTGGGATCATATAAATTGGGAGAAGAAGAAATAAAAAAGAAGAAAATGAGAAGGACCTGGGAGTCATTATTATGAAAAGTATGTCACCTATGAAACATATAAACAAAATTTTTGGAGGAACTTATGATTTAATGAGAACAATCAAAGTGGCATTTACATACCTGGATGGAGAAATGGTGAAGAAAATACTAGTCACTTTGATAAGACCAAGATTGGAATATGCAGAAACGACGTGGTCACCAAGTACAAAAAATTGTATAACAAAACTTGAAAGAATACAAAGAGCAATTACAAAATTGGCACCAACACTCTCAAAACTATCATATGAAGAGAGACTAACAAAACTATCATATGAAGAGAGACTAACAAAACTTGAGCTATAGACATTAGAGCAAAGAAGAGAGAGTAGAGATTTGATAACTATTTATAGAATCATAAAAGGCATAGAAACTATTGATAGAGAGGATCTAATAAAATGGGATGATAGAAATACAAGAGGACACGGAAAGAAAATCAAGAAAGACAGTTATAGAAGACCTGAAAAAGAACAGCTTTCCCCACAGAGTAATAGACATTTGAAACACGTTAGATGAACAAGTGGTGTATACAAAAACAACACATGAATTTAAAAACAGTGTAGATAAAATGAGATATGAAGAGGGGACACCACGAGCATAGATCCCCTTGCCGTAAAATGCCACTACGTAAATACAATTAGATAAATACATACATACAGACATACATACATACATACATACATACACACACACACACACACACACATGGCGCTGTGGTTAGAGCTCTGGCCTGCCACTACGGAGGTCTGGGTTCGATCCTCGCCCGGGGCTGAAATAATATCAGTATCGCAGCGCTGAGGGGTGTTACTCCAACTCTCGTGGGCGGGGAGTTGGGGGTGTGTGTGTGTGCAAGGTCATAGCATTACCCATAGATCGGACCTACGAGCTCTGAGGTCTCTTCCAGGAGGGAAATAGCTGTCGATCACGAGTCCAACACGTGATCCAAAGACCAAGTGAATACACACACACACACACACACACACACACACACACACACACACACACACACACACACACACACACACACACACACACACACACACACACACACACACACACACACACACACACACACACACACATATATATATATATACATATGTACATATATATATATATATATATATATATATACATACACACACACACACACACACATACACACACACACACACACACACACACACACACACACACACACATATATATATATATATATATATATATATACAGATATAAATATACATATATATACATATACATATATGTATA
>NC_134801.1:9190580-9200580 GCF_046742065.1 Oratosquilla oratoria
ACCACATATTGATTGAACTGGAACTAAATGAGGAAAAAATACATGAAATGAAATGAACAATATAGAAAAGGAAGAATGATGTATGAAAAAACAAACTTTGATAAAATAAGAGAATTCTTTCAAAAAGAAAACTGGGAAGGAATATACAAAGAAGAAACAACAGTGGAAGAGAAATGGAATATTTGGACAAAAAATTATAAAAAAGGAGTGGAAAAGTATGCCTCAAGATAAAAACAAGAAAAAGAATATGTAAAGTGTTGGTACAACAACTGTTGTAGGGAGTTAAAAGACAAAAGAGATAAAGCTTGGACCAAATCGAAGAAAGACAAAAGACCAGAAAAATGGAAAATATATACTTGTTATAGAAATGAATATGTACAAGTGTGCAGAGAGAAAAGAGAAAATATGAAAAAGATGTCATAGAAAAGTGTAAAGATCAACCAAAATTATTTTACAGATTTGTAAACAACAAACTGAAAAACAAACAAGATTTGGAGAAATTAAGACAAGGAGGATTTGAATACACAGAGGAAATAGAAATGGCAGAAATTATGAACAAGCATTTTAAATCAGTGTTTACAAGGGAGAACATACAACCTGAAGAGATCAAATGGAAAGAGTAAGTCCCCCCTATGAAAGAAATAGAAGTAACAAAGAATGAAATAATGAAACACTTGAGCAATCTTGATGTCAGAAAATTGCATGGACTAGATGAAATAGCAAACTGGTTTTTGAAGGAATACAGGAATGAACTGGCAGACAAAATACATAGCATAATAATCAGTTCCTTGAAAGTAGGAAAAGTTCCAGAAGATTGGAAAAAAGCAAATATAGTACCTATATATAAAGGGGGAAATAAAGAAGAAACTACCAACTATAGACCAGTCTCTCTATAGAACAAGTACAATAGCAAAAATTTGTGAAAGTATTGTCAAAAGTAGATGGGTAAAATATTTAGAAAAAAAAAAACCGTGCTAAATCCAAAGCAATTTTGATTTAGACAAGGACGATCATGCGTCACCAATTTAATATGTTTCTATTCAAGGCTAATAGATATAATACAAGAAAGAGATGGATGGGCGGATTGTGCATTTCTAGACCTAAAAAAAGCTTTTGACAAAGTACTATATTAGAAATTGCTTAAAAAATTAGAAACTGAAGGAGGAATATAGGGCAAACTGCTTAAATGGATGGAAGACTTTTTGCAAGAAAGAAAAATGAGAGTAGTGATAAGAGACAAACACTCAAATTGGGGATGAAGTGATAAGTTGTGTTCCGCAAGGAACAGTTCTGGCCCCAATGATGTTTGCTATATACATTAATGATATGGATAAAGAATTTGAAAGTTATATGAGCTTCTTTGCAGATGATGCAAAACTATTAAAAAAAGTGAATACGGAAGAAGATTGTGAGTCACTACAGAGTGATCTAAATAAAGTATGGGATTGGAGTAAGAAGTAGGAGATGGAGTTCAACACTAAAAAGTGTAGTATAATGGAATTTGGAAAAAACAAAAACAGAATAACAGGATCATATAAATTGGGAGAAGAAGGAATAAAAAAAGTTCAAAATGAGAAGGACCTGAGAGTCATTGTTATGAATAATGTCACCTGAGAAACATATAAATAAGATTTTTGGAGAAACTTATAATTTAATAAGAACAATCAAAGTGGCATTTACATACCTGGATGAAGAAATGGTGAAGAAAATACTAATCACTCTGATAAGACCAAGATTGTAATATGCAGCAACGATGTGGTCACCAAGTACAAAAAAAAAAAAAAATGTATAAAAAAGCTTGAAAGAATACAAAGAGCAATTACAAAATTGGCACCAACACTCTCAAAACTATCATATGAAGAGAGACTAGCAAAACTTGAGCTACAGACACTAGAGCAAAGAAGAGAGAGAGGAGATTTGATAGCTATTTACAGAATCATGAAAGGCATAGAAATTGTTGATAGAGAGGATCTAATAAAATGGGGTGATAGAAATACAAGAGGACACGGAAAGAAAATCAAGAAAGACAGCTATAGAGGAGATCTGAAAAAGAACAGCTTTCCTCACAGAGTAATAGACAGTTGGAACAAGTTTGATGAGAAAGTGGTGTGTCTAGTTTAGATAAAATGAGATATGAAGACGGGACCCCACGAGCATAGCTCTCCTTGCCGTAAAATACAACTAGGTAAATACTAGATAAATACACACACACACACACACACACACACACACACACACACACACACACACACACACACACACACACACACACACACACATACAAAGGATTACAAAGACGGAGCATGCCAACAGGAGACCTTATGGTCCATATCTAGGTCGGATGCGAAAAAATCATAATAATATGATAATAAATAAAAACTTTAATAATGTAAATAACAAATAAAATACATAAATAAATGCATAGGTATAGTTGAATAATAAACAAACAGGTAAATAGTAATAAATTGACATATAACTAATGATAAATGAAAATCAGACAGACAAATGATAACAAAACAAAAACAAATAATATAAAATAAATTATAATCATTACAGCATCTTGCTTAAGTGTTTATCTAAATGATTCTTAAAGCTTCGAACTGAACTACATTGCACTACCTGTGCAGGAAGTTTATTCCATTCATTAACTACACGGTTGGCAAAATTGTTTCTACCTACTTTCAAATTGAATCTATTTCCGGACAGTTTGAGACCATTGTTTCTTGTCTGATTCTCATTCAATGTGAAAATTTGGTCACATTTGATGTTGTCAATTCCCTTTAAAATCTTAAAGACCTGTATCAAGTTACCTCTGAGTCTACGCTTTTTTAGGGAAAACAGATTCATATGTTTTAGTCGATTTTCGTATGATTTATTTTTGATATTTGGAATCAGTTTTGTGGCTCGCCGTTGTACTTTTTCCAGTCTGTCAATGTCTTTAATGAGATTCGGTGACCATACGGAAACAGTATATTCCAAATGTGGACGAACTAACGATTTATATGCTCAATCAGTCCTAGAATCTTATTTGCTTTCTCAGAGCACACACACACACACACACACACACACACACACACACACACACACACACACACACACACACACACACACACACACACACACACACACACACACACACACACACACACACACACACATATATATATATATGTATATACATATATATATTCATATATACATATGTACATATATACATATGCATTTATATATACCTATAAATACATGTATATATATATATATATATATATATAGATATATATATATATACATATATATATTCATATATACATTCGTACATATATACATATGCATTGATATATACCTATAAATACATGTATATATATATAGATAAATATATTTAAATCATATATATATATATATATATATATATATATATATATATATACAAATGTATAGATAAATATATTTAAATCATATATATATATATATATATATATATGTATATATATATATATACGTATATATATGTATATAAACATATATATATATATAAATATATATATATATATACACATGCATATATATTTACATATTTATATATATAATTATATTTATATATGTGTATACATATGTATATATGTATATATACACAAATTCATATATAGATTCATATATATGTATATGTATATATATGTATATATATATATATATATGTATATATATATATATATATATATATATATATATATATATATATATTTCTGGGGCACAGGTTTTCTCTAAGGCAATTCTGGTTGAAATCAACTGCACTAGTTGCTTTAACAATCTTCAAGACTGTATTCTTTAATCTGGAGAATACTTTCCTATTAGCAACTGAGAGGGACAGGAAGTAGTCATTCATGACTCTCAAAAGAATATACACAGTGTATGCCAACTGATATATTTTTGCATAGTAATAGTATTGAACAACTATTGACTCCACCGAAACTATAGTTTTTCGCCTCGTCGTGAGGCGTCTTCAGGGTGAGGACTGCTTTGTAGGATGCTCTGCTATATTGAAGGTCTTCCAACGAATAATGACCGCTGGTTGGATGGGCGGGCTTATAAGGCTCAGCCTGCCTAGCTCAGACGAAATACTGGCCTCTCATTGGCTGAGAGGTGCAGTATGGGATTTTGTCCGGGAGCCAAGGGGGTGGGATTTTGTCTGGGAGCCAAGGGGGTGGGATTTTGTCTGGAAGCCAAGGGGGTGGGATTTTGTCTGGAAGCCAAGGGGGTGGGATTTTGTCTGGAAGCCAAGGGGGTGGGATTTTGTCTAGGAGCCAAGAGGGTGGGATTTTGTCTGGGATTCAAGAGGGTGGGATTTTGTCTGGGAGTCAAGAGGGTGGGATTTTGTCTGGGAGCCAAGAGGGTGGGATTTTGTCCGGGAGCCAAGGGGGTGGGATTTTGTCTAGAAGCTCTGGCCTGATTTGCTGCTGCTCTGGTTACTGGTCCTAGGCGCTGATTGACTAGCTGGACATGTTCCATTTGTTCGCGGGGCTGCTGCTGTCTAAGGGCTTGTTGTTCCTGGAGGGGGTTATTCTTTACAGGGCGCGCGAAAGGGAGAATAAAATCAGCAGCTTGCTGTATGTTGATGGTAGGGCACTGGCAAGTAATGGATACTGCTTCTGCAATCTGCAGCTTCCTGAAGGCAGACTCCTTGTGAAGAATGTCCGTTTGGTCTAGCAGCTTCTGTAGAGGAGGCTTCATGTTGTGTGTTTCAGTGAAATGCTGGAAAATTGATCCCTGGTTTCTATGGGATTGTAGGCGACGCCGCAGTGTAGAGGAGGTCCTGCCAATGTATGTGCTGGAGCCGTCGCAGCGGCCCTCCTGACATGAAAATTTGTATACAACATTGGTG
This sequence comes from Oratosquilla oratoria, assembly GCF_046742065.1. NCBI lineage: Eukaryota > Metazoa > Arthropoda > Malacostraca > Stomatopoda > Squillidae > Oratosquilla > Oratosquilla oratoria. Next base: position 9,195,460 of record NC_134801.1, read on the forward strand.
GTAGCCTCACTCGGGGCCCTGGGCGCCGTGCTATTCCTCATAATCAGGGAACTAATGAGGTTAGGTTTGCAGAATATTCTCAAGTCTATGATGGCATTTCTGTTGGTTGGGGTGACTCCTCTCTTGATGATATTCCTAAGGGCATCACACTCCTCGCGGTACCGATCATGAAAAGAATTATGGTGGTAAACGGTGATTTTCTCCTTGGGAGGAGTGGGCAACTGGGTCGAGTCTGCAAACTGGTCCAGTTTTTTTCTGTATGACTTTCTCGATGAGATGGTCTGCATAGCCGTTGTTGGTGAGGAGCTGGCGGATACGGTCGAGTTCTCTGTGGATCTCAGTCCAGCTACTACAGTGGGTAAGGGCCCTCTTCACATAGGAAGATATCACGGATATCTTATATGAAACAGGGCATTCTCCCTTGGCATTGAGGCAGCGGCCCACGTTGGTGGCTTTAGTGTAAACCTTAGTCTTGAAGCCCTGTTCTTGTTTAGAGATGTCCACATCTAGGAAGGGGAGGCACCCCTCTACACTGCGTTCACAGGTGAAGGTCAGGCTGGAATTACCTTCCAGAGCAGTAATCATGAGAGGAACCTCTTCGTCGGTAGTAGTGGTGATGAATATGTCATCGATGTATCTCGCGTATATTCCTGGAGGGGGGTTATTGTTGAAAGTTCTTTCTTCCACCTGGGCCATATACATATTAGCAAAAAGTACCCCAAGTGGGGATCCCATCGCCACTCCATCAACTTGTCTGAATAATTCCCCTTTATGGGAGAGGAAAGGGGCCTCCTTGGTACACATCACTAGCATGTCTCGCAGGACGTCTTCTGAGATGTCAAGTACGGGTAGGTCACTTCTATAGACGCGGTCCATGATGATATCGATAGTCTCATTTACAGGAACATTCGTAAAGAGTGATTCTACGTCTAAGGAAGCGATGTCGTGGCACGGTGGAGCTGTGCGAAGCAGGTCTATGAATTCAGAAGCTGAAGAAACTGAACGTCCCATGGGGACGTATGGAGCGAGGAGAGAGTTAAACTTCTTGGCAACTTGGTAGGTGGGAGTGGTGATTTGTGAAATAATAGGTCTCAGGGGGTTACCTGGTTTGTGGGTTTTTACAGTGCCATAACTATAACCGGGACCATAGTCACCTATCACTGGATTAAAATACTTCGTCGAAGAGTTAGCTCTCTGGATGAGATGATTAATCCTCTTCTTCGCATTCTCAGTAGGATCCTTCTGGAGTCGCTGGAATTTTGCAGGATTATGAAGGATGGAGTCCATCTTGTTATTATAGTCAGCCTTATCCATGATGACGTAGACTGCTGACTTATCTCCTTTGCGGATAATGATGTCATCTCTCTGGCGTAACTCCTTTGCGGCTTCTTTTAAATCTCTAGTGAGGATCTGGCTTCTGTAATTTCCTCTGTCGCGTCCAGATTCTCCAATAAGGTCCTCTCTGATGGTAGGAGAAAGGGTTACCTTTCTCTCGTTCTGCAGGGTGAGGAGCCGATCTACCAGGCACTCAATTTCAATTCTCTTACTTTCAGGATGAGGCCGGCGAATGAAATGGCAATTGAGTCCTAGGTTTAGGAGCTTCTCTTGCTGCTTGGATAGGGTGGTGGTAGAGAGGTTGATGAAACTTTGAGCAGGCCTCTCGTTTCTTACAGGACCTCGGTGGAGTGTGGTGAGCTTCTTCTGGGTTCTGGTGTTAGCAATCCATTGTTGGTGATGTTCGTATTCAACAAGGTGCCCAGTGGCTGCTTGTCTTATATGCTCTTGGTCTGTGGCAAAAGTGGCCCACAAGGCGGCTTTTTCTTCATTGGCTTTTTGGAGGCGGTCTTGGGCATCTTGCAGTCTCTTCTTAAGGGTAATGGTGGTACTATTGCGATTACCTGTGTGTCGGCTATTAATACTTCTGGGGCACAGGTTTTCTCTAAGGCAATTCTGGTTGAAATCAACTGCACTAGTTGCTTTAACAATCTTCAAGACTGTATTCTTTAATCTGGAGAATACTTTCCTATTAGCAACTGAGAGGGACAGGAAGTAGTCATTCATGACTCTCAAAAGAATATACACAGTGTATGCCAACTGATATATTTTTGCATAGTAATAGTATTGAACAACTATTGACTCCACCGAAACTATAGTTTTTCGCCTCGTCGTGAGGCGTCTTCAGGGTGAGGACTGCTTTGTAGGATGCTCTGCTATATTGAAGGTCTTCCAACGAATAATGACCGCTGGTTGGATGGGCGGGCTTATAAGGCTCAGCCTGCCTAGCTCAGACGGAATACTGGCCTCTCATTGGCTGAGAGGTGCAGTATGGGATTTTGTCCGGGAGCCAAGGGGGTGGGATTTTGTCTGGGAGCCAAGGGGGTGGGATTTTGTCTGGAAGCCAAGGGGGTGGGATTTTGTCTGGAAGCCAAGGGGGTGGGATTTTGTCTAGGAGCCAAGAGGGTGGGATTTTGTCTGGGATTCAAGAGGGTGGGATTTTGTCTGGGAGTCAAGAGGGTGGGATTTTGTCTGGGAGCCAAGAGGGTGGGATTTTGTCCGGGAGCCAAGGGGGTGGGATTTTGTCTAGAAGCTCTGGCCTGATTTGCTGCTGCTCTGGTTACTGGTCCTAGGCGCTGATTGACTAGCTGGACATGTTCCATTTGTTCGCGGGGCTGCTGCTGTCTAAGGGCTTGTTGTTCCTGGAGGGGGTTATTCTTTACAGGGCGCGCGGAAGGGAGAATAAAATCAGCAGCTTGCTGTATGTTGATGGTAGGGCACTGGCAAGTAATGGATACTGCTTCTGCAATCTGCAGCTTCCTGAAGGCAGACTCCTTGTGAAGAATGTCCGTTTGGTCTAGCAGCTTCTGTAGAGGAGGCTTCATGTTGTGTGTTTCAGTGAAATGCTGGAAAATTGATCCCTGGTTTCTATGGGATTGTAGGCGACGCCGCAGTGTAGAGGAGGTCCTGCCAATGTATGTGCTGGAGCCGTCGCAGCGGCCCTCCTGACATGAAAATTTGTATACAACATTGGTGGTAGCCTCACTCGGGGCCCTGGGCGCCGTGCTATTCCTCATAATCAGGGAACTAATGAGGTTAGGTTTGCAGAATATTCTCAAGTCTATGATGGCATTTCTGTTGGTTGGGGTGACTCCTCTCTTGATGATATTCCTAAGGGCATCACCAGTTTGCAGACTCGACCCAGTTGCCCACCCCACCCAAGGAGAAAATCACCGTTTACCACCATAATTCTTTTCATGGTCGGTACCGCGAGGAGTGTGATGCCCTTAGGAATATCATCAAGAGAGGAGTCACCCCAACCAACAGAAATGCCATCATAGACTTGAGAATATTCTGCAAACCTAACCTCATTAGTTCCCTGATTATGAGGAATAGCACGGCGCCCAGGGCCCCGAGTGAGGCTACCACCAATGTTGTATACAAATTTTCATGTCAGGAGGGCCGCTGCGACGGCTCCAGCACATACATTGGCAGGACCTCCTCTACACTGCGGCGTCGCCTACAATCCCATAGAAACCAGGGATCAATTTTCCAGCATTTCACTGAAACACACAACATGAAGCCTCCTCTACAGAAGCTGCTAGACCAAACGGACATTCTTCACAAGGAGTCTGCCTTCAGGAAGCTGCAGATTGCAGAAGCAGTATCCATTACTTGCCAGTGCCCTACCATCAACATACAGCAAGCTGCTGATTTTATTCTCCCTTCCGCGCGCCCTGTAAAGAATAACCCCCTCCAGGAACAACAAGCCCTTAGACAGCAGCAGCCCCGCGAACAAATGGAACATGTCCAGCTAGTCAATCAGCGCCTAGGACCAGTAACCAGAGCAGCAGCAAATCAGGCCAGAGCTTCTAGACAAAATCCCACCCCCTTGGCTCCCGGACAAAATCCCACCCTCTTGGCTCCCAGACAAAATCCCACCCTCTTGACTCCCAGACAAAATCCCACCCTCTTGAATCCCAGACAAAATCCCACCCTCTTGGCTCCTAGACAAAATCCCACCCCCTTGGCTTCCAGACAAAATCCCACCCCCTTGGCTTCCAGACAAAAATCCCACCCCCTTGGCTCCCAGACAAAATCCCACCCCCTTGGCTCCCGGACAAAATCCCATACTGCACCTCTCAGCCAATGAGAGGCCAGTATTCCGTCTGAGCTAGGCAGGCTGAGCCTTATAAGCCCGCCCATCCAACCAGCGGTCATTATTCGTTGGAAGACCTTCAATACAGCAGAGCATCCTACAAAGCAGTCCTCACCCTGAAGACGCCTCACGACGAGGCGAAAAACTATAGTTTCGGTGGAGTCAATAGTTGTTCAATACTATTACTATGCAAAAATATATCAGTTGGCATACACTGTGTATATTCTTTTGAGAGTCATGAATGACTACTTCCTGTCCCTCTCAGTTGCTAATAGGAAAGTATTCTCCAGATTAAAGAATACAGTCTTGAAGATTGTTAAAGCAACTAGTGCAGTTGATTTCAACCAGAATATATATATATATATATATATATATATATATATATGTATATATATATATATACGCAGAAAGATCACTATAAACAACACGTGATCCACAATTTTTTCTGGTAACCACTAAGGAAATCGGAAGAAAACAGTAATTCCCAAGCGCTTTCGTGTAATTCACATCATCTTCAGGGGATGTGAATTGCACGATGTGAATTACACGAAAGCGCTTGGGAAATACTGTTTTCTTCCGATTTCCTTAGTGGTTACCAGCAATATATATATAGATATATATATATATATATATATATATATATATATATTGATATATATATTGATATATATATATGTGCTGTTTGAGGAAATTGGTCAAAAGCAACAACTCAAGAGCCTAAACGAAGAATTAGGTGAAGTTATCGAACTTTTCCACGATTGTTACTTCGCCTCTCACTTATGTGGGAAAAATCGAGAGGGCCTTACATTATAGCCTCTCCATACACGCCAACGCTACAGAATCACGTGTTCAGAAGAAACTGAGTCGCCTATACGGAGGTAAGATGTTAATTCCTAAAAGTATGGACGGGTTCATAAACCTTTCGGACTACCCGCTTTCTGATCACCAGAAAGAATTCCTTAACTTAG
>NC_134801.1:9208080-9228080 GCF_046742065.1 Oratosquilla oratoria
TTGTACGACTCAATCTCGACCTTGGCCTCGGTCTTGGACTCGGACTAGAATGATAGTGGACTCGACTCTCGGTCTGATGAATACAAATAAACATCTTGTCGTTTACCTATTAGTTGGAAAATATTCTGAAAATATTAGTTATTTATTTACCTTTACAGTCATCTATCCTGCTTCATTAATTCAAAGAGATTGCTCAGACCTTTCCCGAAATCGTTAACTCATCAAAATCAAGTGGCACTTTACCTTTTATTTTGATCGCCACCAAACTATTTCATTCATCTCCATAGGAGCCACTTCAGTAGCAGGAGATAGAGCTTATTTCGATTAATCCATTACATACCAAATTACATTTTTCCTTTTATTGTTGCTGTCGCCAAAATGTATTTATCTCTTCAGCCACAACGCAACCTTTTTTCCTATCACTGCTAGTGTTATATATGGAAACCTAAATGCAATATGCATACAATCAATTATTAACGGGCAGAGGGAGAATATTCAACATTAATCAAATAATTTAAATATCCACAAACTACACGTACATACTGTATTCAATTGTCATATAGAGCACAACACTCCTGTCACCCCTTTGTGACGATGTGTGTTCGTAAGATAACTAAGAAAATGTTGAATTAGCAAGCCGTAGCATTGCTTTCAGGATAATGATATGGATTTTAAGTCTAGATGACAATATATAGTCTCAGAAATGTGTGTAGATATTAGGTTTTACTAAGATTTACTTAGTTTTAGAAAAATATATAGAGATGCTTATATGTCTGCATTTTTTCTCTCAACAAAACTAAAGGATTTTTTTTTTCTCGTCCGAGAGGTTTTATGGTTGATAAAGTGAATTTGCTGTGAATTTAATCGTATTTCGCGTGGTGAATATTGAACCATAGCATATAGTATCTTGTATTCTTTTTCCTTTTTTGTCTTTTCTTTTTTCTTCTCTTCTTCCTCCAGTTTTTCTTTATTTCTTTCACTTTCCTTCTCTCTTTTTCTTATTCTTTTCCTTGACGCCATTTACTTTTGTGATTTGAGTTTAAAGCTTAAGAAGATGAGTTTTCCCCGGGGGAACAAAATATCTTGGCAGCAGTTGGCAAAGATGTGTAAAGAGGACATCTGGTATGAACAGAGTAATTGAATTAGGTTTTAATACTCACTTGGAAGACAGGTGCCAGATGGGCAGTTTCTTCATAAGAGCACTCTACCTCCTGCTTGACTCTAAGCCTCCCAATTGTCTCCCTTGTGACGGGGTGGTCCTACGCCACTGCCGTCGACAATCTTCGCTAGTGTGCCGTTCGACAGATACTGCGTCGTCTGGAGACGATATTCATGGGACACAACTCTTAAAAAAAAAATGCCAGGGCGTCGATCTACTCTCCGTCTCAGGTAGATCCCCAGCCCAAAAACCACATATCCATATATATGTTGCATGACAAGGCTGGGGCCGTGGCAGGCGAGGCCCGCGTGCATGCCACCCACGCCGATTTGGAGCCGTAGCAGTCGTATGCATGCGAGGTGGGATAAAAGCCGGGGTGTAGCCAGCGCGCACACTACCCACGCCGAGTTGATCTGACCCGAGTGTGTGTGTGGGGGGGAGGGTGACCAAGGAGACTAGGTTGCCAGCACCACTAGAAACTTATCTAGAGATACTAACAAGGGGCTGCAGCAGGGTGAGCTTAAGTGGCCCCTGGAAGGAGAAATGAGTACTGGCAGACAGCAGCCATAGAGGAATACCCTAGAAGCCAGCCACTAGCTTGAGTCATAGCATCATTCTCCCCTTACAATACTTAAGGTAAGGTCAATGGCGTAAAAAGATAGCCAAATCATGGACAGACCGAGGTGATGTTCCAGCACGGTTTTTTACCAGAACACAACGGACTGTGCTTTCATTATGAACAGGAAAGATAGCCAGATTGTACTACGTGGCCAGATTGTTGGTCTCAGACTGGGCTGCTACAGTATTCGGGCCATTGCCACCCGTTTGGGAATATTACCTATAACTACCGCTAAGTAAATCAGACGATGGGTGGAAAGTGGAGATCTTACTAACATGGATAAGTAGAAACAAATATATATCGGCGCTGTTCGAGTATTGTTACATGTTTTGTCACTCCAAGCATTAAATCAGAATTTCAAAAGATCTAATCTATTATTAGTTCACTCCATTTTTCCTTGTCACTTGTCAGTTGACTTAGCTACTACAACATTACTTGTGATTGTTTCACTTACTTTAGATCAGGGGAATTATTAACTAGTACTAGTGTTCTGTTTATATCGCATTTAGATGTATTATGTATGAACACAGTCGCAGTGTTAAGTTGTAGTACTATAAATAGAAAGGACCATAAATACACTATTCTACCTTAACTTTTGTCTCATTCTTTACAGCCAGGACATCCCGTCCATAGGTAACGACACAACAGGAAGATAAAAAGATAGTACAAGCAGCACAAAAACTTAAAAAAAGAACCGCTGTAGCAAACTAGTACCATCAGCCCTATCTGCCAGCTCCCTTTCTAGAAACACTTGGTGTATTACCAACGTTGCTAACCCCGTTTAGGTTCCGTCTCCAGGGAACAAATGGGAGAGTGAATAATTTTATATAACCTCACTCTGACACCCAGGGAGCTCATTGGGCATGTACCGGGTGTGGCTAATGAAAGTCAAAGTTGTTCGGCGGTATACTGTAATCACTGACGTGTGTATACACGGAGTACAAACTCTGAACTGCCCCCAGCTGCCAATTTTGGCGCGAAGAAACGTACATCGCATTTTGTGATATCCAATAATTTTACACAATGATTACATATAATTACAATAAATAATAAAACAACAAACAATAAAACATGACAATTTTATAAAGAGGGGGAAACATATAAGTACAATGTACGATAATATACAACATAGCATGCTAACACATCGCTCGGCCAGCACCACTCGGTGACCTCACCGAGCAAACAAGAAAAGACTGACCGAGGCAAGGAGAATCCAAAATACATAAGGACAAACCACCCACACACCATATATGCAACAGTGGTAGACAAAAGTGTGGGAAAATGGATACAATAGCACACCCAATACATTAATTAAACACATACATAATTAATTACATAAAGACAATACATACAAACACATAAAGGAACATAAGACTGGCGCCTGTTAACAAAAAATACAAATACAGCAATTGCCGGACGTCCGGGACATGATACTTAATATCTAAACACGACAAAATACAGTTCAAGACAGTACACTTAAGAGCTAAACAATAGTTACACATTATAACCAAGAAAGGGACACAAAAATGGTAAACATCACAAAGAATACATAACAATACACAATGAAAGTTTAGGTAACTACAGGACCCCTTGACCTAAGGTCATAATTGTGAGGGGTAGATAAACAAGGCATAGTTCTAACAGTGGGCCCCGGAGGAGGCCGGGTAAAGGCAGGGATAGGCACTTGAGTCTTCTTGAGCCTATCAGAGTGTGAAATCTCGCTAAGGCCTGTAGAAGGGTAAAAAATCCTGAACTTGTTAGGGTGTAGGCTTTCAGTCACCAAACGGGGGCGCTCAAATTTACAATTCAATTTCGACTGGCGATCAGGCATGCATTCGAAGACGTGATCACCAATACCGATGGTCACAGGTTTTGCACGAGCATGTTGTTGTTTCAACATGTCGGCCTTTGAAACATCCAGTTTATCTCGTACAGAATTATAAATGGAATGCATCACATGACTCTGGATCTTACTATAGTCATCTAAATTGTAGAGGGGACGAGCAGGGCTGTCAAGCACATCATATGGGAGCCGTTTCTCAACTCCAAAGATAACATAATGAGGCGTTTTGCCCGTGGAAACATTAATGGTGCTATTGATACAAGCACTGACATGGGGAAGCCAATCCTCCCAAGACTCATGAAAATTACTAGCAAGGTGACGTAGGATCTCTAAAATTTTCCTGTTTGTCCTCTCAACAAGACCATTGGACGCTGGATGATAAGCAGTCACGAACGTCTGTTTGATGCCGTAACGTTCGCAAATACCTGCCAAAACCTCGTTCCTAAATTCAGTCCCATTATCACTAAGGAGCACCGAAGGAGTGGTGTATGGACACAACACATGGGAAACTAAAGCATGTGCTACAACTGGTGGAGATTTGTTACGTAAGGGAGCTAAGACCACAAAACGACTAAAGTGATCCACGCACACAAGGACATACACAGAACCTTGTGTGCTACGAGGCAGTTGCAAAAGATCTATAGCCACAGTCTGAAAAGGGCGAGAAGGAGTAGGGTACTCTAAGATGGGAGCAGTGCTCGTAGAACCTTTGTTCTGGGCACAAGAACTACACCGAGCTACATGAGAGGTAATGTCTAATCGCATTTTAGGCCAATAATACTTCTTCCGTGCCATAGCCAGAGTTTTGTCACGACCTGGGTGACCAGCCTGAGGGGCATCATGAGCAGGGGACAAAACAACGGGAACTAGAGACTCAGGGATCACTAGCTGTGCCACATATTGCCCAAACACTTCCACATTACGAATGAGAACCTTGCCCTGCAGGGAAAATTGGCACAGAGGTACTGGTAAAGCTGGTAAGGTGGAATCATCACCAGACTCCAAAACATAAATGACTGCAGACTAAACAGGGTCTTCACGCTGAGCTTTGGCCAGATCCTGCAGGGAAAAGTTATGAATCACGGTAACATCAGCAACAGGGATATTACGTGAAAGTGCATCAGCAACGTGGTTCGCACGCCCGGGGATATGCTTAAGGGTTGGATTGAATTCCTCGATCGTGAGGAACCATCTGGCTAGGCGGCCTGACAGATTCTTGCCCTTAAAAAGCTGAGTGACAGCAGTGTGGTCCGTGTAGACTGTAATAGGATATCCAAAAATGATATCACGGAAGTGCTTTAAAGCCCACACCACTGCCAGGGCCTCTAAATGAGTAACAGAGTAACGGGACTCAGGCTTATTAAGTACGCGACTAGCATATGCAATAACATGAGGTCTACATCCATCTACTTGTTGCATGAGTACAGCTCCAATGCCTGTGCCAGAAGTATATCTACAAATGGTAAAGGGGATACTATAATCTGGGAAGGCCAACACAGGTGCTTCAGTAAGAGCAAGCTTCAAGGAATCAAAACTTTTCTGATGAACATCACGCCACTGGAAGGAAGAGTCCTTCTTGATGAGTCGTGTGAGAGGAGAAGCAATTGAAGCAAAGTCTTTAATGAATGCACGATAGTATCCCGCAAGTCCAAGGAAGGAACGTACATTTTCAACTGACTTCGGTATAGGGAAGTCCTTCACTGCCTTGATTTTATCACCTGTGGTGTGGATACCATGTTTGTCTACAACATGACCTAGGAATTGGATACTAGCTTTGAAAAAAGAACACTTGGGCAAAGTGAGTTTCAACCCAGTTTCAGCAAAATGTTGCAAGAACATGGACAACTTAGTAAAGTGGCTTTCCACATCTTTGGAAACTAGAATCAAATCATCAAGATAAAAAAAAAAAGTCCATCTCCAACTAAGCCATGAAAAATGGAGTTAACTAAGCGCTGGCAAGTCAAGGGAGCATTCCGCAAACCCATGGGGCAACGAAGCCATTCATAATGTCCACTGGGAGTCGAGAAAGCTGTGACTTTACGAGACTTTTCATCCAGGGGAATATGCCAAAAACCTGCTTTTAAATCCAAGGTGGTGAACACACTATTACCAGGGCCAATGGACTGGAGAAGTTTGCTCAAAACCGGCAGAGGATAATGGTCAGGTATAGTGACCTCGTTAACTCGTCTGTAATCAATAACTGGACGAAAAGATCCATCCTTCTTAGGCACCAAGAGAAGAGGCGAGTTCCACTCGGAGTGGGACTCCTGTACAACGCCTTCACGCAATAAATCGTCAACCAAGGACTGGGCGATAAGCCGACGAGAGTGAGGTAGCCTGTAAGAGGGAACGTAAACAGGACGAGCACCTGGCTGAAGATCAATTCTATGAATCTCACGATCTGTAACACCTAGTGGGTCACCGGGCAAAGCCAAAGCCTGACGGTGGGTAACTAACAGTTCAAGGAGACGAGGCATCTCATCAGGAAAATCAATCTCGCCTACGAATTTGGCATACTCAGAAGCTAAGTTAGCAGGATCACTAATTGAAGGATACTGCAGTACAGAAGCCGCAACAATAGGCGAGTCCTGAAAAGCAACAATATCAACCACATCAAAGGAGCCCAAGTGGCTACCAGGAGAAAGTGGAATAGGAGCACCCGTGACGTTGGTTAACATCGCCATGGTGACATGGTCCTCGCGTACAATGGAGAGAGTTCCTTCTAGTGCAAGCCGATGAATACGAATACAGTTAGGCAAAGAGAGAACGTCAGACCCTATCGGGGCACCTGAGACGCGCACCGGAACTCGAACAGAACTTGAAGGTTCAATAAGATGCTCTCCTTTAACAACAGCAGCACAGTGAGAAACAGGGTCAGAGCGCTGAGAAGTTGGTACAGGCACATGTGCGTACTGATCAAGCATAGTAGAATCACAAACAGAAACTGGCCTATCCGATGCAGAGATATCACAATTGCAGAAACTCACTACACGGCGACTAGGAGAAATATCTATACCATGAGCTGTAAGAGCATCAATACCCAAGAGACAATCACACTGAAGGGCAATGCCAGAGACAACCACAAAAGTGACATTGAAGACTAGCCGAAAAGATTGTTTATAAGCTGCCACCAAATGTACCGGGTGTGGCTAATGAAAGTCAAAGTTGTTCGGCGGTATACTGTAATCACTGACGTGTGTATACACGGAGTGCAAGCTCTGAACTGCCCCCAGCTGCCAATTTTGGCGCGAAGAAACGTACATAGCATTTTGTGATATCCAATAATTTTACACAATGATTACATATAATTACAATAAATGATAAAACAACAAACAATAAAACATGACAATTTTATAAAGAGGGGGAAACATATAAGTACAATGTACGATAATATACAACATAGCATGCTAGCACAGGCATGAGCTTGCCATAGCTCTTCCTCTTTCTGTTACCGTTTAAGTCAAGGCATCCCACGTCACGCCAAACCTCTCTATTTTCAAAGAAAAATATTAATTAGTTCCTATCCCTTTCCTTGTACGCTGGTGGCATTATCGGAAGCGTGCTTGTCTCGCATTTGATTAGTTGTGGCTTCGAATCGCGCACTTATCTTCGATTCCTAGCAGTCACTGTTATCTGCCCCCACAGTCCAAGCGCATAAGGGAAAGGTGAAGGTTTCGGCCGCAGCTACGTGCCTCCTTGCGTACGCTCCTCACTTTCGTCTATCCCACTTCTTGCCCTGTCTCTCTCTAATAGCCTTGATGGTTCACTACGGGATCTACTGAGGGAAAATGCAATCTCTGTATATAATGGCATAATGGCATAATTTGGCTTAGTGAGGTTTGTATGGATGGTGTAAAATGCATGCAGTATCAGATGTGTTGGAATGGCTGTGGTTAAAATAGTTTGAATTCAGCATATCTTGATCATATTGGCAAGGTGCCAGCACTAAAACGCCAGACTGGTGAACTGCATGTTTGTCAGCCGTAACAAATATAGTCAGAGGGCATAGTCAAATGTTCAATTTGTGATACAAACATGAATTTTGGGTCATATGTAGAGTTCCATACTGTGAAAATTTAAGATATTGGGGCACTTGAGATTATGCCTGTGTCAGCCGTGGCAGCCATTTTACAAAATGGCTGCCATATACCATTGGCGAGATTTGGGGAATAGGGGTGCATGTGTATAAAAAGGCTCTTTCTGGGTAAATATTTACCCGAAATGTATCAGAGTATTTCATACGTATTTGCAAATCATAGACTTTTTTTCTTGAAAATTTATATTTATAAAGAGTAGATGATAATAATGGATTTTTTTTCTCTACATGATCGAAATTGACGTTTTTGAAGTCATACAATGCTCATATGAAGAAATGAAGTTATTTTACAATTGACTCTCAAAAGGTCACCTCAGGTCATAGAAAATAGCATATGATATACATTCAGATGCAACAAAACCTTACAATACAATTGAGTGACAAAACAACAGCAGGTAATATACAAGCGGTTTGTTCACGAGTCAATCTTGCACACATTCTCCTTCACAGAAGCAGAGGGCAGTACTTTGGTGTCAAAGGCAAGCAAGTCCTGGCTGTCCTCTTCAAAGGGGTTTACAAAGGATTACAAAGGCGGAGCATGCCGACAGGAGACCTTTTGGTTCATATCTAGGTCGGATGCGAGAAAAAATAATAAATTAATAAATAAAAACTATAATAATGTAAATAACAAATAAAATACATAAATAAATGCATAGGTATAGTTAGATGATAAACAAACAGGTAAATAGTAAATAATAATAAATTGACATACAACTAATAATAAATTAAAATAAAAACAGACAAATGATAACAAAACAAAAACAAATAATATAAAAAAATTATAATCATTACAGCATCTTGCTTAGGTGTTTATCTAAATGATTTTTAAAACTTCGAACTGAACTACATTGCACTACCTGTGCAGGAAGTTTATTCCATTCATTAACTACACGGTTAGCGAAGTTGTTTCTACCTACTTTCAAATTGAATCTATTTCCAGACAGTTTGAGACCATTGTTTCTTGTCTGATTCTCGTTCAATGTGAAAATTTGGTCACTTTTGATGTTGTTAATTCCATTTAGAATGTTAAAGACCTGTATCAAGTCACCTCTGTGTCTACGCTTTTTTAGGGAAAACAGATTCATATGTTTTAGTCGATTTTCGTATGATACATTTTTGATATTTGGAATCAGTTTTGTGGCACGCCGTTGTAGTTTTTCCAGTCTGTCAATGTCTTTAATGAGATTCGGTGACCATACGGAAACAGCATATTCCAAATGTGAACGAACTAACGATTTATATAGCTTGTTAATGAGTGATGGACTTTTGAAATCAAAAGATTGCTCAATCAGTCCTAGAATCTTATTTGCTTTCTCAGAGGCTGAAATACACTGCTTGGATGATTTGAGATCGTTACTGATAATTACGCCGAGATCTTTTTTACTATCCACTTTTGTTAACAAATTTCCAAATAACTTGTAATCGTACTTACTGTTATTTTTACCTATGTGCATTACCTTGCATTTACTTGTGTTAAAATTCATTAGCCACTTTTCAGACCATTGCTGTAATTTATCTAAATCTTCTTGAATATCTAATTGGTTTAAGTGATCATTTGCCATTCCGCACAGTTTTGTATCATCAGCAAATTTGGAAACAGTAGATTTTAGTCGATGGTCTATATCATTTATATATACTATGAATAGAAGTGGCCCAAGAACGGAACCCTGAGGAACTCCACTTGTAACATTTTTCCATCTAGAAGTTTTTCCATTTAAAGCAACACTCTGTTTTCGATCATTCAACCAATTACTAGTCCTACTTAATAGGCTACCACTTATTCCGTGCGAAGCTAATTTAGTAAGTAGTCTTTCGTGTGGGACGGTATCAAAAACTTTTGCAAAGTCTAGATATATTAAATCTATATTGTTTCTTTTGTCATAATTCGAGATAACTGTGTTGTAGAATTCGAGTAAGTTTGTCACGCAAGAACGTTTCCGTCTGAAACCATGCTGGCTATCATTTATCAAACGGTTACTTTCTAAATGATGTTCGATAGCATCTCTGATGATAGTTTCCATTATTTTTCCTACGATTGAAGTCAAACTTATAGGCCTATAGTTATTTGGTTGCTTTTTGTCACCTTTTTTGAATATGGGAGTAACGTTAGCTAACTTCCATTCTCTTGGGACATCTCCGGATATGATGGATTTCTTGAAAATAATTTCTAATGGAACAACAATCTCATTTTTCATTTCCTTTAAGATTCTTGGATGCCAACCGTCAGGCCCTGGTGTTTTATTAACTTTGAGTTTCTCTATACACCTTTTAATTTTTTCTTTTGTTATATTTACCGTGGTAAGTTTACCCTAGACTTTTCACAGGTTTCAGTTTGGAGTTCACTTTGAGGTGTTTCGTTTACGAATACCGAGCTAAAATAAATGTTTAAAATATTACACATTCCTTCATTTGAATATTCAAGTTGACCGTCAGCAGATAATAGTGGACCAATGTGACTCATAACAACCTTTTTATCTCTAATGTAACTTTAGAATTCTTTGGGATTCTCTTTGGATTTATCAGCGATGTTCATTTCATATTGTCGTTTTTTTTATTGTCTTTTTTAAATATCTTTGTATTGATACATAACTTTCATAGTCATTAGATGCACCCAAGCACTTATCTTTCTTACAAGCCTGTCTCTTTTTAGCAATACTTGTTTCAGTTTCTTTGTCGAGCCACTTTGGGCGAGCCTGATATGGGGGACGTCTGTCCTTAAAAGGAATGTAAGTATGAATCATCTTAGTGAGCGTATTTTGAAATATTTCCCACATCTGATCTACAGGTCTTTCGCTTGATTTTGCCTCCCAATCTGTAAGCTTAAGCTCCTGACGTAGTCCTATGAACTGAGCTTTACTGAAATCGGGTATTTAGGAGTTTGAATCTAACTAAGTTGTGATCGCTACTTGCAACAGTTTCACCGACTTCTACATCAGTTAGCATACTTTCGCGGCCAGTGATCAATAGATCAAGTAAATTTCCATATCTTGTGGGCTCTTTTACATGCTGAATTAAGTAATTGTCACCAAAAAAATCAATCAAGCGACTACCTATATGGCCATGTTCAAGGGTCATCCAATCAATGTCAGTATAATTGAAATCACCCATTATCAATAAATCCCGGTTGCAGAAACTAGACAGTTCTTGAATTAACAGTTTGTCGTCTGCTAATGATAATGTCTTTGGCCTATATATTACACCTACATTCATTTTTTGTCCATTTGTTTGGGTTAACTCAACCCACAAACTATCATATGCATCCTGTTTCACTTTCTCTAAAATACAGGCATGAACATTGTTTTTAACGTACAACAGAACACCTCCACCTTTCTTGTGGTTTTTATCCTGATGAAAGTGTTTAAATCCCGCAATATTAAATTCAGCTTCGAACTCTGTACCACTTAACCATGTCTCAGTTATTCCTACCATATCGAGATTTTCGCTTTTGACATACGCCTGTATTTCTTGAAATTTGTTCCTAATACTACGAGCATTAAAAGTACATGGTTTTAAGAAACTTGTGATTATTTCTTTTTGACACATTTTGAGTTTTAATATCATGTCTTACATTATAATTTTGTTTTTTATTTATACATTGCTCTATATTATTATTTGGTCCTTCATTGACATTCAATGCCTCATTAACATTTCTCCCATCAAAATTAACATTTCCCCCATCACGGACATCTGGTCGATCACGGTCATCCGATCTCTTTTGTACACTTTGTCCCCCTACGTCACCGTGATTCACACCGGCCTCCCGTCGTTCATTGACATTATGTCCAGCATCCCTTCCTAAAATTATATTTTGTCCTGCAGTGACATTATATCCTACCGTGATATTTTTTCCTCCACTATAATTACATCCCATCGTGATCTTTTGTCTTCCACTGTCATTACATCCCATCGTGATATTTTGGCCTTTATTGACATTCTGTCCGGCATCCCTTCCTAAAATTATATTTTGTCCTCCACTGACATTATATCCTACCGTGATATTTTCTCCAGTATCATTACATCCTATCGTGATATTTTGTCCTCCACTATCATTACATCCCATCGTGATCTTTTGTCTTCCACTGTCATTATATCCCATCGTGACATTTTGTCCTTTGACATTACATCCTAATGTAACATTTCGTTCTCTACCGACATTATATCCTGAAATTATATTTTGTCCTATACTGGCATATTGTTCTACATTAATGCTATACTCTACACTGTTTTCCCACGTACCCTCTATTTCCCCTTCCCTTTGGTCTTCTACCCCCAAAAAAGAGCTAGTTTATTACAAACTCCCACAATGAGGATTGTAAGAACATCTTTGCCTCTGCGGGTAAGGTGGATCCCATCAGAAGCGTAAAGGTCATGGCGCCTAGAAAAGAGATACCAAGGATCAAGAAAGTGGTATCCCAATTGTTTGCACAACTGCAATATCCTATCATTGATCCCTATGGCTCTAGTGTTCCAACACGAACCTGCGTAGATCCTCGGGAGGATCCCCTAGACTACGTGACGGCTCCCACGTTCTTTCATCTCCTGAAGGAGGACCCTGTAATTCCGAAGAAGCTCCTCTGATCTCACCCTACCTACATCGTTACTTTCCGTATGAACAATCGTAACCGTGTTCGTCCGTCTTTGCTCCCTGATGGACTGGGTACAATCGGCGATCCCACGGCCCAGTTGACATACAAGCTTGCAACGTCGCTTAGTCTTCCGCTGCAGGATGACGTCATAGCCTCGAACCATGGAGTCCCCCACCACCAAGAACTCCTGATTTTCAGCCACTTCATCCTCCAGTAGAACAAAGCGATTGGCTAGAGCTAGCGGTTGCTCCACAGGGCACATGTCTACCGAACGCGGGCTCGACAAACGGCACCCCGCGGAGCGCCACTCGCTCACGGTAGTGACAGAAGGGGAAGAAGTGGAACGCTCTTTGGGTTGTGGGGAGGGTTCGCTCTTCTCACGGAGCGCACTCCTGAGAAGACGAATTTCCTCCTTACACATCCTGAGACGAACCTCCAGGTTCACACAACCTTCACAAGCCATTTCGCTCCTCCCTTAGCAATACAAACGGCAAAGAAAAAACACAAAAAAGCGGTCTCTAATAAACTAAATACACGAAGCTTACTCTGCTTACCTTATACTATTTCTCCTACCTTTGGAGTACAGTAACAGAATACTGTTTTTAATTTAAATAGAACACTACAATTTACCTTATATCTGTAACTGTATAGCGTGCGTCTTTTATAAAAAGACCTCTATTCATTTGAAGTTTGATCATGATGCATCATTTTCAAACTTCAAATGTACAGAGGTCTTTTATAAAAGACGCATGCTGAACCTCTTTTTCAAATTTATCAATCAGTTCGGCGTCCTCCGATCCAGAAATTATCCAACGCCGCAAAACACTTGGAATCTCTATGAGGCCAATGGCTCCTCCATCACTTTTGATATGAGCATTTTCTTGCTCATGCGCTTGATCGATGGCAATTATAGAGAAAACTCGGTTAGTCTTCTGCGATGTAAAATGGCCATCACTGAATTCTTTGTAGACCTCTGGGTGTTTTTTTCTGTGGAAGCTGAGCCATGTCTCTCAGGTGCACAGGTATCCAATGTGCATCGTTTGCATGGTCTAAGGCACAGAACCACGCAACAACTTTTTTAGGGCATCGAGGTATATTACAAAGTTTACCTCTCTCAGGGACTGTATAAGAGGCTCGTAGATGAGGCTCGTAGATAAAGGTAGACAAGTAAGGTAGATAGAAATGTAGGTGGCGAGAATTTTATTTTTATGAGTTGGATATTTCATAAACGACAGTCGTAGACGAAGGAATTGCACAAGCTCACTCCTCGCCTAAAAGTTTACAAGCAACCTCTGGGGACCCGGTTTCATTACTGTATTATGCTGATGTAACAGTATGTAAACTAAGTCAGTAGTACATTGATTTCGAGATTGCTTGACTAAGTAGTATTGGTTTAAGGGGCTTGTAACAGCCTTTCTGATTGGAGAAAAGGTGGAGGAGGAGAAAATTCAATTGGTTTATGGGAATAAAGTCACGCCCTTAGGGGAGGTAGTTAGATGTAAAAGTAAAGATCATTGGACTAAAGAAATCATGACGTCAATGCGAAAAGGCCTAGTGAACAATTCGAGGATTCCAGATGGGAATCCATTGGTGTAATTTACATAGCCAAGTGTATTACTATTCGGGAAGAAACGACAGAAAATTTAAGTTCATTTTAATTCCTCTCCCTAAGACAGAGTAACATTAACAGACTTCCTACAGAAGAATATTATGAATGACTTTCTTACGTAAAGACGGTGATAAAAGGAAAGTAGAAAGTGGGAGACGAAATACAAAACTATAGAAGGGAACAGTAAATGGAGTAAAAACGGGGGCAAGACTGCACATAGGTGAGAATGCAGAGTTCAGATGCAAGTATTATTACCCAGTACTAGAGGATTTTGGAAGAAATGTCAATGTAATAGTACTGGGAGACCTTAATGCTAGGGTAGGAAATGGTCCAATCGATGGAGTGGTTGGGAAATGTGGAGTTCCAGGAAAGAATCGTAGTGGAGAGTTGATGGTGGAAATGTGTCTAGAAAGAGAGTTGATGGTAGGAAATACAGTGTTTCGGAAGAAAGTCAAGCATAAGTACACATGGGAGAGGGTGGTGGAGGGAAGGGTGGTAGATAGAGCGCTAATAGATTATGTAGTGGTAAATAGGATTATGATAGGAAGAGTTAAGGATGTACATGTGCTAAGGGGAGAGGGTGGGGGAATATCAGATCATTTTTTGGTGGAAGGTAAGTTGAGAGTGGAGGATAGATGGAGAAAGAGGAAAGGGACAAAAGGTAGGGAGGTTCTTAGAGTGAATTCTTTGAATGAAAAGGAAAAGGAGAAGGAGTACGGAAAGAAGCTGAAGGAGGAGTGGGAGGGAGTAAAGGATAGAGTAGAGCTGGGTGTGGAGGAGGAATGGGGATGGTTCAAGGAGGGAGCCATAAAGTGTGCAAGGGTGGTGTGTGGAACAAGAAGGACAGGGGGAAATAGAAGAAAGGGTAGTGAATGGTGGGATGAGGAAACAAAGAAGGTTGTAGAAGAGAAGAAGCGAGCTTTCACAGATTGGTTACAAAATAGGACGAGGGAGTCATATGAGAGGTACAAAGAAAAGAAAAGAGAAGTAAAGCACAAGGTAAACGAGGCAAAGAGGAGAACAGAGGTGAAACGGGGTAAGAGTTTGACAGAAAATTTTGAAAGTAATAAAAAGATGTTTTGGAAAGAAATTAAGAGAGGAAGAGGAGGCGAATCAAGTAGAGAAGAAAAGGTAAAAGGTGCAGATGGAGAGATGATAATGGAAGAGAAGGCAGTAAGGGGAAGATGAGCAGAATATTTTAGGGAGTTGCTAAATGTGAAGGAGGATAGGGAAGGAAAGATAGCTGCAGTGGGAAATGCGAAGAAAATGAGAGTGATGAGTGAGGAGAATGGAGGAGAAATAAAGAAGGATGAGGTGAAGGCAGTTGTTAAGATGATGAAAGCAGGTAAGGCACCTGGTCTGGATGGATGCCATACAGAATGTCTGAAAAAGGTAGGTAAGTGATGGTGGACTGGTTGGTGAGGTTATTTAATGTTTGCTGGAGAGAGGGTAGAGTGCCGGAGGACTGGAGGAGTGCCTGTATAGTTCCTCTTTACAAGGGAAAAGAGGACAAGTGTGAATGTAGTAGTTTGAGAGGGATTAGCTTGTTAAGTGTAGTTGGGAAGGCTTATGGGAGGATCTTGATTGAGAGGATTAGGAGAGGAACAGAAGGAGTAATTGGTGAGGAACAGTGTGGATTTAGGACGGGTAGAGGTTGTGTAGATCAGATCTTTTTGGTAAGACAGATATGTGAGAAAGCAATAGGAAAGGGGAAGGATGTTTTTTGGGCTTTTATGGATCTGGAAAAGGCTTATGATAGGGTAGACAGAAAGGCACTGTGGGAGGTTATGCAGATATACGGGATAGGAGGAAAGCTTCTGGGAGCTGTCAAGAGTTTTTATGAGAGTAGTAGAGCTTGTGTCAGGATTAGAAATGGAGAGAGTGAGTGGTTCGAGGTAAAGGTGGGACTTCGTCAAGGATGCGTTGTCACCCTGGCTGTTCAACTTATACATGGATGGGGTGGTGCGAGAGGTAAATGCAAGGGTAGTGGTTCAGGGATTGGAGATGGTTAAAGAAAATGGAGAAAAGTGGGAGGTGAGCCAGCTGTTGTTTGCAGACGACACTGCGCTTGTGGCAGGATCGGAGGAGGGATTGAGGAAGTTGGTGGCAGAGTTTGGGAGAGTATGTGATAGAAGAAAGCTAAAGATAAATGTGGGTAAAAGTAAGGTGATGAGATGTACAAGGGGTGAAAGTGGCAGTAGACTGGAAGTGAGCATTAAGGGAGAGCGACAGGAGGAAGTGGATAGTTTTAGATACTTGGGTGCAAATGTGGCAGGAAAAGGTGGAGTGAAGGTGGAGGTAGAATGTAGATTGAGAGAAGCGAGTAAATGCCTTGGTGGATTAAAGAGTGCAATGAGGAATAGACATTTGGGAATGGATGCTAAGAGGAGACTGTATGAAGGAGTGATTGTGCCAACAGCAGTGTATGGGGCAGAAACATGGAACATAAGAGAAGAAGAGAGGAGTTTGAATGTGTTTGAGATGAGGTGTCTGAGAAGTATGATGGGGGTGACTAGGCTAGATAGAGTGAGAAATGAGGTGAGGAGAAGAACAGGGGTGGAAAAGGAGCTGGAAGATAGGGTTGATGAAAGAATATTAGGATGGTTTGGACACATGGAAAGAATGAGTGAAGAACGACTAGTAAAAGAGGTATGGACGGCAGATGTGGAGGGAGTGAACATGAGGGGGACGTCCTAGGATGAGGTGGGTGGATGGGGGTGAAGGGGGCTTTGGAGAAGAGGGGAATGTCTGTTGAGGATGGACGGGAGAGGACAGAAGACGGGGGTAACTGGAGAATGGTTGTATATGGATGATGTTGTGATTGCATGAGGTGGAATGGGCGGGGAGGTGGGGGGTGAGGTAGGATGTGTGAGCAAAATTTGACGCAGCCCGAAGGGATTTCTCCCCGTTCTCTCCTTTTATGCAATGGGGGGACGGAAAGGGGGGGTCGCTGATTTAATGAAGCGGCCTTGCTGTGGATGTGCTGTGTCTTGCGACACTGCTTGTGACCCAGTGCAGTGGACAAGGTGCAGGGATGACCCGTCATCCAGGAGGTGCTCAGATAAGAGGGAGGGTGGAGGGGTGTGGAGTGTATTTAGGGATGGAATGGGTGGAAATGATTTTATGCCTTTCCCTTTTTGGCTACCTCCCTGGTAAGGGGGAAAAAGCCTTGGTATATGTATCTATGTACTAGAACTGTGAAAAACTTTTACCTCTCTCCTCACACCAGTCCTCAAAATTCAGAGGAACTGTACCTTCCTCTGCACAGGCAAAACAAATTTCAAAGGCATGGTGCTGCAAAATGTACAAGGCAGCAGCTGTGATCTGGTGTGCTCTTCTCGTGCGCTGATCGAAGGAAGGAGTTTGCTGTTCCTGGTGTTATTACCTCTGCTTGTACTAGAGCTTGTGTTCAATCAGTTCCTTGCAGCCAGTCACCTGCTGTTTTCAAAGCTGTTATTTCAATAGGCAGCACACCGGGGATCATAACAAACTGATCTTCTCCATATTTCTGTAGCCACTTCCATTGTATTTGTTTTGTCAGAGCATAAAGTGGCTGGTCGAATGTCAGAACTGAAATCTGACGAGGATTGATATGCTCCAGTGAGTTTCTGACCATTATATTGCACAACATAATCATAATTTTTTCCCATTTTAATAATTCTATAGAGGATTGAGTGCACTTCGAAGGGAAATGTCTCTCAAAACCAGTGGTATATGGCGACCATGTTGGGAAAATGGCTGCCGTGGCTAACACAGACATAATTTCAAGTGTGCCAATATTGTATATGATTATGGCATATTAGTCTATATGTTTGCCAGCTTTTATTCTTTTATTACAAAATGAACTGTTGTCCTGAATTTTGGAGCAATGCCCCATGACTTATAAGGGTTGTGAACATGGAGGTGCAATCTAAAAAATGACGGAGCACCTCCCATTGATCGAACTCAAGTCTCCCGAATTCCAAGCAGGAACGCTCCCCACTACGCCATATAGGTTCTGACCCACACAAATCTAGTCTAATATTTGCGAAATAGAACAAATCCAAATGGACAACTTTCAAGGAATTCACCACTATCATACAACAATCAGGCAAACAATACATTTAAGCGTAACATAAAACACTATTAATCAAATTATAGACAAAAAATAATCTGTCTTATCACAAAACCCAGCATCATGAGACACAATGGCCCGCTCTCGTATGACACATCAGGATATCACAAACAGTAAAACAGTTCAGCACTATCGTAATCAACAAAACACAAGAGCAAAAACAAGAGAAATGGCGTAAACACTTGTCGACATTCAACCACATGACCACATCCCAGCTCTCCAAACACCACTCTCTACTGATAGCAGCAACTTTAGACACACCAAGTCACATGCAACCATCACTACTTCACACACAAACATTTCAGCTCCTCCTCAACAAAAATAGGACTCATCTCATAAAACATAACACTAAAATCAGTCATACACCGACCCAACATGCATACCGTTGAATCATCAAATACAAACACAAATTTTCGCTGGACCATACGTGTACTGTGCACTCATTAAATCAACATATCAATAAATATTCGTCAAGAAATAAAACAGATATGCGGCAGACCCAAACACCCTAGACACCTCAATGGACAATACTTGCCACAGATATATATCTATATATACATATATATATATCTATATATATATATATATATACAGTATGTATATATATACACATACATATATATATAAATGAATGAATATATATATATATATGTATATATATATATAAATATATATTTGTATATATGTATATATATATATGTATATATATATGTATATATATATACATATATATGTACATACGTATATACATCTATATATATATATATATCACAGGTGAGAAATGTAGTAACACATTTATAAATCACAACTAACACCACAGTCGGACGAAAGAAAGAGTTGCGTAAGCGGAACTATATATTTCGATTGCTACCTGCAATCCTCTTCAGTAGTACAAAGTGGCAGGGAGGAGGCTATCTTAAGTAGCAACCTCTTACAAAAGAAAGGGAACACGAGAAAATACAGAACATCACTGCCCCAGCCCTAGTTGACCTGAGGCTGACACGAGGTCGGGTCAGGGGGAGGGGGAGGAAGCTTGTTGACAATATTTTTGGTGATGAATAGTCCTGAAATGATGTCTGGGGTCCATTGACCCTTGGAAATATTCATCGTGGGCAGATAATCAATTAATGTTGATTCCACCATTTTCCTTCTGAACCCACACCCCGATTTGTAAATGAGATCAGATTTCTCCCAGTCCATCCGGTGATTAAATTTATCAACGTGTTGAAACACTGCTGAATTTATTTGGCCATATCTAATCGACCTTTTGTGTTCATTTAATCTTGTCGGTAGGTCTCTTCCCGTCTGGCCAATGTATGAAAGGTCACAATCTTTACATGGAAGGGAGTAAACACCTGGGATATGTTCTTCCTTCAACCTCTGGTGAACATTAACAACTTTTTTATTAATAGTGTTAGGGTAGTTATGAATTAAATTTACTTTCTCTTTGGGAAGAAACTTGGACAATTGACTGATGGACTCTGAGAAGGGGATGACTAGGGGATTTTGTCTCTCTTTCTTTAACTTAGTGGAAGGGTGTTTGAAAAAACTTGCTCTGGCTTGACTAAGGGCTTTATCCAGAAACCAATGAGGGTAGGCTAATTTTGTTAATTGGGACTTGATGGAAGTTAATTCGTGTTCTAAAAATTGGGGGCTACAAATCCTAAAGGCTCGGAGAAAAAGTCCCGAAGCTACACTCCTTTTAATGTGATCTGGGTGATGACTGAAGAAATGGAGGTAACTACCTGAATGAGTGTTCTTTCTAAAAACAGTAAAGGCAAGCTTATTCCCATTCTTCATGATTAAGATGTCTAAAAAGGGGATTTTATCATCTTTTTCCCATTCCACTTTGAACTTGATGTTGGTTGTTAAATTATTAAGTTTATCTAGAAAAATATCAAAGGGACCCCAACTCTCATCCCAAAGAGTGAAAATATCATCAACGTATCTTAACCAAATCATACCTGGGGGTTT
>NC_134801.1:9235580-9265580 GCF_046742065.1 Oratosquilla oratoria
TATATATACATGTATATATATATGTATATATATATATATATATGTATATATATATGTATATATACATATATATTACGCCCACAAAACTTTCCTCCAACTCGCTACCTGTGGGTAGGACATCGCTACCTTGTGGTGGTAGGTTTTAATTCCTTCTCACGTGTGGGGAATGCCCTTCTTGTGTTCATATTTTTGCACACGGAGAGGTTGCTTAACTTGCCACTCATGGGGTAGGTAAACGTTAAGTTTATAAATCGCTACTATCTAGCATGTCTAATGGTTTCTTCTCATATGTGGGGAACACCCTTCTTGCGTTTATATTTTCGCACACTGAGAGGCTGCTTAACTCACGATTAATGTTAATCATATACTTAGAATCGCTACCCATGGGATAGATAAATGTTAAGTTTATAAATCGCTACTATCTAGTAGATCTAATGGTTTCTTCTCATGTGTATGGGACGCTCTACTCACGTTGTTATTTTTGCATACTGAGAGGTTTCCTTCTTATTTGATCTTGTCTGTGTGGACACAGAACTCCAAGGTTGAGCGGATATGCTTAATACAGTAGACGACGTCGCTAACTCTTTTTATCACCCTATAGGGGCCTTGGCACAAAGGCTGGAGCTTCTTCGTCACCCCTTGCCTGGGCCGGGAGGTGACGTATACTCTGTTTCCTAGCGCAATTTGTTTTATTCTCGCCCTTGGTTTCCTAATATGTCTGTCTACGGTCGCTGCTTCGAGGAACTTTTGATAACGCTCGCAGAAGATATTAGATATCGCCATGGTTTCAACTGCCATATTCTTGACATTGTATCAAGGGGTGCTTGGCTTTGTGAACTCAGTAATAGGTAGAACGGGGTCACGGTAAAAAAGAACGAAATGCGGGAAATCTCGCAGGACTCTGTGGTAGGCCGAGTTGTAAGCCAAATCCACCAGAGGGAGCATCTGATCCGAACCTGTTTCGTTATCCTGGACAAGGAACCGTAGGATTTTAACGATGGTCCCATTTATCCTTTCAACTATTTCGTTGTTCGACAGGTGATACGGCGCTATGGTGTGGTGTTTGATATTTGCCATTTCCAATACCGCCTTGAACATTTCGTTCATGAAATCTCCTCCTCCGTCTGAGATAACATGCCTAGGGATGCCATGTATGGACATTATATTGGTTATGAAAGCTCGAGCTACTACTGGTGCTTCTTTGGAACGTATGGGCACAGCGACCAAGAAACGGGTTAGAACATTTACCACAGTGGGGATGTACAGGGTGGGGCAGAGCAACTTGCTTATTTGGAATATCAATTAAAATAAAAGTAATGCTGATATACGTTTAATTCTTTGAACAGCATCAAGTACAATACTTAAATTTTATATTTTCTCAGTTTTAAAGATGATATCAGGCAGATGGCGTCCATTATTCTCAATACACTGGGTTAATCGAACTCGGAAGTTTCGTTCAACTCTGTCCAGCACATCGACGGGTATTTTGGCGACAGCTTGACGAATTTTGTTCTTCAGGTGAGCCAGGGTCCTAGGACGATCGTTGTAAGTGATTATAGATAGCCCCATAAAAACAGTCGTAGAGTGCTAAATCAGGCGACTGTGCTGGCCACTGCATATCGCGCTCAAGGAGATGAGGCGTCTTGGGAAGTGTTGTCGCAAAACAGACGTTGACACACGCTCTGTATGTGCCGTGACACCGTCCTGCTGGAACCATATATCCCCAACATCCCTCTCGTTGAGTGTTGGTAGGAAAAAACTCCTGAATCATGTGGGTATAACGTTCAGAAGTCACCGAAACTGCTTGTTTGTTTTCTTTAAAAAGTTATGGACCAATTATGCCAATTCGCAAGAGTGCACACCAAACAGATACATGTTGTGAATGTAGGAGACGCTGATGAAATTGTCTGGGAATATCAGGGCTCCAATAGTGCATGTTCTGTTTATTTACAGATCCCAAAAGATGGTAGTGAGCCTCATCACTGAAGAAAATAAGTGTGTCGTGAGTATGGATGGAAAAAAAAAAATAATAATAGCGTTTTTTTTTTATAAAAAAAACCTGTTTTTTTATGAGTTTTTTGTTTTTTATTGTTTTTTTAATCCCATCCAAATTTATTCAGATATAGATATTTAGTATATAAAAATAGGTGCAAGTATGTTATTCATCCCCCCACATATGTGCATCTATCTTATTCAAAGAGGCATTAGACAAGGTATAAAAATAAACAAGTAATTGACCATTTTAGTCACTGTCAGATGCTGCAAGCCTGCAACAAGTGTAGATACTGTATATGGGCCAGTATGGCTATTGGCTGGTTACCTTACAAGATTTATCTTTTATCTTAGCATACTCTTCAAAGATTGAACACTCCAATTTCCCAAAATGACCCTGGACGTTGCCTAAACACAGGTCCGCCACTTGGACAGTGAAAAATGGGTTAACAGAGTAATGGGGGGAAACCGATGTACTCCCCGCCACCCATCAAGGCTCAGAGCTTACTTTCTACCTGACTTTTTGCTCGCTATCCCTTAACTTTAACCTACAATCATACATAAGTCCTTGAGATGCAACTCAGAAAAAGCCGTGTTTTTTTATTTTTAAAAAGACCCCCCCAAAAAAAAATGGATATATAGTTTTTTTATATATTTTGTTTTAAAATAACTCAGCAAGGGAAATAACCATATTACAATAATTTTTCTGTTAGAATATAAAATAAATCAGTATACCCCTCACTTAAGGTTTTCTATGGTGTTAGGGCACTTCCATTTTCTGTGGTTTCATGTTTTGATGTGTTTTATTTATTTTACAATGTACAGTTGCCCCACTTAGTTTTGGCACAGTTTTAAAAATGTTTTGGACAGGAATAGCAATTCGCCCGGTACTCTTTTTTTATTACATTTACGTGTTTGTTCATTTACATGCTTTTTTTTCTAAATAGTACATACATACATACATATACCAAGGCTTTTTCCCCCTTCCAAGGGAGGTAGCCAAAAAGGGAAAGGCATAAAAACACTCCCACCCATTTCATCCCTAAATACACTCCACACCCCTCCCACCCTTCCTCTCATCTGAGCACCTCCTGGATGACGGGTCATCCCTGCACCCTGCCCACCGCCCTGGGTCAGAAGCAGTGTCGCAAGACACAGTACATCCACAGCGAGGCCGCTTCATTTAATCGGCGACCCCCCCTCTCCGTCCCCCTTTGCATATAAAGCGAGGATGGGGAGAAATCCCTTCGGGCTGCGTCAAAATTTACTCACACATACTACCCCACCCCCCACCCCCCGCCCATTTCTCCTCATGCAGTCACAACATCATCCATATACAACCATTCTCCACTCACCTCTGTCTTCCGTCCTCTCCCTTCCTTCCTCAACAGACATTCCCCTCTTCCCCAAAGCCCCCTTCACCCCATCCATCCACCTCATCCTAGGACGTCCCCTCATGTTCACTCCCTCCACATCTGCCTTCCATACCTCTTTTACTAGTCTTTCTTCACTCATTCTTTCCATGTGTCCAAACCATCCTAATATTCTTTCATCAACCCTATCTCCCAAATCCTTTTTCACCCCTGTTCTCCTCCTCACCTCCTCATTTCTCACTCTATCTAGCCTAGTAACCCCCACCATACTTCTCAGACACCTCATCTCAAACACATTCAAACTCCTTCTCTCTTCTTCTCTTATGTTCCACGTTTCTGCCCCATACAGTGCTGTTGGCACAATCACTCCTTCATACAGTCTCCTCTTCGCATCCATTCCCAAATGTCTATTCCTCATTACACTCTTTAAACCACCAAGGCATTTACTCGCTTCTCTCAATCTACATTCTACCTCCACCTTCACTCCACCTTTTCCTGCTACACTTGCACCCAAGTATCTAAAACTATCCACTTCCTCCAGTCGCTCTCCCTTAATGCTCACTTCCAGTCTACTGCCACTTTCACCCCTTGTACATCTCATCACCTTACTTTTACCCATATTTATCTTTAGCTTTCTTCTATCACATACTCTCCCAAACTCTGCCACCAGCTTCCTCAATCCCTCCTCTGACCCTGCCACAAGCGCAGTGTCGTCCGCAAACAACAATTGGCTCACCTCCCACTTTTCTCCATTTTCTTTAACCATCTCCAATCCCTGACTCACTACCCTAGCATTCACCTCTCGCACCACCCCATCCATGTATAAGTTGAACAGCCAGGGCGACATAACGCATCCTTGACGAAGTCCCACCTTTACTTCAAACCACTCACTCTCTCCATTTCTAATCCTAACACATGCTCTACTACTCTCATAAAAACTCTTGACAGCTCCCAAAAGCTTTCCTCCTATCCCATAAATCTGCATAACCTCCCACAGTGCCTTTCTGTCTACCCTATCATAAGCCTTTTCCAGATCCATGAAAGCCCAAAAAACATCCTTCCCCTTTCCTATAGCTTTCTCACATATCTGTCTTACCACAAAGATCTGATCTACACAACCTCTACCCGTCCTAAATCCACACTGTTCCTCACCAATTACTCCCTCTGTTCCTCTCCTAATCCTCTCAATTAAGATCCTCCCATAAGCCTTCCCTACTACACTCAACAGGCTAATCCCTCTGAAATTACTACATTCACACTTGTCCCCTTTTCCCTTGTAAAGAGGAACTATACAGGCACTACTCCAGTCCTCCGGTACTCTACCCTCTCTCCAGCAAACATTAAATAACCTCACCAACCAGTCCACCATCACTGCACCTCCCTTTTTCAGACATTCTGCATGACATCCATCCAGACCAGGTGCCTTACCTGCTTTCATCATCTTTACAGCTGCCTTCACCTCATCCTTCCTTATTTCTCCTCCATTCTCCTCACTCATCACTCTCATTTTCTTCGCATTTCCCACTGCAGCTATCTTTCCTTCCCTATCCTCCTTCACATTCAGCAACTCCCTAAGATATTCTGCCCATCTTCCCCTCACTGCCATCTCTTCCATTATCAACTCTCCATCTGTACCTTTTACCTTTTCTTCCCTACTTGATTCGCCTCCTCTTCCTCTCTTAATTTCTTTCCAAAACATCTTTTTATTACTTTCAAAATTTTCTGTCATACTCCTACCCCATTTCACACCTGCTCTCCTCTTTGCCTCCTTTACCTTTTGCTTTACTTCTCTTTTCTTTTCTTTGTACGTCTCATATGACTCCCCTGTCCTCTTTTGTAACCAATCTGTGAATGCTCGCTTCTTCTCTTCTACAGCCTTCTTTGTTTCCTCATCCCACCATTCACTACCCTTTCTTCTATTTCCCCCTGTCCTTCTTGTTCTACACACCATCCTTGCACACTTTAAGACTCCCTCCTTGAACCATCCCCATTCCTCCTCCACACCCATCTCTGCTCTATCCTTTACTCCCTCCCACTCCTCCTTCAGCTTCTTTTCGTACTCCTTCTCCTTTTCCTTTTCATTCAAGGAGTTCACTCTAAGAACCTCCCTACCTTTTGTCCCTTTCCTCCTTCTCCATCTATCCTCCACTCTCAGCTTAGCTTCCACCAAAAAAAAAATCTGATATTCCCCCACCCTCTCCCCTTAGCACATGTACATCCTTAACTCTTCCTATCATAATCCTATTTACCACTACATAATCCATTAGCGCTCTATCTACCACCCTTCCCTCCACCACCCTCTCCCATGTGTACTTATGCTTGACTTTCTTCCGAAACACTGTATTTGCTATCATCAACTCTCTTTCTAGACACATTTCCACCATCAACTCTCCACTACGATTCTTTCCTGGAACTCCACACTTCCCAACCACTCCATCGATTGGACCATTTCCCACCCTAGCATTAAGGTCTCCCAGCACTATTACATTGACATTTCTTCCTAAACCCTCTATGCACTCATTTAAATCTAAATAGTAACTACCTTAAAAAATCTGACAAACAGCGAAATACTCAAAATGGTGTAGCAGACGACACATATTTCTTGACTTACTAATGACATCTATCACTCTTATTTGACAAGTAATACAATTAATATACGTTTTGGTTAGTTTGTCACTGCACTCAACACCACTCACAGCTTGAAGCTGGTTGTTAGTCTACCATCGACCACTACGTGAACGGATTCCTGCGTTCTCTCTCTCTCTCTCTCTCTCTCTCTCTCTCTCTCTCTCTCCTCTGCAACGTATATTAATTGTATTACTTGCCAAATAAGAGTGATAGATGTCATTAGTAAGTCAAGAAAAATGTGTCGTCTGCTACACCATTTTGAGTATTTTGCTGTTTGTCAGATTTTTTAAGGTAGTTACTATTCAGAAAAAAAGCATGTAAATGAACAGACACGTAAATGTAATAAAAAAGAGTACCGGGCGAATTGCTATTCCTGTCCAAAACATTTTTAAAACTGTGCCAAAACTAAGTGGGGCAACTGTACATTGTAAAATAAATAAAACACATCAAAACATGAAACCACAGAAAATGGAAGTGCCCTAACACCATAGAAAACCTTAAGTGAGGGGTATACTGATTTATTTTATATTCTAACATAGAAAAATTATTGTAATATGTTTATTTTCCTTGCTGAGTTATTTCAAAATAAAATACAAAAAAAAAAAAAAAAAAGAAAATATCAATTTTTTTGGTCAAGTTTTTTTTTGCAAAAAAAAAAAAAAAAATTTTTTATAAAAAACCACTTTTTTTTTTTTTTTTTTTTTTTTTTTTTAGCTGCATCTCTAGTCGTGAGGCATGCCAAGAAGCGCCTCACATGCATTTTCTCGAGCAACAAAATTGCGTGGATTAAGTCCCTGCACCACAGCCAATTTGTAGGGATGAAATTTTAGTTCTTCTTGAAGGATTTGCCTCACAGAACGAGCAGGCAACCCAAGAGCAGCTTCATGTTTGCAGGCAGAGCATTGAGGGGATCGCAAAACAGAAAGCCTTACCGCGTCAATGTTTTGGGGTGACCTTGCTGTTCGTAGAAGCCCAGTTTTTTCACATCACCAGTTTCCCTGAAGTTGTTTACCCATGCAACAATCGACTGCCGGCCAGGAACACAACCACGGGGCGCAATATTGAAATGTGTACGGAATGCACGTTGCGTGGCGATGATTCAGCGACCGCTGGAAAAGTATGCCTCGACAGCTAACACTCGCTCCACCTTTGTCCACTTCATAATGCTAAGTGAACAAAGCAATGCAGTACAACTTTACGCCCCTCACTCTCGAATGTGCCTACCCCGGGTCGGGGTAGGCACATTCGAGTATTTTGTCAGATCCTTGATGGTCCTGCTAGAATGTCCCACTACTTGAATATTACTCGGCTCAAGTGTCCGGGTGAGGAGGGAGGTGACGTTGCTGGTTGGTAGGATTAGTCTTCTTGTTGGTTTCTTTTGTTGTTGCCGACCTTCCATTATTTTAATTAACAACCCAAACATTACTATGACCGACGACCGAGCGACCGACCAGTAAATTCACTTTAGTGAACTTATCTCACAAAGTGAACACAAACATGTAAACACGAACAAATAAATATGAGCGATAGAAACATAAGTCTGCGACCTTTTGAGCATATTTCATTCTGAACCTATCTCACAAAGTAAACACAACTGAACATGTAAATACAAACACGAAAACACAAGCAATTGAAACATAAGTCTGCGACCATTCTGACCAGTTGATAGTAAAGTCGCTATTGTTACAGTCGCTGTTATAATGCGGTCGCCATTATGACAGTCGCCGTTTTGAAAGTCGCTCACCTGATTACGTCGCCCTCATGAAGCCGCTGTTATGACTGTCGCTGTTTTGACAGTCGCTATCCGGCCTGGATCCCGCCCACCCCCAACCTCCTCAGAGCAACCATCACTTCAGGGCACCAAATTCAAATAAGCAAGTTGCTCTGCCCCACCCTATACTTCGCACCATCTAACGTGGTGTTTAACGGTCCTATGAAATTAAAGTGCATCCTCTCGAACGGACTTGCCACGTCAGAAAACTGTCTAATTGGTGTTGGGAGTTCATACGAGGGCTTGCACATGACGCAAGGTTTGCAATTCTTTACGAACGTCTTTACATCCTCCGACATCCTTGGCCAAAAGGCGAACTTCTGGAGCCTCACAAGAGTGACTTGAACTACTCTATGATCTACCAACGGGAGACAATGGGCAATACGCAATGTAGCTTTCTTAGCTCCGTCAGGGACTACCAGGCAAAGTTCCTCTAACTGATATGCATTTGCGCGCGAGTGGCATAAAAGTCCGTTCGGGAGGAATTGAAATTCCTTGATTGACACTCTCTAGGAACCTTGGGGTCTACCGTCGTGTCTCCTTTGAGATAATTTTTATATTACCCCAGTCAGTGTGTACCCCCTGTTGCTTCCGAATCGCTAGTTGGTGTCATTTGACGTGGTCCTCCTTAGTGTTTGATGTTAATCCCCCCGAATATAATTGACTTCGAGATCGAAATCAGCGATCGCCACTTGCCATCGGAGAATCTGAGTTTTTGTGAACTTTGCAGTGAAGAGGCAGACCAAAGGCCTGTGATCGCTCAGTAGTCTAACCGGATATCCCATGATCAGAGGTCGATTTACGGCGAGACCTTAAACAGCCGCTAACGCTTCTCTCTCAACGGTACTATAACGTCTCTCGTGCTTATTTAAAGTGCGACTGAAATAGGAGAGCGGTCGTCTCCTACCTCCCTCGTCCTCCTGCTGAATGTCCACGGGCCAAGCTCGTGATCCTTGTGTTTCCTAGGTAGGTCACCCTTTGTCATATCTACTAGAGGTTGTGAAATCTCAGCAAAATTTGGGATGAATTTCTTATAGTTTCCCGCTAATCCCAGGAAAGAGAGCAGTTCTTTCTGATGCGCTGGCTGCGGGAAAGCCTTGATGGTTTGAAACTGCTCTGTTTGAGGTTTAGTCCTGTCCTTGGATATTAATTGCCCTAGGTAGGCGACTTCTTTCTGGAAGAAGTGACACTTTTTCAGCCTCGAAGAGAGGCCTGTCTTCTGTAACCTCCGTAGAACATCAAGGTTCTTGAGGTGGTCGTCGCAAGTGGTTCCCAGAACAATTTTATCGTCCATATACACCATTACGCTAATCCCGAACAGCCCCGTCAGTACCCGATATCTGAACTTGTAGAGACCCTTGGGTTTTGGGAACGCACTTTTCTCGCGGTTGGTCTCCACCAGTGGGATCTGGAGATACCCAGTTTTAAGATCTAATAGGAAAAATATGACGCTGGCACCGAAACTCCGTAACATCGAGTCGATATGTGGGAGTGGGAACCTATCATCTACCACGTTCTTGTTTAGTGCTCGAAAGTCGAGAGAGAGCCGAACTGTATTGTCCTTCTTTACCACGGGGACGACAGGAGCATTATACGGGGATCGGGATGGACGGATGATCCCCTTATGTAGCATGTCTCCTATTTGTTCCCGTATTTCCTCTCGGAATTTCTCAGGAACGGGGTAAGATTTGCGGTATACAAGCAGTCCAATGATCCTGATCTCATGGCAAAAGAAAGGCGTAACCGTTAGTGGATCCCTTGGTAAGGCAAACGCATTCCCGTATTTGACCACTAGAGCGGCCAAAGCTAAATTCTCTTTGCTATCTGGGGTGGAGAAAAAATTCCTAACTTCACGTCTTAGTTAATCTCTTCTTACTGTATCTACTTTCTCTATTGCCTGCACCGTTCCCACTGATACGGTCTATTTCGCCGTCTAGGAGTGTAAGTTCCCCAACCAAATGGTCTCTCTGGATCTCAAGGGCATCAGGTCCCACGTTCAGAAACGGGACCTGATGCTTCTCCTTCTTCCGTTCTCTGCTTTTCCACTACTCCCTGGCCGAGCAGGATGGCACCCTCAGCGTATGTTCGTGCCGTGAATAGCGCCGAGAATATCTGAACTGCGGGAGGGAGCTTGCCTGCTCTCTCTAAGAGCAATCCCAGTGTTCCGCCCGAGCAACCTGGTACTCTTTTAGCTTCGATGGTGCTAATTGGAAATGTGGCTACTCTCCTACTCCCCGATGACTGTCCCTCCTCTAACATGGTGAGCATTGGTGTTACTGAAGCACTCGTCCCTGCAAGGATTACTGGAATATCCTTGCCGTTAACTTTGAATGTTAAAGGACTGAATGTTAAGCTCATCCTGTGCGCTGACAAGAAATCTATCCCTACTATAAACTTAGCGGGAAGGGCCTCTACAGGGATGACAAAGAACGTATGTGTAAAAATGTAAATCCGTTAGACCAAACCTTACAGTAAATTTACCAAGGTTTGGTATCTCCGAACCATCAGCCATCATGATTCTTTTAATGCCCAATTGTAAATTCTCCGCGTCATCTGGCAAGACACTCCTATGAATTAGAAATACCGCTGGTCCAGTATCTAACAAAGCACTAACCGACTGGTTGGCGTTCGTCCAAAACAACTGAGCTGCTACCATGGCCAACCTGCCTACAGCACCATGAGCTCTGGAAAAATTGATGTGGCTGTCGTCTTGGGACGATCTTCCCTCTGCGTGATGTGGCTGTCATCTTGGGACGGTCTTCCCTCTGCGTGAGAAATTTTTTGACTGAGCGCCACTGATCAAAGGACCTGACCGGTCTTCGTCTCTCGTGTGACCCGCGCAACCACAAGCTTGGCAAGGAGTGTTTGGCTGGCCGCGGGGGCGAGAGTAACATGTCTCAGTAGAGTGACCCAGTTTACGACAATGGGTACAGTAGGGACGCCACCTGTTTTTTGTACAATCCCGTGGCTCCGTTCCCACGTATTTCTGTGTCCCCCGGCTCTGTGGGGGAGGATATATGTCTTCCTATCGAGGGGGTGGCTCTATCTCTCGCAAATGGCGAGGAGAGGAAAAATCTGTACGCTTATGGGGTGTGGAGTTGGAATGGCCTGTTGGTGTACTGGATGATTGTTTGGTGTCGCTCGTGGCAGGGTATAATGTAAGAGGCGAATATCTGTCGCCGGAATATTCCAGTTTATATGTAAGTTATGCTGTTGCGCATAATGTATGGCGGCGCGTAAGACCGCGTGAATATACGATTCCTCATCCCTAGTGAGCACCCTCACAAATTGCGGGGGCATGGTTGCCTTTAATTTGTTGATAGCGACATCAACGGCATGCTCTTCCTTGTCAGGACTGTAAATTGTCAGCCAGACGCAATGCGTACGAGGTGAGCATCTATGAACCCTTCATCTCGGCAGTGTCCAAGCGGCCTTTGACACTATCCACCGAAGCGGGTGAG
This sequence comes from Oratosquilla oratoria, assembly GCF_046742065.1. Lineage (NCBI taxonomy): Eukaryota > Metazoa > Arthropoda > Malacostraca > Stomatopoda > Squillidae > Oratosquilla > Oratosquilla oratoria. The sequence goes on from NC_134801.1 coordinate 9,246,806, forward strand.
TAAAAGAATTGGCAGAATGCTTCCTTAAAATCCCCTCAATGTTTGGGATGTTTACCACGTGCTAAGCTAGCGGACATAGCAGCAGCGCCAGCAGATTTTTGATGACGACACCGATCATGTTGGCATCGCTCACCTCTGGACTCCACCTTTCTTCCAAGAGACTGAGCCATGTTTGCACATCGTAGCATGTTGGTTGCCCATTCGTCGGGTGTTGCGTTACCCCAGTTGAAATGAACAAAAGAATGTCCGCTGTAGCCAGCAGCGCCTGGGACTGGTTGCCCACGTGGCAAGTCTTTGGAGGTCTATTGTTTCGTTTGTTTGACATTGTGACGAAAAAAAGAAAAGAAAAATTCCTTTGCGTTCATTGAGTAGTCCCAATATTGTGATTTGTTTCTTGTAAACATGTGCACTGAGTTTAGAATGGATAGTGTATAGAGCGTATCGCCTCTATTCCACCGCCGCTGCCACTATGGTAAAATGTCGTCGAGGGTGAGGCTAAATACAAACACATGGTCTCTGTGTCTTCTTTATTAGTTTACTGTGTTTGTGGTGGAGTGCACTGAGTGTTGGTACAAAAGTGGAGGAGTAGGGATTACCTTGTTCTAGGATGGGAACGTGCCACGTTTGTGGTGTGTGACAGGCATGCGTGCTTTCTCGGAGTGTAATGACGCACCTCCGACCCTGATGACCCACGCTTGGGGTAGCTTGTGTCACGGCGTAGTGTCTCGGCCAATCATTTCCCCCCAGAGCAGCAACCACGTGACCTAGATTGCGCAGCGTGGGGGCGGAGGTTGCGTCACTTTCGCACGCTTATCGCTACTCATAAAGAACAAAGAGCACTCAACTCATCTCACCACACACATCACTGTGGATGGTCGTCATCTTGGAGAAGGACACCTACCCCCTCTCCGGAGGCGTCTATCTAGAGGACGAAGGGGCGCGAATAGTCGGGAGTCCGAGGTACAGACTCGTTGGTTAGAAAACGCTGAAGGGCTTCAAAGGATTCTTGGCAGGCGGTAGGCCAGACAAACTTCTCTTTAGGACTGTGAGGGGCTGTGAGGGGGGCCGATATTGCCGAAAAGTTTCGGTAAAAGCGAAGGTAAAACTCCGCTATCCCCAAGAACCTTCGGAACGATTTCCGGTTGTCTGGGACAGGGAAGTTGAGGATGGCCTGGGTGTTGGCCATCTTGGGTCAGTACAGCCCGTGGCCAGCCACATGCCCTAGGTAGGTGACCGTGGCTCTGCCGAACTCTGATTTGGACAAGTTGGCCACAAATCCTGCGGTGGAGAGGCGATCTAGAGTTTAGTCTGGTGAGGTGGTGTTCCTACGAATCTGCCAAAACAAGAAGATCGTCAAGATAGGCAAAGCTGTTATCTAGCCCAGTGATGGTATGATTAATGGCCCGCTGAAAGGTGGCAGGAGCGTCACACAGGCCAAAAAGGAGGACCAAGAGGGGTTACGAAAGAGGAGAGAGTTTGAGCTTCAGGAGTTAGTTTGATTTGGTGGTACCCCTTGAATAGGTCTATCTTGGAGATGAAGCGGGACTTCCCTACCCGGTCGACTAGTGTCAATACGGGGTAAGGGGTAACGGTCCTTAACCGTAGCTGCGTTCAGTCTACGGAAGTCCGAGCAGAATTTCCAACTTCTGTCTTTCTTGAGGACCAGCAGAGCAGGGGATGCCCAGGGAGAGGAGCTTTGCTCTGCCAGTCAATGTTCCACCAGGTAATCCACCTCAGTTTTCATAATTTTTAGTTTGTGGGGGTTGAGACGATAAGGGGCCTGGCGAATAGGAGAAGTGTTAGGAAGAAGTTTTATGTCATATTCGACAGTAGTACACAACCCTAGGTGGTCTGCAAAGACGGTAGGATGTTTCTGGAATAGTAGGGTTAGATCCTCTTGTTGTTTTTGTTTTAAGTGGGTAAGGAATGAGGATGGGTTAGAGAGGAGGGAGGAGTTAAGCTGGGGAATGGTGGGATTATTATTTTGTACTGGGGGATTAATTCATATTGTGGGTTTTGGTTACAATGGATAGGTCTCTGGGAGTCATCATCAGGTTATCTCCTCAGGTATTCTTTCATCAGATTTACATGAACTGGTTTGGAGTCTTTTCGCCTATCAGGAGTAGGAACAACGTATTTGAGTTTATTAAGGCGGTGGAAAACTATATAGGGATCTTGAAACTTATGGGTGAAGGGAGTACCTCGTCACAGGGTTTGAATGTTCGTACTTTGTTTTTTGTTTTTTGTTTTTGTCAAAATGGTTTTTCATTTTGGCTTGGGACGCGGCTAAGTTCTCTTAGGCAGTGTTTCGGAGTACTTTCAGTCTATGTTTTAATTGATATATATATTGGTTTACCGTCTGTTTGGGATGTTGAGGGGTCTCATGATACCACTGTTCCTTAAGGGTATTAAGCCGACCGTACAGCAGTTCGAAAGGAGAGAACCCTAACGAGGACTGTACGGTTTCCCTTACAGCATATAACATGAGGTGTAGTATTTCATCCCAATCAGAAAGTGAATTTAAACAAAATATGCGAAGCATGGCCTTGAGTGTCTGGTGGAGCCGTTCAAGAGCGCTCTGAGTTTCAGGATGATAAACGGTGGATAGGGTTTGGGTAATGCTTAACTTTTTTAGTACATTGGTAAAAAGGTAATTGGTGAAGTTTGTTCCTCTGTCAGATTGAATCTCTTTGGGTAAACCACTTGACTGAAAAAATTTAGCAGGGTGTTTGCTATGGTTTCAGCGTTAATTTTCTTCAGAGGAGAAGCTTTAGGGTACTTAATTACCGGACATATTACAGTGAGGATGTATTGGTTTTCTTTCTTTATCTTGGGCCATGGTCCCACACAGCCAATAAGCACCTTTTCAAAGGGTTCACCAGAGACTGGAATTGGGTTCAGAGGAGCTTGTGGGATTTTCTGGTTAGGTTTTCCTACCATCTGGCAAGTATGGCAGGTTCTAACGTAATCAGTGACTGTCTTCTTCAGACCGGGCCAGAAGAAATGTTCGTTGATTCGATCGTAGTCTTGGAAATACCTAGATGCCCTCCAAGTATCGACAATTGGAACAGGAAGAAGGTTTGGTTACTCTCTTTAGGATTACCTTTTGGTAGTAGAATCCAGGGAAGTGGTCAAATTCTTGGGAACTGACTACTACTCTATGGGAGTCTTGGAGGGTAGTACCCTCGAGTTGAGCTCTTGATATTTTTTCAGAGGATATGACTTGGTTAGGAAGGTCAAAGGTATTGGGCAGAGGTGGATCTACAGGGTGACTTTGTGAGTGGGTGACCGCACACAGAGGAAAAATCTCGGGATGCAAGTGGTTTTCTACAAGAGTAGGGCTTAGGTCACAGGGAGGATTTATAATCTTGGGCGGAGGGATTACTAGGGAGCCGGTGAGATCGTTGCCAAGGATGAGTTCAACTCCTGGAATAGGCAGGGGTTTGTTCCAGATACCAAGTTCCACTTCCTTTTGGAATAAATTACACTTGAGGAATACGTTGACCATTTCCGTGGACTGAACTGAGGACAGATCACTTATGGTTACTTTTTTGTCCAGAGACTCTGGTCCCAATCTCGGGTAGGGCGGGTTTGACGATTATGGATTGAGCGGCACCAGTGTCTCTAAGAATAGTAATGGGGAGGACGGGACAGTTTCTTGAGAGGGCGATTTCACCTTGAGCTTTAAAATCTTAGAAAAGGTCTTTATGGGGTTGAGAACCAGCTTTTACAACATGGAACATGGGTCTTGGAGGGTTTTGTGAGTTTGATAGACTTTGCCTTGAGGGGGATTTACTTCGACATTTATCTAATTCTTTTTGCTGGTTAGTGAATGAGGAGGTTCTACAGCCTGGAGCCCGACATCGAGAAATATGGTGGAGATTCCATTTCTACTGGTCAAGAGTTGGTTAAATGTATACTCAATTTTGTTGTGGGTGGAACGAGGTTTGTCCTGTATTTGGTAGTAGGGGAGCCGGTGGTGGAGAAGCAGGTAGAAGGGTGGAAATGATGTCAACGCGTCTTGAGACCAAGGAAAGCCACAGGGGCCTTGATTGTGGCTCCCAAGTTGGTGGGTGCCCTTAAGTAGTGAGTGCAGTGGGCGGGTCTTTGACGTGGAGCTCGTCAACGGTTCATAGTAAGCTTCGAGTCCGGCTCGAAAACAGGTCGGAACCAACATCCCATTTAAGCTGTTAACAAGTCATGGTGACTTAGGGGGGGGAGTTGATAGGTCGTTTACGAGTGTCTTCAAATAGTCTTGGTTTCGGGGTGACAGAAAAATGACAGTGGTGACCAGTGACTATAACGATATATATATATATATATATATATATATATATATATATATATATATATATATATATACAAACACACACACACACACACACACACACACACACACACACACACACACACACACACACACACACACACACACTTCAACGAATGGACGGCTTAGAAGACGTTCTGAAGAAAAGTGAAGTCTGTGGATCCCAACGCAAAGAGAAGTGCCTAGTGTTTTTGCAGGGTGGGGGGGAAATTGCTCGTGGAGTAGTGGGAACGTAGGGAAAGAGGAAAAGGGGAGGGATTACTGAGGGAAATGGAAGGAAATGAGGAGGGAGTAGACTTTGACCAGCCAGACAAGCGGAAGGTAAACAAAAGACTTAGCGAGGATCAAATGTCTAATAAAAATGTAAAGATTAGAAGTATAGAGAGGAGCAATACAGAAGAAAGTGACGAGAATATGTTCCAGGGATTTAAAGAGGGTGGGGGGGACACAACCCCCCCCCCCCGACTGATAAGACTAGAGGAGAGAGTTGATAAGGTGATCGAGGACTTGGAGCGTAAGTTAGGTAACGTAGACTCCATTTTTCAAAGAATTGAAAGGTTGGAACAACTAGAGAAGGCTAACAGAAACTTAACTGAAGAAATAGAGGACCTAAAAAGACAGTTAGGAAATGTAAAGGAGGAGAATGAGAAATTGAAGAAGAATAGTAATGAAAACAGAGAGAAACTAGCTACAGAAGCTAAAAATTGGAGAATAACTCAAGAAGGGAATAAGGTTTCATTCACTGACATAGTCAAACAGCAATTGAAAGAACATAATGAAGACTCAGTTATTAAAGTGATGAGACAGAAGGAGAATATAGTAAGAGAATTAGCTGACAAAAAGAAATGTATAATTATATTAGGAATGGAAGAGAAACATAACCCAGATAGAACTGCAAGAATCAAGGAGGAAAATGAAAGAGTAAGCAGTTTATTAAAATTAGTCCAGGAAGATGACCCAGAAATTATAAAGGAAATTGAGGAAAAATTCAGACTCGGAAAATATAGTACAGATAAGACCAGACCAATTAAGATTAAATTCAGGTCACAAACAACAGCAGAGAAAATTCTATCCAAGACAGGGAAACTAGCAACAAATGATCAATATAAAAAGGTATGGATAAAAAGAGAAATGAATAAGGAGGAAAGAGAGGCAGAAAAGCAGAAAAGAATTGAAGCTAAGGCAAAAAACGAGGAAAGAACGGAGTCAGAGAAAGAGAGATTCTATTGGAGAGTAGTGAACATGAAAATAAAGCAGTTCGACATACTAAAGAAAAACATAAGGGAAACAGAGAATACAATGGAAGTGGCAGAAAACTAAGAGTGTCTTACACAAATATAGATGGATTGATAACAGGATTGAATGAACTGAATGATTATTTGAAAGAAAAAGAACCGGACATAATGGGAATTGTAGAAACAAAATTAAAAGGCCCACTACCACCCAACAGTGTAGGACATGATACATACAATTATTGGATTAGAAACAGAGAGAAAAAACAAGGGGGTGGAGTTATGTTCCTGACTAAGAAGGATATAAACGTGAAAGGTGTCATATATGGAAAGAATACAGTAGAGATGATTATGATAGAAGTGGAAGACCGAGATAAGAAGAGCAGAAAATTTGTGATCAATTATGTGCCTCCGAAAACAGCCTCATGGGAGGAGAGTGAACATAAAAGTATGTTAGAGGACACAAAGATAGCATTAACTAAAATAATGGAAGATGGAGGAAGAATAGTTATGATGGGCGACTTTAATTGCAAAGAAATCTGCTGGGAAGAAATGACAGTAAAGAGTGGTGATGACTCATGGGGAAATGCTCTACTTGAGATGATTACTGACCATTCAATGACACAATGGATACAAGAGAACACTAGGTATAGAAATGAAGAAGAACCATCGAGGCTAGACTTAATAATTACATCTGAACCTAGAATAGTGGACAAGATTGAATATAAAACACCAATAGGTAAAAGTGACCACATATTGATTGAACTGGAACTTAATGAAGAAAAATATATGAAAAGAAATGAACAATATAGAAAAGGAAGAATGATGTATGAAAAAACAAACTTTGATAAAATAAGAGAATTCTTCCAACAAGAAAACTGGGAAGAAATATACAAAGAAGAAACAACAGTGGAAGAGAAATGGAATATTTTGACAAAAATTTACAAAAAAGGAGTGGAAAAGTATGTCCCAAGACAAAAACAAGAAAAAGAATATGTAAAATGCTGGTACAACAAAAGTTGTAGGGAGTTAAAGGACAAAAGAGACAAAGCCTGGAACAGATGGAAAAAAGACAGAAGACCTGAAAAATGGAAAATATATACTGGTTATAGAAATGAATATGTACAAAAGTGCAGAGAGGAAAAAAGAAAATATGAAAAAGATGTTATAGAAAAGTGTAAAGATCAACCAAAACTATTCTACAGATTTGTAAACAATAAACTGAAAAACAAACAAGACTTAGAGAAATTAAGACAAGGAGGAGTTGAATACACTGAGGAAATGGAAATGGCAGAAATTATGAACAAACATTTTAAATCAGTGTTTACAAGGGAAAATATACAACCTGAAGAGATTGAGTGGAAGGAAAAAGTCCCCCCTATGGAAGAAATAGAAGTAACAAAGAATGAAATATTGACACACTTGGGTAATTTTGATGTCAGAAAATCGCATGGGCCAGATGAAATAGCAAACTGGATTCTGAAAGAATGCAGGAATGAACTGGCAGACAAAATACATAGCATAATAAGCAGTTCCTTAAAAGAAGGAAAAGTTCCAGAAGATTGGAAAAAAGCAAATATAGTACCTATATATAAAGGAGGAAATAAAGAAGAACCTACCAACTATAGACCAGTCTCTCTAACAAGTACAATAGCAAAAATATGTGAAAGAATTATCAAAAGTAGATGGGTAAAATACTTGGAAAAAAACAACGTACTAAATCCAAGACAATTTGGATTCAGACAAGGACGATCATGCGTCACCAATTTAATATGTTTCTATTCAAGGCTAATAGATATAATACAAGAAAGAGATGGATGGGCTGATTGTGCATTTCTAGACCTAAAAAAAGCTTTTGACAAAGTACCACATAAGAAGTTGCTTAAGAAATTAGAATATGAAGGAGGAATACAAGGTAAATTGCTAAATTGGATGGAAGACTTTTTGCAAGAAAGAAAAATGAGAGTAGTGATAAGAGATCAGCACTCAAAATGGAATGAAGTAATAAGCGGTGTCCCGCAGGGAACAGTTCTGGCCCCAATAATGTTTGCTATATATATTAATGATATGGATGAAGGAATTGAAAGCTATATGAGCTTCTTTGCAGATGATGCAAAATTACTGAAAAGAGTGAAAACTGAAGAAGATTGTGAATCACTACAGAGAGATCTAAATAAAGTACAAGAATGGAGTAGGAAGTGGGAGATGGAGTTCAATACAAAAAAGTGTAGTATAATGGAATTTGGAAAAAGCAAAAACAGAATAACAGGATCATATAATTTGGGAAAAGAAGGAATAAAAAAAGTAGAAAATGAGAAGGACCTGGGAGTCATTGTTATGAATAATATGTCACCTGAGAAACATATAAATAAGATTTTTGGAGAAACTTATAATTTAATAAGAACAATCAAAGTGGCATTTACATACCTGGATGAAGAAATGGTGAGGAAAATCCTAATCACCCTGATAAGACCAAGATTGGAATATGCAGCAACGATATGGTCACCAAGTACAAAAAAATGTATAAAAAAACTTGAAAGAATACAAAGAGCAATTACAAAACTGGCACCAACACTCTCAAAACTATCATATGAAGAGAGACTACAAAAACTTAAACTACAGACACTAGAGCAAAGAAGAGAGAGAGGAGATTTGATAGCTATTTACAGAATCATGAAAGGCATAGAAATTACTGATAGAGAGAATCTGATAAAATGGGATGACAGAAATACAAGAGGACACGGAAAGAAAATAAAAAAAGACAGCTATAGAAGAGATTTTAAAAAGAACAGCTTTCCTCACAGAGCAATAGACAGTTGGAACAAGTTAGATGAGAAAGTGGTGTGTGCAAAAACAATACATGAATTTAAAAATAGTTTAGATAAAATGAGATATGAAGACGGGACCCCACGAGCATAGCTCCCCTTCCCGTAAAATACAACTAGGTAAATACAACTAGGTAAATACACACACACACACACACACACACACACACAAACAAACACACACACGCACGCACACACACACACACACACACACACACACACACACACACACACACACACACACACACATACATACATATATATATATATATATATATGTATATACATATATAAATATATACATATATATATATATATATATATACATATATAAACATACATATATAGACATACATATACATACATACATATATACATACATACATACATACATACATACATACATACATACATACATGTACACATACATACATACATGCATGCATACATATACATACATTCATACATGCACATATATACATATACTTATATATACATACATATACTGTACATACACGTATACAGACATATGTATATATATATATATATATATATATATATATATATATATATATTCTATTAGATATCACAGCATACTCAGCGTTCGTGATCTTTTTCTTAACACTTTCAATTCTTCTAATTATTCTCTTCTTAGAACTTGGTAAATGATAATATCTCCGATCGAGTCCATAGTGGAAATGAAAACAATAACATTACGACGTTTCGCCTATACCTTAGGCATCTTCTGGTAAATTTTATTTCTAAAGATACATACATATATACAAAAATTACAAAAGATGGAATACTAGGAGAGATGGTGGTTCATGAGTGTTACAGGACTTTTCATCTTCGTGGCGTGACGCGGGGTGCCCCGAAAAGTTCCAAATGTACACACATGTTTTGCTGGATGTTAATATTTGGCATATGGTTTCTTATGGAAACTGTCTTCAGACATTTCAGTTTTCTTTTATCGTTGGTCTTTGAAATTATGACTGTTTTCGTTTAGTTGGTCTCGTGATATGATAGTGTTATGTGTTTATGTGATGTGATTTTTGATAGCACCGTTTTGCATGTGAAATGTCAGCCTATATGATAATGTTTGCGTTGTGTGGCCTATGTACTCTTCGTTGCAAAGCACACCATCTTTGTTAATATAAGTACTTATACACAACGTGATTTTGTTTTAATTTGTCTCTAGTGGCAGTCATATTATTTTTCATAACAAGAGACGAAGTTCTTGGATTGCGGTAATAAATCATTAAATTCATTTTATTATCTTGTTTTTTGGGCTTACAGTTCTTGTATACTATGTCTTTTAGTACTTTTTCATCTGTTTTATAAGCAGGGGTCATTGTATTTTGGTAAAAAATATTTAATTTATTCACCTTAATTTCTACTTTGGTATTGTTGCTGTTGGCTTTTCCATATTAATTCTAATCTCTTTGTCAATGTCTGTCATGGTGAATCCATTATTAGTTAGAATTTGTTTTATTCTATTTAGTTCTTGGTGGAGAAGGAGCCAATTGGAAGAAATTTTAGAGGCTGTCGTGACATAAGCACGTATCACGCTAATCTTGTATTTGGAAGGGCATTCACTCGAGCCATTCAAACATCTTCCTGGGTTGCTCGGTTTTCTATATACACTAGTGATGAATGCACCTTCTGAGCCATCTACCCACACAACGCAAAAATTATCACATAGGCTGACATTTCACATGCAAAACGGTGTTATCAAAAATCACATCACATAAACACATAACACTATCATATCACGAGACCAACTAAACGAAAACATAATTTCAAAGACCAACGATAAAAGAAAACTGAAATGTCTGAAGACAGTTTTCATAAGAAACCATATGCCAAATATTAACATCCAGCAAAACATGTGCGGACATTTGGAACTTTTCGGGGCACCCGCGTCACGCCACGAAGATGAAAAGTCCTGTAACACTCATGAACCACCATCTCTCCTAGTATTCCATCTTTTGTAATTTTTGTATATATAAGCATGTATGTATCTTTAGAAATAAAATTTACCAGAAGATGCCTAAGGTATAGGCGAAACGTCGTAATGTTATTGTTTTCATTTCCACTATGGATTCGATCGAAGATAGCATTTATCATTTACCAAGTTCTAAGAAGAGAATAGATAGAAGAATTGAAAGTGTTAAGAAAAAGATCACGAACACTGAGTATGCTGTGATATTTAATAGAAAATTTCTCGATGAAAACCTGCTCCCTATATATATATCATTACTAATACCACAGTCGGACGAAAGAAAGAGTAGAGGAAGCGAAACTATATATTTCGATTGCTAACTGCAATCCTCTTTAGTAATACAAAGTGGAAGGAAGATGCTATCTTAAATAGCAACCTCTTACAAAGGAATAGGAACTTGGAATAGAATAAATGTCACTACCCCAACCCTATGTGACCTGAGGATGACATGAGGTCGGGTCAGGGGGAGGGGGAGGAAACTAGTTGACAATTTGTTTGGTGATGAATAATCCTGATATTATATCTGGGGTCCATTGACCCTTGGAAATATTCATCGTGGGTGCATATTCAATTAATGTGGATTCCACCATTTTCCTTTTGAACCCACAGCCTGATTTACCCACCACGATGGAGCTTTTTTCTTCAATCAACACTATCCTCAATCACTACCCCGATCTCAAGCTTCCCTCCAGACGTTTCGAATCTTCCTTGATCGCTAATAAGAAAAGGAAGAACCAAAAAACTTTCCTGTCCAATTGCTTGGTGGAACAGGATTGCCCCCGCATGTTTGGTTTTCACGAACACAAACAATTGGGCTACAGTTTTCCTGCTTACATCAGAGCCTTTTTATCGGATCGGATTCAACTGGCGTCATTAGATCTTGAAAACTCCTTTCTTCATCTTCGGACCATCACTAGAGAACTTCCTTTTCATTGCCGGAATGAGGACGTGTTCAAGTTACTTCTTTTTCGGTGGAAAGAATCTGGACACTTGTGCTTATACATCGGGGGTAGCCATCATGTCCCGTGTTGGCTGCCCTTAAGGTCCGAAGTATCTGAAGATCATCGATGAAAGAAACTTTCATTGGCCAGTGTTTAACAGATTCCAAGAAGAAAGAAAACGAAGAACACGGCAACTGCCGATAGACTAAGTACACTGCGCATGCGCATCGCTGGACTTGGGCAGGGAAGGCCAGGATACCTCATTAAGCTTTTTCGGACCGTGTCGTCGACATCTCCTCTAGAAGACAGCACTCTTCTTTCTCGTCCGACCCCACTCCTCTTCATGGTAAGTTCCGAAAAAGTTTTTGGCCGTTTCCATTCTTTATCTCTCCCGTGTGAGTTAGAGAAATGTGGCGGCTGTGGTTTTTGTGCGCGGGGACTTAGAACTTCCGGGGTTGTTCCACATGTGTACTCCCTCAGTTCTTTTTCCTCTCGCTAGATTAACCTCCGTTTTTTATCGATCCTGTTGTTAGATTTTGTGTTCAGTCGTCTCGACGTACCACATTTTCTAACAATGGGTGGTTTTTGTTGTCCCATGCCGTCCTGAGGCCCGTGCGTGGGACCTCCTTGGTGTGATGAGGGTGTGTGCTCACCACACTAGGGTTAGCAGTTTCTTCCCCCCCCCCCTCCTCGGAATCGGTTGTTCCCTGGGTACTCCGTTTTCCTTTGAGGTTTGGGGGACCTCTGAACGTTTGTTTCAGAGTAGACTCCTCTCGTTTTTACCGACGTTTCCTAGCCAGTTACGCCCGGTCTCGAGAGTACGTGTTCGGTTGTTCCCTGGGTACTCCGAACTCGTGGATGCGTGCTTCCACGCACCCCATAGTAGCTCTTGCTACGCTGCTTGGTTCCTGATCTAAGCATCACCCTGAACCCACGCGGACTCTGTCCGCCGTCCCCTCTTGGCAAAGGTGGACAACATTGGCCCGACACGTCACACACTCACCCCCGTGCCGGGCTACTGCCGTCGCCCGTCCCGCGAGGGACGGGTCGCGCCACCCTCCTAGCGTGGGTGACTACCCCGTTCCGGGGTACGGCTCTCACCAACACCAGTCGCCCACTGAGCTATCCTGGTGTTGGTACCACCCTCTGGGTGTTTTTTGTCGATGTACGAAGTTTTGGGCAACCCGTACCTCTCGAGTCACGTTTTAGAATTGTTAGTTACTCCTCCCTTGGTGGACTACTTCTAACTCCGTGCATTTTATCTTTTCAGGCAGAGTGTGCTAACCTGATCTGTTCTCAGGATGGCTGCACCGCTAAGGTGGCTAGAGACAGCCACCTCGCCTGCTCCACGCACTCGCCCTGTTTCGTAGACTTCCGCTACGACCCAACCGCCTGCCCCCAGTGTGAGTGTTGGGTGCAACAGTTGAGGCTCTACCCTAAAGACACTAGACCGGCTCCGCCTCCTCTAGTGTCCCTACGGGCGGTGTGGCAGCGCCTAAAAAAGGCAGCACAAAAGCGGGGCAGCCCGCGGGTAGAGGTTGCTGATCAAGCCCTGGCCCTGGAGCTGGGTCTCGTCAGGGCCCGTACGGTGTCTGGAGGCACCTCTGCCTCTCCTGAGCGTGCCTCATCTCAAGCAAGGCAACACTCTACCCCTAGGAGACGGTCACGCTCTCGTACCCGCTCCATTTCTAGGAGAAGCTCCACCTCGGGCCTCCACTCCCACTCCCGTCCTAGCTCTCGGCCTACCCACCGCTCTCGCTCTCCACACCAGTCAAGGGAGGAGCTACGCCCCTCGCCTGGGCGACGCTCCCCCTCGCCTACCCGGGACTGTGACACGCCTTGTTCATGCTCGTCTCCTCACGCGCACTTTCCCTCGCCTACCCGAGACCGTTTCTCCTCGAGTTCAGTGTCGCGCTCCCCATCCCTAGTGTCTCTTCCCCCTCCGGCCTCGCCGCGTAAGAAACGCAGTTCTAAGAGTAGGAGCAACGGAAAACCTCGCTCCCCTTCTTCCTCCTCGTCTGCTCTCTCCCCATCGAGAGAGGACAGGCACCATAGACATAAACGGTCTAAAGGGCACAGGAGGAGGTCACGCTCCGAATCCCGCTCTCCTAGGACCACCAAGAGGCCTAAACTTTCTCTCCTCTCAGAGGTGCCGGGCTTCAGGGAAGAGATACTGAATTTGATCCGCCAGTCGCTACCCTCTCAGCCCTGGTATCATACTACTCCGCCTGCCCCGGGACCGGCACCAGCCCTCGCTCCCGGTCCGGCCCGCTCCTCTCCACCTCCCTCTCCGAGCTTCGCCTCGTCACACTCGAATGACGACGCGGACTGGGAGGAAGAAGATGAGCCTATAACTAACTTCGTTCCTTACAACTGGGCCCCTCTACCGTCTACGTGGTCGACGAAACACGAAGGAGGAAAGCTGATAGCGCTTGCCCCGGATCCTACCTCACCATCTGGTTTTGTGATTCGGACTGACGTCCTCATCACTATCTCTACGGACGACAAAGGTGACCAGCGTATATCCTACAAACTGAAACCCTGGTCACAGGCGGAGCAGACACCACAGCAACCAAAGTTTAATCAAAAGATGTGCTTTGATGCTGTCAGAGCTATGCTCATGAATTCACTACTGTTCCCCGCCGACGTGTCACCCGTGTATAGAGAGCATGAGGTACCGATGCTTCGCATGCCCGACTCGTCCTTCTTCCTCGCTGAGGCAAAGGGGAGAAATATGGACGCGGCTGCACTGGTCGAGACGGCCTCTCTCTCTACTAAGTCCGCTCCACCTAAACGTCCAGCACTACCATCTGTGCCCATACTCCCGCCTTCATCTTGTGTAGACCCTGCTCTACCCAGGATACTTTGGCGAGGTACGCAAACTACCTCCGATGCTCTCTCGTTCCCGTCCAGACTCAGTGAGCCAGAGAGTAAACTGGCCACTAAGGAGAAATCGGCCAAGACAGAACTGGCCCACTCTCTCTCAGTGGTTTCCCTGACCTCCACCCTGACACAAGCCCTACGCTCCCTTGCTAGCAAAGTGCACACCGCCTCCGACGGTCAACTCAGGGACACCCTGAACCTCCTGAGTGAAGTGGGCGAGCAGACGGCGTTTGGTCTCCAGGTACGGAACCCCAGAGGTAGACCTCTTCGCGTCACCCACCGACACTCAGCTACCACAGTTCCTGTCACTAGCGGTACGGACCCAGGCAGGAGGCCCAGACGCGCTGACAGTGGACTGGAACAGGTGGGGCTACATATACCTCTTCCCTCCCCCGGCGACGAAGATGCTGGTACACACCATCAGCAAGCTCAGGGGCTACCGAGGCAAGGTGCTGCTGGTGGCTCCACTGTGGAAGGCTCAGCCGTGGTACGTAACTCTCCACAACTGGTGCCCCAATCCGCTCCTACTAGGCTCAACGTGCCTCGCGCAGCACGTAGCGGATCAGCTGCGCTCATCCTTAAATCTTCACGCTTGGTGTTTCTCAAAGCCGGACTCTCCTCACTCTTTCCATCTAGCGTAGTTGACACCATGATAGCCGCTCACAGACCCTCCTCCATCAATCAATATGAGTCATGCTGGCGGAGGTTTCAGTCTTTCCTCACCAGGGAGAAAGTGAAGCTGGTTTCACAGGCCACGGTCTTGGCCTTCCTCGCCTGGCTGGGCAACAGCACCAACCGAGCGCCTTCCACGGTAGCTTCCCACCACTCGGCCCTTGCAGACCTGCTCAAGTTCAGCTTGGGTATCAGGGTGCACACCAGGGCACTAAAACTGCTCCTCAGGGGTCTGAGGGTTAAGCGCCCACCTTCTAGTAGGGTCACCCCAAAATGGTCGCTCCACAAAGTGCTACAGTTTTTAGAAACCCGTCTTGTTCCATTGAACAGTGCGGGCTACCTCATGAGAGCACTTTTTCTCATCGCCCTAGCTACAGGATTCAGGTCCTCTCAGCTAGCAGCACTCACCAGACAACCTCAGTTCTCTCAACTGGCTCAGGACGGTTCCTCTCTTACACTGTCACCCTCTCCGGCCTTCCTCGCTAAGAATGAGACATCAGAGAGCCTAATCGCTCCCATCACCATTCCCGCTCTCTTAGAGGGTGGCAGACCTCACCCTCTGTGCCCCGTGGCAGCCTACAGAGACTACCTACGTGACACACCACGGGTTAGCCCGGAGCACCTTTTCTACAATTCCTTGTCGCTCAAACCACTCAAGGCTAGAGCGGTAGCCGCCCTGCTTTGCAAGATTATCAACCTAGCAGACTCGGGTAAGGCACCAAGATCACACGCTATTAGGGGCCTCGCAGCCTCTCTCGCGTTCCTCCGTACCCATTCGGTGGATAAGGTGCAGAATCTGGGTGGATGGGCTTCCACTACCTCGTTCCGCACCAGGTACCTGATACACACGGTACGCCCGTCCCCCTGCGTAGCCATGGGAACCAGGCTACTCCCAGACGCGCCTCTCTCGCCTCGCCCCCCTCAGACGGCCTGCACCTCCCCTCCGACCTCTCCTTGGTTACTTTACTTTAAAATGGTTTTATTACACATACATATACATATACATATACATATACATATACATATACATATACATATACGTATACATATACATATGCATATACATATACATATACATATGCATGTACATGTACATGTACATGTACATGTACATGTACATGTACATGTACATGTACATATACATATACATATACATATACATATACATATACATATACATATACATATACATATTCATATACATACATACATACATATTCCAAAGGCTTTTTCCCCCTTACAAGGGAGGTAGCTCCCCCCCCCAAAAAAAAAGGCATAAAAACCATTCCCACACATTCCATCCCCAATAATCTCAACTCCACTCCAACCTCTACCCTCCCTCTTATCTTGGCACCTCCTGGATGACGAGTCATCCCTGTATCTTATCCGCTGCCCTGGGTCAGAAATAGTGTCGCAAGACACAGCACATCCACAGCAAGGCTGCTTCATTAAATCGGCGACCCCCCTCTCCGCCCCCTCATGCAGAAAAGGAGAAGACGGGGAGAAATCACTTCGGGCTGCGTCAAGTTTTTCTCACACATACTACCTCCCCCCCATCCCCCCAACCATTCCACTTCATGCATCACAGCATCATCCATATACAACCATTCTCCATTCACCCCTGTCTTCTGTTCTCTCCCATCCTTCATCAACAGATATTCCCCTCTTCCCCAAAGC
Organism: Oratosquilla oratoria; assembly: GCF_046742065.1. Classification (NCBI taxonomy): domain Eukaryota; kingdom Metazoa; phylum Arthropoda; class Malacostraca; order Stomatopoda; family Squillidae; genus Oratosquilla; species Oratosquilla oratoria. The sequence continues at coordinate 9,263,365 of NC_134801.1, forward strand.
CCCTTTTACCCCATCCATCCATCTCATCCTAGGTCGCCCCCTCATGTTCACTCCCTCCACCTCTTTTACTAGTCTTTCTTCACTCATTCTTTCCATGTGTCAATCCTATCTCCCAACTCCCATACCACCCCTGTTCTTCTCCTCACCTCCTTATTTCTTACTCTATCTAGCCTAGTAACCCCTATCATACTTCTCAGACACCTCATCTCAAACACATTCAAACTCCTTCTCTCTTCCTCTCTTATGTTCCATGTTTCTGCCCCATGCAGTGCTGTTGGCACAATCACTCCTTCATACAATCTCCTCTTAGCATCTATTCCCAAATGTCTATTATTTCTCATTACACTTTTTAATCCACCAAGGCTTTTACTCACTTCTCTCATTCTACATTCTACTTCCACCTCCACTCCTTCCTTTCCTGCCACATTCGCACCCAAGTATCTAAAACTATCCACTTCCCCCAGTCGCTCTCCCTTAATGCTTACTTCCAGTCTGCTGCCACTTTCATCCCTTGAACATCCTATCACCTTACTTTTATCCACATTTATCTTCAATTTTCTTCTTTCACACACTCTCCCAAACTCTGTCCTCCAACTTTCTCAATCCCTCCTCTGATCGTACTACAAGCGCAGTGTCGTCCGCAAACAACAGCTGGCTTACCTCCCACTTTTCTCCATTTTCTTTAACCATCTCCAATCCCTGACCCACTACCCTTGCATTCACCTCTATCACCACCCCATCCATGTATAAGTTGAACAGCTAGGGCGACATAACACATCCCTGACGAAATCCCACCTTTACCTCGAACCACTCACTCTCTCCATTTCTAATGCTGACACATGCTCTACTACTCTCGTAAAAACTCTTGACAGCTCATAGAAGCTTTCTTCCTATCCCGTATATCTGCAAGACCTCCCACAGCGACTTCCTGTCTACCCTATCATAAGCCTTTTCCAGATCCATAAAATCCCAAAAAACATCCTTACCTTTTCCCATAGCTTTCTCACATATCTCTCTTACTACAAAAAATCTGATCTACGCAACCTCTACCTGTCCTAAATCCACACTGTTTCTCACCAATTACTCCCTTTGTTCCTCTCCTAATTCTCTCGAACAAAATCCTCCCATATGCCTTCCCAACTAGACTCAACAAGCTAATCCCTCTGAAACTACTATACTCACACTTGTCCCCTTTTCCCTTGTAGAGTGGAACTATACAGGCACTCCCCCAGTCCTCCGGCACTCTACCCTCTCTCCAACAAACATTAAATGACCTCACCAGTCTGTCCATCATCACTGTACCTATATGTATGTATATACATATATTATCAACTTATAGAGGAATGAGGCTACACTTGTATCTCAACTGTCCCTCCTTTATACTGTTTCCTTCAAACAGTCCTTTATCTCCTTATGCTATCCCCTTTGGTGGTGGTGATAAGCGGGAGAACTCTGCCACCGTGATTTCCATGGAAACTGTGAAAAAGGGGAGACAGAGTGATGGAACTAGGGATCTTTTTTCTTTTTATTCATCCTACGAGAAGTTAAGGAATAGGAGGGATTGGGAATAGAACTTCAACGAGAGCCCTAAAAAGTGGGTAATTAACTGTCCGTGCTTGTGGTACAGATGAGAGAGAAAGGGAGAGATTTGAAGTGTGTTTGTTAGATGAAAGATGGATGTAGTAGCGTTAAGTGAAACTAAGTTGAAAAGGAGGGGGTACTTTTGAGTTTGAGAGTGTAGAGGGGAGAGTGTCGGAAGTGGTGAGGGAGCGAGGGAGGGAAGGAATAGCTCAGCTAGTAAGTGATGAAGTAGGAAAATGGGCGGTGAAGTGGAGGGAGGTGTGTGAAGTGGTGGGTGAAGGTAAACTTGGGATGGAAGTTTTTTTTTCAGTGCATAAGGACCAACTAGTGAGAAAAGTGAAGAGGTAAGGGTTTTCTTTTGATAGATTTAAATGACGTTTAAAGAGTTCTGAGAAGAATGTGAATAGAGTAGTTTTGGGGGATCTCAATGCTAAAGTAGGGGATGAGACAAAAGATGGAGTAATAGGGAAGTTTAAAGCGCTAGGCATTTTAGTGTAGAGATGATGTTGGAGATGCATTTTGAAAGGTAGCCAAGTACAAGCCTACATGGTAAATGTTTGTGGATGGAAGGGTGTTTTACAGGGCTTTAATGAATTATGTGGTGATATCAAAATGAAGCATAGGAAGAGTTCTGA